>NC_141674.1:615000-922500 GCF_028749965.1 Puma concolor
ATAAGCATCACTCACATCAGGAAATAGTACATCTCTGGGTCCCAGAGCCCCATGTTTGCCTCCACCACCATGAATTTGCTTGTCCTGGTTGTGAACGTCTTGTAAATGGATCCAGGTAGCGGGTACGTGGCTGCTTTCCTTCAGCACCCGTAGAGTTCTGCCTCCCAGCGGCTCCTGCGTACTGTGTGGTGGGTGTGTGTTCCTCTGGGGATAAATCATGCCTCATGACCCAGTTCACCCTTGAGCATGCGGGGGAGGGGGCTGCCGTGAACACAGGCGCCACCTCATCTGGTACAAGTCGAGCGGGCAGACCACGGTTCTGCAGAGAAGACCCCAGAAGCGGGGCCCGGAGTGACCTTGAGGCACTGTCTATGACCTAGGATAGTGTCACACTCGAGCAGTGGCCTGGTGACCAGATGTGTTTTTTAGTCTTTGCGGGGGGCGGGGGGGACGTATGCCAGTGCTTTGCCCCTTTTCTTTTGGGCTGTCTGCATTTGCACGTTCTCCCCACACCCCAGACACAAGCTCCCCGTGCTCTGTGTGCGTGGCTGCTGCGTCCTCCGGGCCTGCTGGGTGTTTATTCTCTTAGTGGTGTCTTGATGGACGCTGGACCTCAGTGCAGCCCAGCTTCTAAACTGGCTGCACAAAAGAGTGTGTTTTCTTCTGATAGTTTTGTTGTCTTACTTTACATCCATTAATTTTTTTTAATGCTTATTTATTTTGAGAGAGAGAGAGAGGCAGAGAGAGAATCCCAAGCAGGCTTTTCACCGTCAGCCCAGAGCCAGAAGCTGGGCTTGACCTCAGGAACTGTGAGATCATGACCTGAGCCGAAACCCCGAGTCAAACGCTCAACCGACTGAGCCACTCAGGGCCTCCCCCCCCCCCCAATCCATTAATTTTCAAACAAAGATGTGCTGATGGCCCACTGTGTGCCGACCACCCAGAACTGGACCCCCTAGCAGAGGCAGACGCTCCACGAGCATTTGCTGAGGGTCCCTACCTTGCCAGATCTCGTTCCCTGGCGATCCAGTGTCCTCTTTCTAGGACTGCACCCTCTTTCTGCCCCTGCTCACCACAGGGCGGCACCTCATAGTGGCTGGAGAGGACTTTCCAAAGGGGCATCCCACCCTTCCTCGAAGACAGGTGCCATTTGAGCCTCTGTGGCCCGTGTCCCCTTCCACCAGCCGGTGGCCAGTTGAGCCTCCTTTGGTCTGTAGTGCACATGCTCACCATGCTTCTCCCTGCCCCAGGGCGTTTGCGCATGCTCCCCCCCCCTCACCCCCACACACCATACCTAGCTCCCCCAGACCTGTTCCCCACCGTGTCTCTCTGGCAGCCTTCCCAGAACTGGCAAGAGCCTGTGTGGCCTTCTTCATGTGGCCTGAGGGTACCATCTGCCTGCAGGTCCCGGAGCAGCCGTGCCCACCATGGACCCAGACCCCCAGGCAGGCGTGCAGGTGGGCATGCGTGTGGTGCGCGGCGTGGACTGGAAGTGGGGCCAGCAGGATGGCGGCGAGGGCGGCGTGGGCACTGTGGTGGAGCTTGGCCGCCACGGAAGCCCCTCGACCCCTGACCGCACGGTAGTCGTGCAGTGGGACCACGGCACCCGCACCAACTACCGCGCAGGCTACCAGGGCGCGCACGACCTGCTGCTCTACGACAACGCCCAGATCGGTGCGCGTGGCGGGCCCTGGAGGGGCAGGGGGCAGGTGACAACGCCCAGATCTGTGCGTGGGGTGGCGGCGGGCCCTGGGCGGGGGACAGATGACGATGCCCAGATGGGTGCACGAGACAGCGGCCCTGGAGGGTGGAGGGCAGAGGCCCCGCGTCCCCTGACCCTGCCCCGCCCCCAGGCGTCCGCCACCCCAACATTGTCTGTGACTGCTGCAAGAAGCATGGCCTGCGGGGTATGCGCTGGAAGTGCCGCGTCTGCTTCGACTACGACCTGTGCACGCAGTGCTACATGCACGGCAAGCACGACCTCACCCACGCCTTCGAGCGCTACGAGACGGCCCACTCGCGCCCGTGAGTTCCACCCGCCTGGCAGGGTCGGGGCCCTGGCCTGTGACAGCCAGAGCACCTGCAGCACCTTTCCTTGAAGTGTGGCCGAGGTCACGGTCACTCCAGAGGCCTGGTCACTGGCACCAGCGCCCCCCCCCCCCCCGCCCACCTCCGTGGAAGGCAGCCTGTCCACTCTGTCCTGGCACCGGCCCTAGAGCCAGGCGTGGCTGGTTCCCGGTGCAGCTGTGGTGGGGGCACGGAGTTGGCCTGCGTCCCCTGGGGAAGCCCCCGGCGGCCTGTGCTGGGAGCGAACCCAAAGGCGTAGCTGGGGAGGCACCGTTGCTGAGGGCGGGGGGATGGAACTAGGAGTCCCCTGGGCTGGGGTGGCCCCCCAGAGGCACCACCCACGGCTCCTTGACGCTTCCCGTGCGCGTGGAGGGGCGGCGTGTGCTCTGGCTTCCGGCTGCCTGCTGGCCAGAGTGGGAGCAGGGCCAGCTGCCTGGGCGCTTCTGGTCATTCTTCCATCTCTACGTTTCTATGTGCTGAGCCCTTTCCGGGCCAGGCTGTGTGCAGAGCTCTGGGAACAACCCTAACAGCGCTCAGCCCGGGAGGAGGCGCTGGGTGCCAAGTGACTGCATACAGAGGCCCTGCTGTGAGGGGCCCAGAGCGGAGGGCAGGGACCTGCTGGGCCAGCCGCCCTAGGGCAAGAGAGCTGGGTGGGCCGGAGGGCTTGCACATCGCCCTGCTTCCCATGTGGCCCAGCACCCACTTGCTCTCTTGCAGGGTCACGCTGAGTCCCCGCCAGGGCCTCCCCAGGATCCCGCTGAGGGGCATCTTCCAGGGGGCGAAGGTGGTACGGGGTCCTGACTGGGAGTGGGGCTCGCAGGACGGTGAGTGGGGGACCAGGCCGCCCCTGGCTGTGGCTCAGCTTCACGGCACGGGCTTAGCTTGCTGGTGGGACCCTTGTCTCCCCAGGCGGGGAAGGGAAGCCAGGCCGAGTGGTGGACATCCGTGGCTGGGATGTGGAGACAGGCCGGAGCGTGGCCAGTGTGACGTGGGCAGATGGCACCACCAATGTGTACCGAGTGGGCCACAAGGGCAAGGTGGACCTCAAGTGTGTAGGCGAGGCGGCCGGTGGCTTCTACTACAAGGAGCACCTGCCAAGGCTCGGTAGGGGCTGGCCCCGAGTAGCCCACATCCGCCTGCCCTGCCGCCCTGCCGCCCTCCTGCCCCAGCGGGGTCCTGGGGCGGCACCGGGTGGGGGCTGACCTCTGGAGGTGCCGGGGAGGAGGGATGCTGCTGAGGGGGGCCTGTTGCCCGCCCCCAGGCAAGCCGGCAGAGCTGCAGCGCAGGGTGAGTGCTGATGGCCAGCCTTTCCAGCACGGGGACAAGGTTAAGTGTCTGCTGGACACAGACATCCTGAGGGAGATGCAGGAAGGCCACGGCGGGTGGAACCCCAGGATGGCGGAGGTGAGCCGCCCCACCTGCTGAGCCCCCCCGTACCCTCCCTTCCCCGCATCCTCTGGACCCCTAGCCCTCCCGCTCCACCCAGCCACGGTCTCCATGACCCGCCACAGTTTATCGGACAGACGGGCACCGTGCACCGCATCACGGAGCGTGGGGATGTGCGCGTGCAGTTCGGCCATGAGACCCGCTGGACCTTCCACCCTGGGGCTCTCACCAAGGTGCATGGGGGGCTGGGCCGAGCCCGTCTGTTCGCTTCTGCACCCCCTCCGTGTACCTGCTCAGCTCTGGGAATGCCTTTCTCCAACCCTGAAGGGAGAGGGGGGGCTTTACAGGGTCTAGAAGGGACTGAGTTCCACGGAGAGGGATCCAGGTGTACAGGGATCCAGAGGGTGAGGCACTGGGGGCTGGCGGAGGCTGGGGGCTTGATCCTGGGCCTAAGGAAGCCACTGCTGCATTACAGGTGGGAGGTGACTTTCTAAACAGTGCTCCCTATGGGTGTGGGGAGCACATGGGGGGCAGCAAGCGGGAGCAGTGGGAAGGCCCTTCAGGACGGAGGGTGGACACTTAGCCGGGGGTGGGTGCGGGTGAACACTGGGAAGCAGGGTTGTGTGGGTGGGGCAGCTACCCCTAGCATGGTCCTGGACCCGGGGGTTGGGTGTTGGGGGGGGGGAGGGTATCACAGGACAGATGGTTTGTAGAGCAAGACCTGTACAGGGAGGGTGCAGCCAGGAAAGGTTTGGGGACTGGGGAGGAGTGGCTCCTGATGCCCCTGGTCGTCCCAGGACCCCACCCCCATCCTTGTGTCGGTCTAGATTGGCCTCAGCCACACTGCCTGCTTCTCCAATGGTGCATAGGGTCAGGCCCGCCTTGGCCTTCACCCCAGAGTTGGCTTTGGTCTGGTCTGGATGTCACTGCCTGGGTGCCTCTCTGGCTGTCGCTCCCACGGCTCTGGGGCTGGCCACCCAGGGCTGCCCTGGTCACTGTGGCCCTCATCCAGCTCTCAGTCAGGTGCTGGGGTCAAGTTGAGGCTCGCCTATCCTGTGGAGTTCAGTGGAGGTGGCTCCCTGCTCTAAGGCCCCGGGCAGCCACCCTTGCCTGGGGGGTGCCCCTCACATGCCTGTCTGTCACTCAGCACAACGCCTTCTGGGTGGGTGACGTGGTGCGGGTCATTGATGACCTTGACACGGTGAAGCGGCTACAAGCTGGGCACGGCGAGTGGACAGATGACATGGCCCCTGTGAGTGCCTCCACCCACCCCCGCCTCCCTCACCCCCTGGGAGACCCGCCTGTGACCCTACCCTCTCCCCACTCAGGCCCTGGGCCGCGTCGGGAAGGTGATAAAAGTTTTCAGAGACGGTAACCTGCGTGTGGCAGTCGGCGGTCAGCTGTGGACCTTCAGCCCCTCCTGCCTGGTGGCCTACCGCCCCGAGGAAGATGCCAACCTGGACGTCGCAGAGCGTGCCAGGGAGAACAAAAGTGCGGGCACCCAGCTTGGGTGGCCGGTGGGAGGCAGGGCCGCCCCCTGGGCCGCCACTTAACTCGAGCCCTGCCCCACCCAGGCTCCCTGAGTGTTGCCCTGGACAAGCTTCGAGCCCAGAAGAGCGACCTTGAGCATCCAGGGAGACTGGTGGTGGAGGTGGCCCTAGGCAGTATGGCCGGGGCTCTGGACCTGCTGAGGAGGCACCCAGAGCAGGCGAGCTCCCGAGACCCCTGCCTCTCCACCCCTCCGCCGGCCAGCCCCAGGGAGAGGGACAGAGGGCTGGGGACTGACCTGCTGGCTCTCCTGGCAGGTGGACGCCAAGAACCAGGGCAGGACCGCCCTGCAGGTGGCTGCCTACCTGGGCCAGGTGGAGCTGGTGCGGCTGCTGCTGCAGGCACGGGCGGGCGCAGACCTGCCAGACGATGAGGGCAACACGGCGCTGCACTACGCGGCCCTGGGGTGAGGCCCCGGCAGGGACGGGGCGGGGGATGGGTCCGCAGGTGGACGCAGCGTGCCTCCCGCTCCCTCTTCCGCCAGGAACCAGCCCGAGGCTGCCCGGGTGCTCCTGAGCTCCGGGTGCGGGGCCAATGCCCTTAACGGCACCCGGAGCGCAGCGCTGCATGTGGCCGTGCGGAGGGGCTTTCTGGAGGTGGTGAGGGTCCTGTGTGAGCGCGGCTGTGACGTCAATCTGCCTGTGAGTGTTAGGTCCCCTGGCCCTACCCCTGGGGTCAAGGATGCAGTGGCATTTACCTCCCTGCCAAGTGACCGCTGCCCCCCCCCACACACACCCCGGCAGGACGCCCATGCGGACACACCCCTGCACTGTGCCATCTCGGCGGGCGCCGGCGCCAGCGGCATCGTGGAGGTCCTCACTGAGGTGCCGGGCATCGACGTCACTGCCACCAACAGCCAGGGCTTCACCCTGCTGCACCACGCGGCCCTCAAGGGCCACACACTGTGAGTTTGGGGTGGGCATGGCCGGTGGCCAGCCTCCTGAGCTGCTGGGCCGCTCTGGGGACACGACCGACCCCCGATGCGTCTCCCTGCTCCCAGAGCTGTCAGGAAGATCCTAGCTCGGGCACGTCAGCTGGTGGATGCCAAGAAAGAGGACGGCTTCACGGCCTTGCACCTGGCCGCCCTCAACAACCACCGGGAGGTGATCCAGATTCTCATCCGAGAGGTGTGGACGCAGCCGAGGGACGGGGGCGGGTCCCTGGCCGGAGCCTGTGCCCACCCTCCCCCCTTCCCTCTCCCCAGGGCCGCTGTGACGTGAACGTCCGCAACCGGCAGCTCCAGTCCGCACTGCACCTGGCGGTGCAGCAGGCCCACGTGGGCCTCGTGCCGCTGCTGGTGGACGCTGGCTGCAGCGTCAATGCCGAGGATGAGGAGGGGGACACGGCCTTGCACGTGGCACTGCAGCGTCACCAGCTGCTGCCCCTGGCGGCCGATGGGGCCGGGGGGGACCCGGGGCCCTTGCAGCTGCTGTCCAGGGTGAGGAAGTGTGGGTCTGGGTGGCGCGGAGGTGGGCCGCAGGGGCTGTTCGCCTCCGCCGCGGGCGCCTGCCCAGGGAGCCAGGCCTTCCTGGGGGCGGGGCAGTCTGGGGGACTGCGGCCAGGGGCGTCCTTGCGACCCCGGCCGGGGCCGTGCGTTCCTGAGAAAATGCGCTGCTGACCAGCCTGGGAAAGGGCGACCCCCCCCCCCCGCCCCCGGGCCCCGTGGGGGCGGGGCGGGGTACTGTCTCCGAACCCCGCCCCTCCCCCTGGAGTCCCCCGCTTTTCCTGCCCGCCCATCTCCCGCTCTAACGTTGTAACGGCCTCAGACGGCGAGGGGTGCTCAGGCCCCTGACCCGAGGCCCGGGCGGCCGGGCTGGTCCTGAGACCTGCCCCGGCGCCCGCCCTCACTGGCGTCTGTCTGCCGCGCAGCTACAGGCCTCCGGCCTCCCGGGCAGCGGGGAGCTGACGGTGGGCGCGGCGGTCGCGTGCTTCCTGGCGCTGGAGGGCGCCGACGTGAGCTACGCCAACCACCGCGGCCGGAGCCCCCTGGACTTGGCCGCCGAGGGCCGCGTGCTCAAGGCCCTGCAGGGCTGCGCGCAGCGCTTCCGGTGAGCCGGGCGGGGTGGGGACGGGTCCCGGCGCGCGCCCCTCCCCCCCCCGCAACGCCTCCCCTCCCCGCCCCCGCCAGGGCCCCCTCGAGCCCCCTCCTCCGACCGCAGGGAGCGGCACGCGGGCGGCAGCGGGGGCGCGGCCCCGGGCCCCAGGCTGGTGCTCGGCACCCCCAACACCGTGACGAACCTGCACGTGGCCGCGCCGTCGGGGCCCGAGGCCGCCGAGTGCCTGGTGTGCTCGGAGCTGGCGCTGCTGGTGTTGTTCTCGCCGTGCCAGCACCGCACGGTGTGCGAGGGTGAGTGCGGGGGGGAGGGGGGCGCCGGGGGGCGGGGCCCGCGCCGGCCCGCCCGCCCGCCCGACCGCGCGCTCCCCCCGCAGAGTGTGCGCGCAGGATGAAGAAGTGCATCAGGTGCCAGGTGGTCATCGGCAAGAAGCTGCGCCCAGGTGGGTGGGGAGCCGGGCCGCGGGCCCACGTCCCCCCGCCCGCCCCGCCCCTCCTGACCCCGATCCCCGCCCGCAGACGGCACGGAGGTGGCCGGCGCGCCCCCTGCGCCCGGCCCGCCGCGGCAGCTGGTGGAGGAGCTCCAGAGCCGCTACCGGCAGATGGAAGAACGCATCACCTGCCCCATCTGCATCGACAGCCACATCCGCCTCGTGTTCCAGTGCGGCCACGGCGCGTGCGCGCCCTGCGGCGCCGCGCTCAGCGCCTGCCCCATTTGCCGCCAGCCCATCCGCGACCGCATCCAGATCTTCGTGTAGTCCGCGCCACCCCCCCCCCCCGCCCCCGCCCCGCGTCCCGGCCGCGCCCCGCCACGTTCCGGAGCCACGTCCCGCCATCGCCTTCGCAAGCCCCTACCCGTGTTTTATAAAAAGATTCTCGGACTTTTCCGCCTGGTGCCTGCCTGGGGCGGGGGCCGGGCCGGTCGGCACCCGGGTCCCGCCCCGCCGCGCCGCCGCCCCCTACGCGGGCAGTCCTGACCGGCTCCTCTTCCGCCGCTGCCCCAGATCCAGGCTCTGCGCTTTGGCCCGTGCCCCGCGCGTCCTGCTCTTTGTGGCGCTCACAGCACAAGACGCCTGCCCGGACCCGTTCTCTGGGCCAGGCACGGGCCGCCTCTCACGACCCTGGCCTGGGGGTTCGGGAGCGTGGTGTCCTCTAGAAGCCCTGGGTCAGCCAGAACCCCTGTGTCCGCCCAGCTGGGGGTCTTCCTCGTCATCTCCCCGGCCCCTTAATCTTTTCCTGGGCCGACCGTGTGGTCACCTCCGACCCTGTTCTCTCGGTGGCCCTTGGGGGGGTCCCTGCTAAACAGGGAGCTGGGGAAGGGGCCTCTTTGGGGCCGGCGGCACCACTAGTGTCTTAGGACCGTTGAATGTGGAAGGGGGGTACAGGCGCTGGGGAGAGGGCAGGACACAGGGTGGGAGGGCCAGTCTGAGCTGGGCAAATATTGAACCACGAAGAGCTTAAAGCTGCGCTCAGCGGCCGGGTGCTTTTCAAGAACCACCCGAAATGCTCCCCTGGAGCTGTCTGCCAGCACCTTGGCACTGACCCCGTCGGCTGGGTGTACTGCTGTCACTCGGCGCCAGGCCCGGATGGAGAACGGGGAGGGTCAGACCCCCAGCCCGGTCTGGCCTTCCGCCTCTCCCCTCGCTCCCTCTCTGCACCAATCCCTGTTGACTCTGCCTTCTCAGCCCCCACCCACCCACCCCCAGATCCCAGGTCCCCCAACCCGGAGGAGCCCTCACCAACATCCCTGCCTGGCTCAGCTCCTGCAGCCTACAGGCCGTCCCGTCGAGGCCTAGGGCCTCAGGACACCACTTCCCTGCCTGCCCGCCCAGGCCCCTTCCCGGCCTTGGCCCTGGCCACGGGTCCGGGGCTCCCACAACCCCGGCACCTCACGGGCTTCCCCCCAAACCCCGATGGGGTCTCTTCTCTCCAGCTCTGACAGCTTGGTCCTCTGCCACGCTCCCCTGGCCACCTGCCCCCTCCCCTGCCTCTCGCCCCGCCCCCACTGCCCCGCCAGCGCGCCCGGTACTCACTCTCCTAGTCCCCTCCCCTTTCTCCGGGACCCTGTCAGGCGGCCGCGTGCTCCGGCAGGGGACTTGTCCCAAGTTGGCTGGAACGGAGGTTCGCTCCCAGGCTTCATTCGGTGGCGAGGGAGCTGAAGAGATTCCATCCAGGGAAAAAGCTGGTCTCAGGACCCCAACTGACCTTCCTTCCTTGAGCCCGAGACTCTACCCCTTCTCTAGCTGCCTGGCCCTCCTCACCCCCCCCTCCCCAAGTAACCCCGCCCAGCAGGCCCTGCCCAAGCTGCTGCCACCGACCCACAGGCCCCGGGTCCGCACCCCACACTGGCGGCAGGGCTGTCCTGACAGCGGGGACGGCCAGTTGGTTCCCTTCAGGGGCACGCGCCTCCCCCTGCACCCACCCCTGTAACCCGAGCCGCTTCAGCGCCTCCCCGCGCAGCCCCACTGGGCCCTAGGCCCCGACAGCGAGTCCGCAGGCGCCATGGGCCTCGGGGCCTGCGTGTCCTCGGCGGCGTCGGGGGCCCGAGTCCAGGCTGGCCGGCTGGGAGCTGTGCTGGGTGCCTTGTGCCTGCTCCCCGTGCTCATGATGCTGGCCCGGCTGGGGGCCCCCTCGGCCCGGCTGGCAGCCAGCGCAGCGCAGGTGAGAGCAGGGCGGGACTGGGCAGAAGGGTGGGCGGCCCCGAGGGTCCAAGGGCCTGCGTGTTGGGGGAGGGGGGAAGCGGGGGCGGGGGGTGGGGGGGTGGGGGATGGCAGCATCAGGCCTCCAGCCCCGCCCACTCCGACCTGGCCTGTGGTTAGTAACCTTTTTCATTCTGGCTGTAAAAGTAACGCTGACCGGGGTAGAAAACCCAAAAACACACAGAGCCCAAAGGAGGGAATTTCAGCACTCCCTGAACCACGAACCCCACCCCGTTTCCTTTAGTCTTTTTTCCGAGTGTTTTCAGACACAAGTCTGGTCCCGACTGCCTCCCCAAGAGCCCTTGCTTTCTTTGAAGGGAGATCTCGCCGCACCCAATCCCGCGGGTGTCCTCGCTACCCCGGGACCTGGTCCTCTGCCCCTCCAGGCGCCCCGCAGACGCCGCTACACGCTGACCCCCGCCAGGCTGCGCTGGGACCACTTCAACCTCACCTACAGGTGTGACCGTGGGCCAGGATGTGGAGGGGAGCGTGCCGCAGCCTGGCCGCCACCCCTGACCTTAACCCCCACCCCAGGATTCTCTCCTTCCCACGGAACCTGCTGAGCCCCAGCGAGACCCGGCGGGGCCTGGCCGCCGCCTTCCGCATGTGGAGCGACGTGTCCCCCTTCAGCTTCCGAGAGGTGGCCCCCGAGCAGCCCAGTGACCTCCGCATAGGTGGGCACCGTGCCCCTGCCCCCGCCCAGCCCCGCGGCCCCCTCTCAGCCCCTGTGCTCCCCCAGGCTTCTACCCGGTCAACCACACGGACTGCCTGGTCTCTGCCCTGCACCACTGCTTTGACGGCCCGACAGGCGAGCTGGCCCACGCCTTCTTCCCCCCTCACGGGGGCATCCACTTCGATGACAGCGAATACTGGGTCCTGGGCCCCACGCGCTACAGCTGGAAGAAAGGTGATGGCCTGGCCTCCTGTGGGGCCCTCTGCGCCACGGTGGGCACAGCAGGAGGGCTTTGGGGGTGACGGCTATGATCTGGGGTCAAGTAAGCAGGAAGGGGGAGGCTGGGAAGAGGCCACAGGCCCCGGTTCCAGGAGCCCTGAAACCCCCCTGCCCCCCCTCCCCCCTGCTGCTGGAGACAGAACCGGAGCTACATTCCTGGGGGCCGAGCTCACTGCCTCTGCTGGCCTGGAACGTTCTTATCTTCCCATGGCTGTGCCGAGTGAGGGAGGCTCCGTGGCCGCACCGCAGCAGATGTGGCCACGGCAAGCAAGGCCGGCGGGCAGAACGGGGAGGGCTGGGCCAGGGTCCGAGGGCCTGACCCTCGGGACCTGCAGGCGTTTGGCTCACTGACCTGGTGCACGTGGCGGCCCACGAGATCGGCCACGCGCTGGGCCTGATGCACTCGCAGCACGGCCGGGCTCTCATGCACCTCAACGCCACGCTGCGTGGCTGGAAGACGCTGTCGCAGGACGAGCTGTGGGGGCTGCACCGACTCTACGGTGAGTGCCGTGGGTGGGCGGGCTGGCGGGTGGCGTGCCGGGCCGGCCCTGAGGACAGGTTGCCCTCTCGCAGGCTGCCTGGACCGACTGTTTGTGTGCACATCCTGGGCACGGAGGGGGTTCTGTGACACCCGCCGGAGACTTATGAAGAGGCTCTGTCCCAGCAGCTGTGACTTCTGCTACGGTGAGGCCGGTGAGGCAGGGTCCCCAGTGCCAGCTCGGGTCTGGCGGGGGGGGGGGGGGCGGGGCACTGATGTGGCCCTCCCTCCCTGCCTCCGGAGCAGAGTTTCCCTTCCCCACGGTGGCTGCCACTGCACCGCCACCCAGGACCAAGACCAGGCTGGTGCCCGAGGGCCGGAACGTGACCTTCCGCTGCGGCCAGAAGATCCTCCACAAGAAAGGCAAAGTGTAGTGAGTGGCCCTGCGTCCCCGTGACCCCCCGAGGGTGGGTGGCGGGTGCTCGGGGCCCTGCCCAGCCTCGCCACCCTCCCCGCAGCTGGTACAAGGACCAGGAGCCCCTGGAATTCTCCTACCCTGGCTACCTGGCGCTGGGCGAGGCGCATCTGAGCATCATCGCCAACGCCATCAACGAGGGCACGTACACGTGCGTGGTGCGCCGGCGGCAGCGGGTGCTCAGCACCTACTCCTGGCGGGTCCGCGTGCGGGGCTGAGCGCCCGCGGGGCCGAGACGGCCGATAAAGCACTTTCTCTCTCAAGTCTGCGCACCCTTTCTTGGGAGGGAGGGCGAACAGCCTTGGGTCCTGCGGGGTGGGGCCCTCCAGCCTGTGCTCAGCTGGATGTGGGGAGCCCGGGGCCCGGACGCCCCAACTTCCCCACAGGCCAAGGCCAAGGAAGGCTTTTTCCAGCTGGTCCTGGAGAAGTGGGGAAAAGGGACCCCCACACGTGAGCAGCATCGCTGGGGACATAGGCTGAGCCGGTGGAGCCCGGGGTTCCTGGCTGTGTCTCGGGGTCACTCAGGGGTGGGGAGGCAGGAAGGCTGGGAAGGGCCGGACCACTGTGCCCGTGAGGCCTCCAGTGGGAGCGAAAGGACCGACGTAGCAAAGCTTCCCCCCAAGAATATCTTATTGCGTCTTAAAACATGTTAACTTTGGTACAAAACCGGTCTCGCTGTGGCCAAGAACTCGCACGCTGGCTCTGGGGGGCCTGGGGCTGTGGATGCCCTGAGGGTAGGAAGGTGCAAAGGAGCCTGAAGATTAAATAGAAAAATACCCCCCACAGCTCCATTCCAGGGCCAGTGTCCTAACAGTGCAGTCCCCAGTGGTCACCGTGCTGACCTCGTGTGTCGGGGGACACGTGTCCGCCCACACTGGCCACCTACAGATGCCCCCCTCTTCGCAGGGCGAGTCTGCCACATCCGAAAAAATACAGCCTTTCCTTCCACAACAAGGAAAACGTGATTTAATTCTACAAATTTACAAGCCGAGATAAAAATGAAACGTTGGAAAAGCGAACGAGACGGGCAGTCTGAGATGTGAGGTCAAGATCCGCGGCCACACTGGCCTCCGGCGGCTGCGCTCAGTCAGGGCCAGGCCTCGGTCTGGACCCACACGCTGCCTCTGGCGCCTGCCCTGGTCCCGACTGAGCCTTGCTGGTCGGTACCCGCAGGGCCGGCACGGGCTCTGCGCCGAACCTCAGAACTTGAGGCTGAAGCCGGGCCCCGCGGCCGAGGCCCCCTGGTTTGTGGTGGTGAGGTGGAAGCCTGTCTCCTTCAGGTCGTCGTCGCCCTGGGGAGCAAGCGTCATCGTGGGGCTTCGGCTGGGCTGGCCCCACTTTTGGGGGGGACCCCCACAGCCTCCCCCCTGCGGCCCTGTCCTCACCAGCTGGCTATAGCCCAGGCCGCCCTCGGGGGGCCGTGGACTCGTGCCGCGCTTCACCCTCTGCTGCTCACTCTTGGCGGGCCACGTGGGGAACATCGAGGGGTCAATGGGGAGGGGGGTCTCTCGGAAATACTCGTGCTTCAGGCCGTCCTCCGCACTGACCCTCCGCCCGGGGAAGTAGGTCAGGAACCTAGGAGAACAAGAGCACTTGGCACCCACGTGGGGGTGGGGTGGGGTGGGGTGGGGTGGGGGAGGGGGAGGCCCAGGGCCGGAGGGGCACAGCCTGCAGGTTCACACACTTGTTCATGAGGTCAAAGCCCTGGTCTGAGAGCAGGGCCCCGAAGCGTTTGCGGAGATTATTATAGGGGTACTCAGTGAAGGTCATCTTCTTGACCGCAGGGAGGTCATTGTAGCCAGGCCAGATTTTCTCACTGGGGGTCCCTAGGTCCTGAGAGAGAGAGAGAGAGAGAGAGAGAGAGTTTTGGAACGGCCGCGGCCTGCAGGGAAGGGTCTGGTACAGGTGTCCGCACGTGGCTGGCAGGGCGAGAGCACAGACCCACCTTAAACACTTTGTTGATCTGGTCGATCTCCGACTTCCCGGGGAACAGCGGCTTCTGGGTCAGCAGCTCCCCGAAGATGCAGCCCACCGACCACATGTCCACAGCCGTGGAGTACTCCTGGGGGGCCAGGGGCACGCTCAGGAGGCTGGGGGAGGGCAGCGCGCGCAGGCTGGCCGCCTCCCGCACTCACCTTGGCGCCGAGCAGCAGCTCCGGGGCGCGGTACCACAGGGTCACGACGACTGGGGTGTAGGCCTTCAGGGGGGACCCGTACTCCCTCGCCAGCCCGAAGTCCCCCACCTGCGAGGACAGAGGCGGGCTGTGGGCAGGCCCCTGAGGCCCAGGTGCCAGGCCCCTGTGGGGCGGGCCCCGGGGGCTCACCTTGAGGATGCCGGCGTGGCTGAGCAGCAGGTTGGACGTCTTGAGGTCTCGGTGCAAGATCCAGTTGTCGTGCAGATGTTTGACGCCGCGTAGCAACTGGATCATCAGGGTCTTCACCTCCCCTACACGGCAGCGCCTCGGGTCAGTGCCTCGGGTCAGCTCCCCGCCTCGGCGGCAACCGGGATTCTCAGGGTGCGCTTCTCCCGGGAATGCTCTCAGCTTGGCACGGCCCTCGCGCACGCACGCACGCACGCACGCACGCATGCACACGTGCGCACGCACACACTCGGATACACGGCGCGGTGGGGTCAGTGCTCCTTCCGCCCCAGGGACACGCTGCCTGCACCCTGGGCAGCCCGAGGGCCGCATGTTCCTTGTGGGGGACACCAGTCAGGGGGCCCCGTCTGTGGGAGTACATCAGGGCTGTGGGAGACCCTCCCTGCATGGCCCCCGCGGTGCCTGCAGGCCCCACCTGGCAAGAAAGGCTGCTTCATGGTCTCCATCAGACTCTTGAGGTCATGCTCCACGTAGTTCATCACGATGTAGATCTTGTCCATGTTGCTGCCCACGACGATCTCCTAGCAAACAAGAGCGGGTCCGTGGGTGCCATGCTCACCTCCAGGTCCCGCAACTAACTGCTGGCTCCCGGGGCAGAGACACTGGGGACAGCAGGTACCTATAGGTGTGACGACCCTAAGGGGGCTGACATTTTGGGAGGCTAGTGCTCAATTTTTGCACAACACTGGTGCACAGGAATCACAGGGTCCCCTCGGGGCACAGGCCCGGGCTGCCTCACCCTAACGGTGACAATGTTGGGGTGCTGTGCCTTGAGGATGGTGTTGATCTCCCTCAGGGAGGTGATTGGAAAGCCCTCCTTCTCCTTCTCCATCTTTAGCCGCTTCAGAGCCACAATTTCATCTGAAAACAGTTCGAAGATGGGCTGAGAAAGCACACATTTTGTTGGGATTCGGGGACCGTTTCTTATTTGGCACTGGGAAGCCTTGTTGTAACTGGGAAGCCCCATGTTACACCAGCACGAAGAAAACAAGCCCAAACCTGTGGCCCAACAGACGCACGAGGCAGATTTCCACGCTAACTTTTGTCCAAACAGCTAAGGAGAATTTTCCTATTTATCTCTATATCCCTACTGTGATTTGCCAGGAGACACAGCAAACCTCAACATCCCAGGACAGACACAATCACTGGGGTCTGAGGCTCTCAGGTGGCCTCCCTGACTTTCCAAGACCCAGCTGCAGGCGCTGGGGAAGCTGCCAGTCTGAGGCTCACACACCCGCTCAGGTGCTATCACTCAAAGCACATGACACACTCCGTCCCAGAACGGAGGCACCTGCTGTCACAAGTAAGCGGCAGAGCCTCACGGTCAGACTGACCTCGGGCTTCCACAGGTATCAAGGAGTCCACTGCTCAGGGGCCCATGAGTCACTAGCTGGTGCTGGCCAGGTAAGGCGAGGCCACAGCCGGGCACCCGGGGAGAAGAGACTCCTAGGAGAGTAGGAACTGTGCATTCAAGGACCTTGACACCGAGGGTGCCGAGGGCCAGGATGGCCTGGGCTCGATCTCAGTCCCTGCGAGCTGGCTGTGGCCCGGGCAGGACACCCGGCCTCGCTCCTAGAGCCCAGCCCGCATGTGGGCCCAGTGAGGCTGCGGACAGCAAACCCTCCGGGCCGGGCTCGAGATGGCGCAACGGGTACACCCACGGACAATGCTCTTCAGCACAAGTCCCTTCCTGAACAGGGACGGGCTCCCTGTGCCATCTGGTTCCTGCCCGTCTCCCCTTCTCCCTTTGGGGGAACCACTCGGCACCGCACCCACCTGTTTTCTTGTCCTTTGCTCTGTACACCACCCCATACGTGCCTTCTTCAATCCTGTTGAGGCACTGGAACTCCTCCACGCTCCGACAACCCTGGAAGGAAGCCAGCCGTGAGGACCCAGCGGCCACGGCCGCACACACACCTGAATCAGGCCAGTGCAGCAAACCCTGCCCAGAGGTCTCCAGAGGGCGCCGAATGTATCTGGTGGCGGAGCCAGGAGCAGCCCTCTTCTCCAGTTTCTTCAGTGACCACGGGCTCCTCAATTACGGAATAAAACTAACGTGGGAAAGAGCTGGTCCTGGACGCATCCCTCTGAGCCAGGCCTGGCCTGTCTGCCCGGCGCTAAGATAACACTGAGGACAGGAGCGCCCCCTGCACCACATGCCACCAAGGCCCTGGCACCTTCCCTCACTGCATGCGTGACCCCGGGGACCCCCACCCCGGGGACCCAGCTCCTGCTCTCAGCCACCATCCTGTTCGTAATCAGCAGAACCAACCCCGGCATGGGAAGGACGCCTGACCTGCAGGGCAGGGAGGTACTTGGGCAGCTCCTGTTTGAGTTCAATGGGTGACAAGGCGGGAGAGTCGGGCACGAAGTCCCCTTCGGTCAAGGCGCTGCTCTGTGGAGTGCCCTCACCAGCTTCTTCCTCCCCTTCCTCACTGTCTCCGGAGTCTCGGTCAAATCGGGACTCTGGAACTTCAAAAGTAAAACCCAATTATGGAACCAAAATAAGCAACCGTCATCACCCCTCTCCTGTCTGGGGTGGGGGTGGGGGGGACACTGAGTGCATGCAAGAGCCACACGAGAATGACCCCAGGATGCTGTGCACAAGCGTGTGTCTCACCATCCTGGACAGAGGGCACTGGGGTCTGGGGGCTTGCCAGCTCAGCCACATGCACTGTGAGCCCCCGGCCGGAGACTGAGCTCAAAGGCGGCACACCCAGAGCTCCCGTCAGGCCTTGAGGGCAAGGCCTTGCTGGTGTCTACAGAACGGTGATGGGCCTGTGGTTGGACCTGAGCTAAGAGGCCGGGCCCCGGCTGGTGCTTCCCAGCCACCTGCAGTGTCTAAGCCACGGTGACGCTCACGAGGACGCTCAGTCAGGACTGTCCCCAGTAAGGGATGCTGGCCCCTCACGGTCGCAAGTGGTCGGTGGGGGGGAGTGGGGGTGGTGGTGCTCAGGGAACCGGGTCTCTCAGTGACTCAGCTGCCTGTGCCTCTGGGGTGGGGTGACCCTGGAGGAAGCCCGAGGTGCCAGCTCTACAAAGGGCCACAGCACACAGGAAAAGACCAAGCACCGGGGATGCCTCTCACCAACGAGGACGTGGTTCTCATTCTCGCGCTCCCCATCCTCACTCATTTCGTCTTCGCTCACTTCCTCTGCAAGAGACAGCAGGCGTCTGCTCAGATCTGCGGGGCTGCTGGCCCTGCGCTGACTTGGGGTCTGCCTCTTTCTAGGGCTCTTCAGACCCTCCGCCAGCACAAGCGAGGGTCTGCTTTAGCTAACAGAGAGCAAGAACCGCCGTAAACGATCAATTCTGGGGTCTCACGTGGAGTCCCAGGTAGCAAGGCACTGTCCATTTGGAGACATTTTCGAACCGAGAGTTCCCGTGACCTCTGCGGTCTGTGGAGTCCAGCCAACTAAACCGTCGCGCCCAGTGCCCTCCTCACCAGCCGACTGTCCAGACGCGTCCTCGGAGTTGCTCCCTGTCTCCTCTTCCTCCTCCTCCTCCTCCTCCTCCGATTCTTCACTGCTGCTGCCCTCCTCTTCCTCCTCCTCCTCCTCCTCCTCCTCCTCCTCTTCCTCCTCCTCCGAGCCCGACCCTGATTCCGCTTCAGAAGAAAACGGCCGGGAGTGACCGCAGGCAGGCACCGCAGGCAGCGGTGACTTCACGGCGGCGGGGCCCGCACTCACCTGACGAGGACTCGGCTGAGCTGGTTTTGCGCTCGCTGTCGCTGACGTCTTGCAGGTCGGACAGCAGGTCTCTCTCTTCCACCTTCTCTTCTTTCACTTGTGACACAAACCATCAAAAGTGAACGTGTTTACCATCAACGAGATCACGTGGGATCTTTCACACAGAGATAAGCTTCAGTGTGTAGGATAAACCCTCATCCACACTTAGCTGGAAAACAGCTCTCAAAGACCCGTAACAAAGGTTTCCGCTGAGAAATATAAATGTGCTCCGCACAAATGCTAAAGTCCTGTCATGTGACACGGAAGTACTTTAGCATACCGTATCGTCGTGCAAAAAAAAGTTTTTGTCCATAAAAAACTGTCAGCAAAGAACCGCGCCACGCTGGCCCCCAGGCAGGCGCCGCGGGCCCTCACCTGGTTTCCGGCCGTCTGTCAGCTCAAACCGCTCTCGCGGCGGCCGCAGCGGACTGCGACTCCAGTGGCTCGCTTTCACTTTGTCGCCATAGTCCTCCCTCATGGTCCGGTGATGTGCAGACACTGGGGCACAGAACACAGCAGGAGGCAGCGCTGGCGGCACCCTCTCTCTGGCAGGGCCCCACCTCGGTCAGAGGTGGTCCTCACCTGCACCCCTGACGATGACAACCCACTACACCTGCTGACAGCTCTGTGGCCACAGAGGCGTGGAAACCGTGAGACGTCCCGGAGGACCCACGTACGCCTTCCAGACTCTCTACTGCCGGAAAAGGAAGGGGCCACGACCCACCTCTCCAAGCCTGTGCCTAAACAGCAGCGGGCGGCAGCCCGTGTGTTACCCTGACGGCTGTCCAGCACCAGGCCTGGGTGCGCCCCGGCCGCACACCCTCACCTCAGGCCTGAAGTGACCACTGCCTTCTCTGGCAAGGAACTATGTGGTCGGGCTCAACTCCCGAGCCCCACGGCCTGTTCCCCCTTCACTCAGCCATGGTCCAGAGCACCTCACCCCTCAGTGTCATTTGTGCAGCTCTGGGCTCACCCATGGGAACAACACCCCAACCACAGGGTGCGCCCACGCGCACCTTCCCTTCGGGCCTCGCGCTCCTTGCGCCGCTCCTCGGCGCGCCGCTCCCGTTCCTTCTGTTCCCGCTGTTCCTTTTGCTGTTCCCGCATCTTTCGTTCTCGCTCCCGCTTCCTCTCCAGCTGCTCAAGGCGGTCCCTGCAACAAGCACAGGCCGACTCTCTCTCCGCAAACACGAAGTTTTCTTTTTCACCCCAAGTGTTTTTTGCTCAAATTTAGAAACTGCCCACTTAGATTGTTCAAACCATAATGGGCTTTTTAAAAGTAGAACATATACGCGCACACAGCCCAACAGCCGCAACAGAATGTAGCAAAGTACTGGCACGATGAGATATTGCCAACGAGGGATGAGCCCACTGGTTCCAGAAGCCTTCTGTTTCGCAGTCCTACTGAGTATGGATGGCAGTACAATTTAAATCCACCTTTATCACTAAGTTTTCAGGGGCACTGAGGGGTGGAAGAGCCCACCTGGGGAAGGTGGAGAGAAGGACCTAGACTTGGGCCTGAGGCCCTGTCCTACCCTCCTCACTAGATCCTATGGTAGACGGATGCCCAGCCGGGCCTGGTGGGGAGCTAAGCGGGTACGAGTGTGGTATACGAGGGGCAGCAGGGAAAGTTGCTTCACGGAGGGGACAAGGCTCATCTGAAGTGCAGGAACTATTAGCGACCACGGTGTGCATGGCTGATGCACCACAAAGTGGCCAGATGGTGAAAACCGATGAGCAGCGGTTAGTTTTCAAATCCCGATAGAATCAGAATTAAGTCCAAATCTAACCAGAAAAGCTATTACCAAAAAAACAAAAACAAAAACAAAAACAGAAATGGGCACGGACAAGGGTGAAAGTGGAACAAGGCCTGTGGTGTGGTCGCCGGTACCGTGCCAGCTTTGGGGCCCGTCAGAGGTCACCGCCGTGGAAGGCTCGGATTCTAGGAACTATTCTGTAAATGCCTAGAAGTCCAAACTATTACAAAATAAAAGTTGTAAGTTAGCAGATAAAATCCCACCACTGAGGGGCACCTGGGTGGCTCAGTCGGTTAAGCATCCGACTCTTTCGGCTCAGATCGTGGTCTCGGGATTTGTGAATGTGAACCCTGACAGTGCAGAGCCTGCTTGGGATCCTCTCTCCCTCTCTCTGCCCCTCCCCTGCTCATAGCTCTGTCTCTCTCAAAATAAATAAAAACTTAAAAAAAATAAATCCAACCAGTGAATTCAGTTTTTCGTCAATTTACAAAATTGTCCAACTATCACCATAAGCCCGTTTTAAAACATTCCCATCTCCTGCCCATCCGTGGTCAGCTCCTAGCCATCCTTCCCCAATCTGCTTTCTGTCAGATCAGGACTCTCGGGACATTTCTTCTGCTTCTTTGGGCTGAGTCTGCTTCTTTCTCCTGCTCTTGGGGTAGCAGCTCAAGTTGCTGACTTGACAACTTCCTTTTCTGGTATCAGTGCTTAAAACAGCTCATTCTGGGCCCAGCTTTTCGTGCACCCCTACCTTTTGGCACGTTGCTTTTGTTTTCACTCAATTCAAAATACTTTCTATTTTTCCTTTGAATTTCTTCTTTGGGCCACAGGTTAATCAGAAACGGAAGAGCTTTGCGACGTGGCAGTATCATAGCCAATGAGGTTTATCTGAGGTGCGATTATTGCTGTATGAAAACTTTTCTCAGAAATGGGTGGTTGGATTTCCCAACATTTTGAGGATTTCCCCAGGTTTCTTGCTGTTGATTTCCACTTTCTTTTGTGGAAAGACGGCATACTTTGTACTACTGCAACTATCTTATGTATGACACTTGTCGTATGGCCCACAAGCTCAGTCAGACTGAGCTGGTGCAGGGTATTTTCCAAATTTTTTACATCCTTGTTTCATCTCGTTCTATTAACAACTAGAGGGGGGTACCGAAACTTCCAACTATAATTGAGGAACTGCCTGTTTCTTCTTTCAACTGTCAGGTTATTGCAGCCCAGATTTCTGGACTCTGCTGTCAGACTCATACACGTTTACCGCGGTCACATGTTCCTGACGTATGTCCCTTCCTGTGGTTGTGAAGCCCGGTCTCGGTGCTGGCCTCACGTCTGGCCTGGCGCTGAGCCACCTGCGCGCTGTGGCTGCTGTGTACGTGTTGCACCTTCTTCCATGTGTTTAATTTCATGCTTTTTTGTTTTCCGAACATATACAAAATCCCTTTTATTTTGCTTATTTGGAAATCACTCTATGTTTATTTCTGGTACACTTAATTCATTCAAAGCTGAACATTTCTAAGGACTAAATTATTTGAGTGTTATATAATTATGTGGTATAAAATGTGCATATAGACCAGTGCATAAAATGTGCTTTTAAAAAATTGTACTCAGAAAGATACTGATTACTGTACATACTGACAAGTAGCTGTATTTAAAAATGAACGTCTGGGGCATCTGGGTGGCTCAGTTTGGCTAAACCTCTGACTTCAGCTCAGGTCATGATCTCATGGTTTGTGAGTTTGAGCCCCGTGTTGGGCTCTGTGCTGACGGCTCAGAGCCTGGAGCCTGCTTCAGATCCCGGGTCTCCTTCTCTCTCTCTGCCCCTTCCCCACTCACGCTCAGTATCTATCTCTCAAAAATGAATAAACATTAAAAAATAAAATTAAAAATGAACTTTTGCCCAGGCTGGCACCATGCTTCAATGGTCTCCCCTTGGCCTCCAATCCAAAGGAGTGTGGTTTCCAGATATAATGTAACCAATACTCTTATATGAAATAAACGGAAAGTCTCTGGTGTTCAAATAAGTACCGTAAAAAGAAAAACCTCTCGTCAAGTATATTTTCTCAGCTTGGCTTCATGCCACAGAAATCAGAAAATCGCAAAGACTGGACAAAACAAGCCCAGGCTACCATCAAGGTCTACTGGAACCTTGCAGGTGGGAGCAAAGAGTTTCAACCGCCATGTTTTCCACTCTGCTAGGACTGTGCTAGATTATTCCAGGATGCTAATTCAACACTGAGGACCTGCGAGGGTATGAGAAGAATGGGGGAGGCGGGAGAATGAATGGAGACTTGGGAAAAAAATAAAGAGGGTGGTTCGGGAACTGGGAGAATTGAAAAATCACACCTTTCAGTCTCCACATTTCTGCTTTTTGTTCAGTATATGAGCAGAAACCATCTGGAAAGAAGAAAGATTATGACTATCTGTAAACTGACAGAGAAATGGTTATGACAACAAGTGGTTATGTATGCAGTTCTTGGCTGTTCACATCAGCAACGGATGAGGAAAAATAGAAATTCTTGATATGTTTGTCTCAAGAGGTAGTGACGTGGCTATGGGCAGCACGAATTCGGCTGAAGTTCAGGGCAGGTGCTGCCAGGAGTTTACACTGCAGAAAAGTAAAACTGCTTTGGATCCAGCCTCGTCCTCCCGGCTTCTCTTCCAGGATCATCAGGGTCAAGCTATGCTATGACACAAGGCGACAATGTCCACGGGAAAACAGGCTTTGAGCAGGATGCCCCCTTCCCAGTTACAGTCCAGTTCCCGGGTAAAGCTGTCCCAATAAATGACAAAGCCCAACCCAAACCTATTCCAGTACGTCCAGACCTGGTCAGTCATGTAGGTGGACATGGCGGCGACATTCATCACCAAACGAGGCCCCGCTTTCAATCCGGTGAATTATGTACCCTTCTACAGCAACTGGAACTTGTAAAGTTTGGGGTTTTGTCATAACCCTCTGCACGGAGCTGCTCTTCATTTAGGAAGGACAGGTTTTCCTCTAGAAGGCCTCTCAGCAGGACTCCATGCTCATGACCAAGGGCATGTTTGATGCAGTCAACCAGTGGTCCGTAACAGCAGTCGTTTATAGTGTGCTGACACAGGGGTAGAGCTTAGGGGTAGAGCATTTGACTGCACGGTGCACGGACAGCCCTGATTTGCTAGAACTCCATCTGGAATCTGAGAAGGGTCCTGTAGCATACTATTTATAACAGATTTGGACGGTGGAGTTTCCTCATGCTCTTGTAGAAACCTCTCCAGTATAATCTGAACCATTAACGAGGGATCACAGTCCACCTCATTGGCTAGCTCTTCTCCCCACTCCATTCAGGTACCTGCGGAACCTCTGCCTCAGTGTTCTGGCAGGCGGCACAGACACTAGGCACTGAGCTGTCTCGTCAGTACTGGGCTTTGGTCGGTCAGTACCACGTTGGGCCAGGGACTGGGAGGTGGCACAGGCAAGGGAAAAACACCCTGCGCTCAGCCTTGGTGTCAGGAGCCGAAGGGTGGGCACACAGTGGCACAGCGTGAGCTCCTAGTCTGTTTTGGCTTGCTCCCATACCCTCTTTACCACTAGCTATGCAGACCAGGCTTCACACGGCAGCTCCCCATACGTTTACTTTCGACCTATTTTTGTCCTGGTCTCTAACGTGTTCTCCTTACAGACAACATAATAGATCAAGGTTTGCTATCAAAGAACCTCTCCTTTGGGTACAGAAACCACTTCACATTTCACGTAATTATGGATTTGGCTGGATTTACTTTCGTTGTTATTCTTGGTTTTTCTTTTATAGGTCTTCCTTTTGGGTCCTGTTTCTCAGTTTTTGATGGTCTGTGTGTGTATGTATATAATGTTTATTTGAGAGAGATGGGGGGGAGGGAGAGGGATAGAGGGGAAGAGTGCAGGGGAGGGGCAGAGAGTGAGAGAGAGAGGGGGGTGAGGGAGAGAGAATCCCATGAACCATGAGATCACCACCTGAGCTGAAATCAAGAGTCTGATGCTTAACTGACTGAGCTGTCCAGACGCCCCTCTGTGTTTGGTATAAATAAATATTTGTAGTATATAATTTTAATTCTTGTTTGCACTATTTTGTTAAAGTTATTTTCTTAGAGGTTGTTTTAGTGATGGCAGCATGCATCTTATCAAATTACACTAACTTCATTCCACTGAACATAGGTCTGCTCTGCCACAGCCACAGCCCTCCCTTCTCAACCCTGTGCACTCTACACATGCTACGTATCACACAACAACACGGTATTTTAATAATTACTGTTTTATGCAATCGTGTCTCTCATAAAAGCTGAGAAGACATGAAATGAAACATACGTAAATTATCTTACGTTAACCTACACTTTTACCATTTCTAAAGCTTGTCTTTTCTTCCTGTGAATTCTATACCTTCTGGTGTCATTTCCATTCAACCTGATGATCCTGAGTGAGTATGTATGTATGTATGTATGTACGTATGTATGTATTTATTTATTTTTGAGAGAGAGACAGACAGTGAGCGGTGTAAGGCAGAAAAAGAGGGAGACACAGAATCTGAAGCAGGCTCCAGGCTCTGAGCTCTCAGCACAGAGCCCGATGTAGGGCTCGAACTCATGGACCATGAGATCATGACCTGAGCCAAAACTGGATGCTTAACCGACTGAGCCACTCAGGCGTCTGCCTTTGAGTATTTAAGGCAGGTATTACTTACAATGAATTCCACCAGTTTGTTATGTCTCCTCACTTTTGAACAACAGTTTTGCTGCACAGATTTCCTGGTTGACAGGTTTTTTCAGCAGTGTGACTACGCCATTCCACTGCCTTCTGACCTCCACTGTTTTTTTTTTTTTTTTAATTTTTGTTTTAATGTTTATTTTTGAGAGAGACAGAAAGAGAGAGAACGAACAAGCAAGGGAGAGGCAGAGAGAGAGAAAAACACAGAATCCAAAGCAGGCTCCAGGCTTCACGCTGTCAGTACTAAGCCCAACAACGCAGGGCTCAAACCCACAGGCCATGAGATCATGACCTGAGTTGAAGTCGAACGCTTAACCGACTGAGCCACCCAGGTGCCCCTGGCCTCCATTGTTTCTAATGAGAAGTCAGCCACCAATCACACCTTCTATGTAGATTTTTTTTCTCTTGCTGCCTTCAAAATCTATTCTTTGGCTTTCACCAGTTTTACTATGATGTGTCTTTGTATTTACCCTGCTTGGGGTACACTGAACTTCTTGGATATGCAGGTAACTGTTTTTCATCAGATTTGGGAAGACTTCAGCCATTATTTAAAAAGACATCTTTGTGCCGCATCACTCTTCTCTCCTGGTATTGCGAGTTGCATGGCGTTGGTGAAACAGGTGCTGTGCCACAGATCCCGGAGGCTCTAGTTCTCTTCCTTTGACTGTCTGTTCTGAAGAAAGCATAATTTCTATTGCTTTGTTTCAAGTTCCTTGCTAATCTGGAACACTTGGTTTCTACTGATGCTTGTCTTCCTTAACAGGAAGTCATACTTTCCTATTTCTTTTACATCTCAAGACGTCCTGTTGAGAATTGGACATTTCAAGTAACATACGGTAGCAATTGAGGATTCTAATTTTTCCTCTCACCTGTTGCTGTTTGTCTGGTAACCTGCTCTGCTAACTCTGTCAACTCTGTCTTCCAAAAAGAGTGCGGCCACTGCTGGTTTTTTCCCTTCGTTTCTTTTTGTTTTCAAGCTTGGCTTCCTGGGGATCAACACTGTGTCCGCACAGCTGTGCCGTCAGCCCATCCTAAACGGTCAGCACTGGGCTTGGCAAACACAGGGGTTTCCCATGCTAGCAGCGAACCTGGACACACAGTTCTGCTCACCCCATGATCTTTTACCTTAGGAATCAGCTCCCCCCCATACCTCCTCCTCCGGAGAACAAAGGCTCTCATCACACTTTCTTCGGTGCCCGTGTCATTCGGCCTGCTGGGAACACAGGCACCATCTACCCCTCCTACTTCTCCATTCCGTGTAGCAGGCCGGTACCAAGCTTTCCCTGGAAACACCTCAATACACAGAGATGGCCCCAGTAGTCACAACTAGCCCAGATGAACAGATCTGGAGCTACACTGATGTCTTCTGGGAATCTGAGCCCACAGAGATGTAATTGGAGACTAATGTGTAAGAGTCTGGTGCCTCAGCTCCAAAGCTATTATAAGGCCTTTGGGATTTCCATTTTGTCTGAAAGAACCACAGTCTACTTCTGCTGTGACCTAGAGAACCCTAAGCAATATATTTCCTTAGTCTTCCTCGCTTAGACCACCTGGAAGAGAGCTCGGTACAGAGCAGGCACTCAAAAAATACTTGCCCAGTGACCAATGAATTGTCCTAGAACAGATTTCTCTTGGGCGCTGTGTGGGAATTTCTATACGCGCCCTGGGCTGAATGAATCTGAGAGGGCCCTCCTCCCCCATCCCCGGCGTCAGCTGACAGATGGAGAAAGAAAGATCGTCTCTCCCTGCGCGACCACCGCCCTTTCCCTCTCCACTGCTGTTTTTGGCCCCAAACTGCACTCCTTGTGTCTGAATTCCTTTGTCAGACTTCCAGCTCCCACCAGCAATGCCCCTTCCAACTGTCCCAAATCACACTCTTACACAGGGTCTCAAGCAACTGCTGGAATGGCCTGGCTCCCGAGTACCTCCGCCACCAGCCTTCACCTGGAGGAAACCGACACACGATTTCCATTCCCTTCATGATCTTCTCTGAGGAAGACTCACACCCATGTCTGTCTTCAAGATGCAGTAAAAACTTAATCTCTTCAGTCAGCACCACCCCATGTTTACCGTGCCAGGACTGTGGACTCACAAACCACTTCTGCCCCACATCTCTGTCATACTGCCGGGTTCTCGTGTGTGCACCAAAATGGCGGTCTCCATCGCCGCTCTGATGGGGTGTTGGCTACCAGCAATGCTCAGTTTCAGGCTCCTTCGCAGACTGCACTCACTCACCTCTCCCTCCTGGAATGCTCCCGGGCCATCTCCCTTCTCTTCTGCCTCTCCCACTCTCTGCGAGCCTTGTCTTGCTCCTCCCGGTGTCGCTTCCGGCGCTCGTGTTCTCTCTCTTTTTCCTTTGCCCTAGCATGCTTCCCTAAGAGGAGAGAGAATGTCACGCAAAGGGGCCCAACACCCAAAACTTAATTTAAAAATATTGAAGGGGCGCCTGGGTGGCTCAGTCAGTTAAGTGTCTGACAAGGGAATGATCTCACGGTTCATGAATCTGAACCCCACATTGGGGTTCTCCGCTGTCAGCGCAGAGCCTGCTTTAGATTCTCTGCCCCCTCTTTCTGCCCCGCCCCCGCTTGTGCGTGCTCTCTCTCAAAAAGTAAGTTAAAAGATTAAAAAAATTTTCAGGGGGGCCTGGGTAGCTCAGTCGGTTAAGTGCCTGACTTCGGCTCAGGTCATGATCTCAACAGTTTGTGAGTTCAAGCCCCGTGTCGGGCTGTGTGCTGACGGCTCAGAGCCTGGAGCCTGCTTCAGATTCTGGGTCTACCTCTCTCTCTGCCCCTCCCCCGCTCACACCCTGTCTCTCTAAAATATAAACATTAAAAAAAAAAAATTAAAAACTTTTTTTCAAAGAAAACACTCAGTGAAGAAGAAAACATTTAATTAATGACTTCGGAGAAACAATCATTTTATGTTAAAAAAAACAAAAGAAAATCCTATGGAAGTAAAGCTCAAAGTGAGAGAAAAAATAATGTGGTTATCACTGAATAGAACTGTAACTTTTGGGACGCCTGGGTGGCTCAGTTGGTTAAGCGTTCGACTTCGGCTCAGGTCATGATCTCGTAGTTTGTGAGTTTGAGCCCCACATCAGGCTCTGTGCTGACAGCTCAGAGTCTGGAGCCTGTTTCGGATTCTGTGTCTCCCTCTCTCTCTCCCCCTCCCCCGCTCACGCTCTGTCTCTCTCAAAAATGAATAAACGTTTAAAAAAAAAAAAAAACTAACTTTCATCTTCTTTCTGTATTAAGCTATGATTAGACTATAATTGATCCTTAAAAACGCAATGTTGAATAATTGACCCCCAGCGCAGTCAGAAATCCATGTATAACTTGATTCCCTAAAAATTTTACTAAGAGCTTACTGTTAACATAGCCAATTAACACACACTGTGTGTTTTATGTTGCCTACTATACTCTTGCAACCATGTCAGCTAGAAAAACACCTATTATTCAAAATGTAAGGAAGGAATGCCTGGGTGGCTCAGTTGGTTAAGCATCCGACTCATGATTTCGGCTCAGGTCACAACCTCCCAGTTTGTGAGACAGAGCCCTGTGTCAGGCTCCGCACTGACAGCATGCCGCCTGCTTGAGATACTCTCTCCCTCTCTCTCTGCCCATCTCATGCTTGCAAGTGTGCTCTCTCAAAATAAGTAAACTTAAAAAAAAACTGCATATAAATACCCTATATTTGTTGAGTTTAGACAATATTACATTTATGGGGGGCTCAGTCAGTTAAGCATCTGACTTCTGCTCAGGTCATGATCTCACGATTTGTGAGTTCAAGCCCCACGTCAGGCTTTATGCTGACAGCTCAGGATTTGGATTCTGTGTCTCCCTCTCTCTGCCGCTCCCCCGCTGATGCTCGAGCTCTCCTTCAAAAAACAAACATTAATGGGGTGCTTAGGTGGCTCAGTCGGTTAAGTGTCTGACTTCAGCTCAGGTCATGATGTCACAGTTCGTGAATTTGAGCCCCGCGTCAGGCTCTGTACTGACAGCTTACAGCCTGGAGCCTGCTTTGGTTTCTGTGTTTCCCTCTCTCTCTGCCCCTCCCCTCCTTGTGCACTCGCTCTCTCTCTCTCTCTCTCAAAAATAAATAAACGTTAAAAAAAAATTCAAAAAACATTAAAAGAAAAAGACAATATTACATTTAAACAAACTAACCCAAAACAATGTAACAAGGGAGAAAAAAATACCAGGAAGAAAATGAATTAACTATTCAGAATGATCTAGAAAAACGTATGCTTTTGGCTAAGATTTTACTTTCTCTTCTCTTTCAATTGTGCTCTGGAGGAGACGGTCGAGTATGACACAAGAAACAGACCATACTTGAGCATGATACAAAGAAAAAAAACAATAAATACTTCAGTACCCCCTTCTGCTGAATGGCTACGATGCCTACGTTTCTCTTTCCTCTTTTCATCTTTCCTGTGATGAGCCTTTTCTTTCCGAGACATTTGCTGGGGTGGTTTGATAGCCAAAGAATCATCTTCCTCTCCTCTGAAATAAGACACAAAGCATCACGTCAGGTAACGGAAGAGCCATGAGGGTGCCGTGGAGCTTCTTCAGCCCGGAAAAACGCAGCGGTCAGAATACAAAGAAAGTTGAATCTAGAATCATTTTAAATCTTAACTATGAAATTGAAGCCAAAACTGCTTATAAATACAGACACAGATGAAAAGGGTAAGTGAAAAATCAATGTGTATATGGAAAGAAAATGCCTCTCTGAAGAAACTTCAGGGCATCATGCACACGTTCATCACCATGACCATGGTGATAGTTTCACAAGCGTGTACAAACATGTCAGACCGCACACTTTATATATATGCAGCTTATCGTTTATACATCAATAAAGCCGTTAAAAAAAGTATCACAATTTTAACAGAACTTGATGACCTCAAAAGGTCACTCAACAACACTTTTCACTGACTATATGACCAAAAAGTTGTGAGAATTCACAACCTGTACGTCCTTGCACCTTAATTTCTGGTTAGGCTGGCTTTAATGATTTGATGACGGATACGAGAAGGAAGCAAGTGAGGGGATAACGTGGTGCAGGAAGGGACGTCAGCATATACGGGCCTCGCTAGGACCACCGCTGCTTACGGGCCTTGCTCGCGCACACTCCAGCACCCTAGTGTGGTTCATCCGTGCAAGATTTTAGGCAGTAATTTTACCAGTCACTGAAAGCACACACACACAATTATTTAAATGTAATTTGTGAATGCGAATTCACTGGGTTGAAGGATAATTGCCAAGAAGGGAATATGCACCCATTCAATCTTCTCGCAAGAGGACTCGGGTGCCAACTGGTACCACACAAAGGCCATCTCAACTGTGAGGTAAACCCACAGTCACCGCTTCAAACGTTTTCAGAGGAGCCCTGCAGAGGCTCAGCCAGGACCACAGCTGTGCTGTGGGACCCCGCGTGTCTCCGCGGGGAAGCGCACGTGCAGCTGGATGCCCTTCCTCCTCGTGCACCTTGTCCCCACCTGTCTTCCATGGAGTCCTCTCTTCTGTATGGCGAGTTCCTGATCGTTATCTCCATGCGGTGGTCCCTCAGCTCCCCCTCCTCAAGGGAATCCCGCTTGGAATCCCGGTCATCAGACTGAGAAGCAAGGAGAAAGTCATTTCCTCACAGATAAAAGTCTCGTTAATGATCTCAAACCTTGCCAATGCCCAAAGTTTCACATACGCTTTGAATGGATCAATGTTACGAGGTATAAGGACCTTCCGCCCAAATCGTATGACGTTAAAATCACAACTCTCTAGAGCCCAGGGCCTCAGGTGAAAAAACTTGAAATCAGCATATTCGACAAGGAACATTAGACTCTACGCCAAGTATGTTAGTTGTTTACATAAGCCAAACTTGAGCCTTACGCCGTGTTTTATACGCCAAATACTCTGGGACACCTCGTCCGTGACTCGGAAATAGCTAACAAAGGTCAGCTACCAGTGAGAGCAGAAACAGGTACTTCTGCCGACGCTCTCGCCAAGCTACCAAACGTTTCTCTGATTACGTTACTGTGCCAACCAAAGACCGCGCCAAACACGAGTATTAATTCCAGGGCGACTTCCTACTGCACTAGACATACTTGGAAATGGTGCCACGGACACAGAAACGGTGACATGAGAAAAATTAGTCCCACTGCACTAATGGATTCAGGTTCAAAGTACTTTATCTCCACGTGGATCCTGCCATCTACACACAGCTTTAGTATGTTATCGATCTGTCTCCAACGTAAACTGAGTATTTGAACGTTTTTGTTAATTTTTAGAAGAGATTTTGCGCTCACCTGCGACATTTGGAAGTACAAAAGAACTTCACCGAAGAAGCGTTGTTCTAATGGAAAAACGAGGGCAAAGAAATTAAATCTCCTTTAAGAAAACCACTTACTTAAAAAACATGGCTTACGTTTTTTAAGCGTTTTATCTCTGCTTTCTCCTCTTGTTCCTTCCGTCGTTTCTTTTCCTGAAGAATTTCATCTAAAGTTTTCACCTTCCAAGAGTCCTTTTCATCACCCATTTGAGTCGAACCGCTGCAAAGAGAAAGAGCTCGAGCCAGGGCAGGACACACGGCAAGTGGGCTTCGGGGCGCTGCGGCTCGCGTCTTCGCGGACGGGGCGGGCCGGGCTCCGAAGAGCGACCGCCTGGATTCAAATCTCTTTGCCGTCATTCCCGGGCAAGGTCCTTCGCCTCAGTTTACCCTTCGGTCACAGACGAGAACACCCCCCCCCCCCCCCCCCCCCCCCCCCCGCAGAACAACACCGATGGGGAGGGAGCTCATCCGTGGAAAGCTCGCGGCTCAGTCCCGGAGACCCCACGCCCGGGGGTCGCGGTCACCGGATACGACGCGGCCGGGCCGCCCGGCTCCTCAGCCCCCCGGGCGCGGCCGCTACGAGTCGGGGTTCGGGCCCGCAGGGGCGGGCTCCCGGCGTCTGCGCCCGACGCCGCCTCAACCCCCGGCTCCGCGCGGGGCGAGGCGGAACGAGGAGGCGGGAAGCGACGCCCAGGGTCCGCCCGGATCCGAGCGCTCGCCGCCCGGCCCGGCCCCGCCCTCCGCCACTCACCCCTGCGCCTCCGCCGCCGCCGCCGCCGCCGGTCCCGGAGCCTGAGGAGAAACAGCGCCCGGCGCGCGCCAGCAGCGTCGGCACTTCCTGCGTCGGCGCGGGCTGATGACGCAGGTCGGCGGCGCCCGCCGGCGGCTCGGCCGGAGCAGGGAGGGGCCCGGGCGCGCTCACGTCACTTCCGACCCGGGCGCCGCCGCCGGCCGTCCCTCCGAGCGCGGGGCGCGGAGGCCGCCGGTGGTGCTGCGGTGACGCCGGAGGCTCGACCGGAATTCTAGAAGGGCGTGTGGCGCGAAGGCGCGCCTCCCTGGGGTCCCTCCCGCCTCGCCCCCTCCCGCGGTTTGGAAGGGCCGTGGGAATGTGGTGAACCCACGAGCCGCAGCCCAGGGAAGAGAGCGGGAGACCGACTTGCGCCCTCGTTAGCTGGGTTTGAAGTGGGAAATGCGGAATGGGACGAACTCGGGCACAAAAAGGGCGAGTGGAATTGAGCTTTCTTTTCCTCCCCAGGACGATGTTCACTTTCTGTACCCACACTTAATTTTGCTTCCTGAGCCGTTGGGGACGGGAGAACCATTCTTCTCTCTTCACGAAGGGAGTTTTCAGCATGAAGGCGACAAGGACCGCCCTCCACCCCCCCCCCCCCCCCCCAGCCCCGTGACCATTTCAGTAGCACAAACCCGGGAGGGTTACAGTGAGGACAGCAACGGCAGGCACTGTTAACATTTATTGTATTTCGAGAGAACCAGAGTCCTAGGTAGTCGCTACCGAGTGGCTTAATTTAGACAAAAAGAGCCAAGAGGCATCAGTTTATTACCACAGTAGATTTAACAGTAACTCACTAAATTATTTAATAGAACCACTTTCTAGAAAGTACTGATTTAGTCACTCGAATACTGAATTAGGTGAAATACAAGAACACGATACACATCTTGTACAATGCGCTTTCAGTTGTCCACAGTTTTGTTTGGTATGAAGCAGATCGCACTCGGTTCTGATGCAGACAATTACTGATAGGATTTTCAAGTTTTTCAGTGTGGGAAAGTCACGGTGACTGTGGCCCTCCTCACGGGTCCCACGACACCCCCTGGGCAGGTTCAGACTCCGCTCGCACATCTGCAAAGACTAGAAACGGCCAATCAGGTGAATGCAGGTTTTACTCCAATGAAACAGAAACAAAAAAGACAACGAAAGATTCTACCAGTTAGGACAGTTTCCAGCTCTGTTTGGAAATCTGGGCACGGATCCAGTGGCCATCAAACTCAGAATCAGAACCCTCAGGAAAACTGGAAGAAACTCTTCAAGGACAGCAAAATCGAAGGTTTCCCACCCGAGCCGGAGGGTGGTCAGCACAACCTCACCTCTGCTCTTGGCTCACCAGCCAGGACACAGGGAAACAGGCAGATTGACCAGGGGGGCTGGGACATTTATAGTTGTAAACTAAGGAAATGAAGACGCCGCAGCCAGAGCATGTACGGATTTTGTGAAAGAGTAAAGCCCTTAGTATGACGGTCAAAGGCAAAAGAATTCTATCTGCGGTAGCGTCCTTGATTAATTTTTCCAACCCAGGGAAACTGAAAATGCTCCAGGCCTTAGGAAAGCACGACACTCAGACAGATGTAAAAAGCCATGATATGCGTCTGTCAAACCTACTGGTCTGTCCAAGTGACCGTTCACAGGCAAAAACCCACTGGTTTTGGGCAAAGAATCTCCGGCATGGGCTACAAGCACAACTTCGTTTGATACTCTGTGCATTTTACCGCTTTGGATTCACCATGCCTCTTTTTCTCAAATTAAAGACACATTTTTGGATTGTGCAAGAATGTTCTCAGCTTTCCAGGGCAGATCATTTTAACGATGACATGCAACTGTGACTGTCGGGAAAAAAAAAAAACAAACCCAAGGTTTTTATGCCACTCATAGTGGAAGTTTCCTTGAAAGTCAGATACATGTATATTTAGAAGTATCCACGTAGGTAAGGTATCGACCCGACCCGACCTGACACCTGTTTGAAGTGTTTCTTTACAAAGGCACAGACAATGACCATGGACATAGGAAATGACCCGTGTAAGTGACAATGACACAAGCATGTTTGCAATGTATTATAAACATACTATAAACACTACTACACAAAGTTAATAAAAAACGTATGTCTGTACATTCATTAAACAAACGGCCACGACAGGCCGTGTTTTGTCTCCTGGCAGGGTTGTCCCAGACATGCAGGACACGGACGGCTTCAGGGTGGAGACCATACAAAGAAGGAATGTAAGCCCCAGGCACGGGCAGTGCTGGCCACAGCTTGGGTTCTTAGGAAATGTTTCAAAAGCAGCTTTGTTGGAAATTACCTCATTTACTAATAATTTGGAGAAATCTTCATTTTGTTTCTGGTCCAAGAATTTGGAAAATCAAAACCGGCAGAAAACCACTTGTGACAGGAGGCGGGGCACATGTGGTGTGCAGGGCGCTGGTTCCAGAAGAGACTCGGACCCGGGTCCCTAATGAGGCTCAGAAGCAGGTGCCGCCTACCTGGTTACTTGGATGAGGACGTCTGTGAGAAGGCCAACGTGACAATCTTGCAACAGGATGACCGTAGACGTGTCTCCTTCTCTGCTCACATCTTGTCAGCAGCTGGCCACAGCCGGCCACAGCAGCCACATTGTTAAGGGCAGAGGCAGGGCCCTCTGGAAGCTGTCCTTTCCCACTGGGCCTCACAGACCCAGCACATCCCGCTGCCCAAGCCGCCTCCAGCAAGTACTCTTCGGTGTTTTTTGTGGAGGAAGGAGAGAGGAAGGGATAGAAACCTGGGGAAAGTCTCAGGAGAAACGTCTTCACAGTGGAGGTGAGCGTGGCGTGCGGGCGAGCACACCCCTGCCTGTGCTCTGGACATAGGAAGTCAGCTTCATAGAAAGGTTACAGTTTTAAAGGCCTCAGTTTAACCCATCATCATGGCAAACTTTTTCAAGTAGGCAGAACTTAATGAGACTTATTATTGCTCTTTGTTTCCAAGAGATTTGATCTCCAGGAGGGCCTTTTTTAATATACTTTCCAGTTGACCGGTCAACTGGAAAACCAGTGAAAAGATAATGGGAACCAAGGACCTGAACGGCAGGGAGGGGAAATCAGATGAGGGAACCACCAGTGCCTGAAGCGCTCCTGTCGGCTGGTTCACTCAGCTGCAGCAGGCAGGCCCCAGACAGCCGTGTGGCCAACCTCATCCTCTGTGTTGGGCTGCACATGACACACCCCAGAGCTTGAACCTGGTGCCACGGAGAGGTGTTAAAGCCCGGCTGGCAGCGGACGTGCCCCGATCAGAAACCCCACCAGGATGTGGGAAGAGGAATAGGGTGAAGAGGTCAGGAGCCTCAACCCGACACAGGGCTCAGATACCCAGCGTGGTGGGTCCATCGCTCTGGGAGGGGAGAGCCAGGCTGAGCCAGGCTGTGGGTTCAGTACGGGTTACTTGCCATACAGGGTGCTTTCCAGAAGCCACCCGTGCCTGGGTTTTCTTCTTTAACACCTTCACAGTCATTTTAAATGCAGTGTGACAAAAGCCATAAACACTCCAAAAGATCTTCCCGGCACTCCACCTGCTCATTCATTCATGAGAGAAAACCTTAACACCCTTGTGCTTGAGACAAAATATGGCGTGGCTCCCGACCAGGTGAGTGATGGCAGGGGCACCTGCAGGGAACCCTTCAGAACAGCCTCTGTTACACACAAAGGCCCAGAAAACAAAAGGGAAGGTCAGTATGTCCCCATCCTGAGTTAAACACTACAGATGTCTGCCCTCTACCTCTGTGACCAGCAATCACCACATCGGGGGTCCCTGACTGAAGCGCCAGCCACAGGTGAGGGTTGGGACTCTCGGGAGGTGGAGGGCCTAGTGCGGTGGAGACCCTGAAAGGGGCGGGGCACCTTTCCCTAAGTGGTGCTGGATGCTGGCAGCTCTGGGGCAGGAAGGCAAGGGCCCAACATCCTGCCCACAGGAGCAGGGACCCTCATTTCTGTGCCCGTCTGATCCCTTTCCACTCTCCTAGCCCTGTGCACTCAGCTGCTGTGGCCTCCGGCCCAGGCCGTGGGCGCCTTGGCCCTCTCTTAGCATGACAGTCTCCCCAGACGGCCCAGGAGCAGAGTGTGCCTTCACGGGCCTTTGACGGCGAGCAGGGGGAGCTGAGCTCTCTGTGCTGGCACCGAGCAGCGGGGAGCAGTGCGCGTTGGCACCCGGATCCAGCTGTCACTTCACAGGGGTCCCCAGTAGCTGTCACACACAGAGAACGAGGGCGTGGCCTAACTGCAACCAGACCTGCAAGCCGGTGGCGGGGGTGCAGAGGCCATCTGGAAGTCCCACCCCCTTGCGAGTGCTCAGCACAGGGTCAGCAGGAGGCAGATTTCACATTATCTGGCCGTGGCTCAGCGGCAGCTGGCTCCGGTCTCCACCCCAGGAAGCGGACATCTGGGATCCCCGTTCAAGCTCCCACTGGTTTTCACTGAAAACCTGAAATGGGAGCAGCGAAGGCGGCCCGTCCCGTGGCCTCCTGCACCCCACTGACCCAAGGAGGCCGGGTGTCTGCGTCGGTGAGGGGAACAGCAGCAGTGGGCAGCGGCTTGGGGGCCCTGGCCACCTGCCGCAGCTTCCAGAGCTCAGTGGTGTGGTCTGGGGTCCTTGGGGGTCAGTGGCTCCGCTTCGTCCTCTGGCGTTGGGCTGGCGGCCACAGCCAGGCTCTGCATGGCCTCCCGCTGGCGCTGCTTGGCTTTGTTGTAGAGCAGGACGCCAGCCGTCACTAGGACGGTGCCGATGGCCGACAGGCTGGTGACTCTGTTGCCAAACACTATAATACTGAGCCAGATGGATAAGGCGTGCTTCACGGTGCTGGCGACACTGCAACGATAGGGGGTTACGGCCCGGGCTCGGCCCGCTGCCCAGCCGGCACAGGCCCGGGGCTCCCTCGCTGGCTCCCTCCTGCTTTCTGGTCCTTAGCAAAAATGTCAAACAGAAAAGCAGGGACATGCTATAATGAACAGCCATTATTCCCATCTTCTAGACTTAATTAACATTTCGCTTTACTTGCTTCATCCTTTTTTTTTTGGAGTGAATTATTTTTAAGCAAATTACAGACGTGATGACATTTTGCTCCTAAATAGCTCAGCTTGCCGTCTAAAGAACAAGAGCGCTTTGTGCACACCTATGGTAAGGACAGCACTGCGTTCGAGGCTTGGAGCCCGTAACAATGAAGTTAGTGCAAAACACACTGGAAAGTTAATAGTGCTGGTGTTTTGGGGTGACGATGACTTCTGCTTTATTTCTGGAACGGTCCTGCCTTTTCCAAATTTCCTATAATGAGTAACTATTGCTCTTATGATATGAATAAACCACAAAAAAACCTATTTGCTTTAAAAAGAATTAGGGGCGCCTGGGTGGGTCAGTCGGTTGAGTGCCCGGCTTCGGCTCAGGTCATGATCTCACCGTTTGTGAGTTCGAGCCCCGCATCGGGCTCTGTGCTGACAGCTCAGAGCCTGGAGCCTGCTTCAGATACTGTGTCCCCCTCTCTCTCCGCCCCACCCCTGCTTGTGCTCTGTGTCTCTCTGTCTTTCAAGAATGAATAAACATAAAAAAATTTTTTTAAAGAATTGGTTTTCTGCTTTTTGCCTTTTGTGAACCATCACTAAGGATCACTGAAAAACAAGGTTTCGGGACTATCTGGAAATAATCCCCGGCTCCGAACAGAAACCAGGGCATGTGACAGAGACAGTGACCACCATGCGCTTCAGAAGAACTTAAAAATCACGGCCATTCTCAACATTCTTGCAGACCCTCCCCATTCAAGACCCAGGAAATGTGAGGGCTGCACGGGTCGCAGGCCAGGGCACCGCGCTGGTGCCACCGGTGCCCGCGTGTGGCGGTGCTGCCCTTGGACCTCCGAGCTGCAGAATGTGACCAGTGCGGGGCACGGCTGCTGTGCTGACCTGGGCCAGACCGACGTGGGCAGGAGGAGCGAGAGCCAGTCAGAGAGGCCGTGGGGAGACAGAAACACGGCTGGCACGGCTCGACAAGCCTTCCAGGCAGTGTGGTTCCATCAGGCCACTTCTCGGCCAGCTCAGAAGTTAGAGAAAGTAAGGCCCGCTAACTTACACGACACGGTGTGGGCAAAGAATAGACTTCTAGGCCGCCGGAGGCGTTAGCTCACGCTTTTCTGCTTGTTATTGAAAACGTCCCGTCTGGAAATGGCGCTTTCATTGAACTTTTCCAGTTACAAAAATGAAGACAAGGCAGTGAGGCCTCTGGCTCACCTCTCAGTTTCCGGAGGTGTGCCTCCAACACGGGAGCCAACGGCCATGTGTGGCTCCTCAAATTTAACTCGTTTAAGGGGCACCTGGGGGGGCTCAGTCGGTTAAGCATCTGACTTCGGCTCAGGCCACCATCTCACAGTTTGTGGGTTCAAGCCCCAGGTCAGGTTCTGTGCTGACAGCTCGGTGCCTGGAGCCTGCTTTGGATTCCATCTCTGTCTCTCTCTGCCCCTCCCCACTTGTGCACTGTCTCTCTCCCTCAAAAGATGAATCAACATTGAAAAAATTTTAAATCGCTTACAATGAGATAAAATTAAGAATTCCGTCTCTTGTTGCACTCACCACACTTCAGGTGAACCGCCTGAGGCACACGGCTCCCCCACCGGACAGCCCAGAAGCGAACATTCCAGCTTCACAGGCGAGTCCACGGACATGCTGTTCCCCACGGAAAAATACTTGAACCACTCCAAACACTTCCTGTGCTAACGTGTAGATTCCTGGTGGGGATTTCGTGAACTTTGCTGTGTTTCAAGCAGCACCAAGACAAAACAGCCTGGGAATCACGACATGTGGCCACAGTCCTCACACTAGCATTTTACAATCATAAATACCTTTTGTAAAAACACCTGGATTTAAATTCTTCTCCTCTGTAAATGACCTGGACACACCTTGTCTCCTGGGAAGTCACTGTGCTTACCTGAAAGTGACGGGGGAGATTTTGCCCATGAGGGCATAGGCCGTGACACTCTGCAGGTGGAACAGGACGCCGTCCATCATCAGCAGCAACAGGATGTCCTGACTGTAACTGAAGCTCTTCCCACTTCTCCCAATCACTGGCAAGTCCTATGCGCAGAACAGAAATGGTGCTCTGCGGGTGCCTGTCTTCCTTCTACTGATCACCGTCAGAAAAGCGCGTGCCCAGTAATCTGGGTAAACGAACTGATGCTGAGGAGTGCTCTGAAAATAGCCTTCTAGGGTGACAACCAAATAGCGCTTACCAACATTTTCAACATGCATGTACATGTGGCCAATAAGCACAGGAGAAAGCACTGAACATCACCGATCATCAGGGAAACACAAATCAACAGCACGATGAGACCACCTCATACCCATCAGGATGGCTACCACCAAAAACAAAAAATCAGGGGCGCCTGGCTGGCTCAGTCGGTTAAGTGTCTGATTTCCGCTCAGGTCATGATCTCACGATTCCTGAGTTCGAGCCCCACGTTGGGCTCTGTATTGACAGCTCAAGAGTCTGGGGCCTGCTTCGGATTCTGTGTCCCCCCTCTCTCTCTGCCCTTCCCCTTCTCACACTCTGTCTCTTGCTCAAAAATAAACAGAATTTAAAAAAATTAAAAAATAAATAAAAATGACAAGTGCTGACGAGGATGTGGGGCAGCTGAAGCCCTGAGCACGGCTGGTGGGTATGTAAAATGGTGCAGCCATTGTGGAAAACCGTCTGACTGCTCCTCAAAAAGTTAAACGGAGAACTACTAGAAGAACCAGCAATCCCGCCTCTGGGTACACGCCCCAAAGAACTGAAGGCAGGGTCTTGAACTGGTGTGTGCATGTTCACATTCACATCAGGACTGTCCACAAGAGCCAGAATGTGGGAGGAACCCAAGTGTCCGTTAACAGACGGGTGGATGAACAAAACGTGGTCCCAACACACAGCAGAATATCACCCAGCCTTAAAAAGGAGGAAATGCCAGCACCTGCTACAGAGTGGATGGACCTCGAGGTCATCATGCTCAGTGAAATAAGCCCGTCCCCAAAGGACAAATCCCATAGGATTCCACTTACATGAGGGACCTAGAGTCGTCAGATCCATTGGGACAGAAAGCACAGGGTAGATGCCAGGGGCTGGGGGAGGGGTGAAGGAGTTCACAAATACGCCACTTTGGCATCAGGGTTATTTTGAGCTGAAGACCCTCAAAACACAGGAGCAAGAAGGGCTCTGGCGTCCCTTTCTCTCCCTGAGAAGCAGGGACAAAGGCCCCACGTGGAGGACGCCCATGCAGCAGGGGGAAAGGAACGCGCGCATTGCCAGGGTCCCGAGCCCGGCGGACCTCGTTAAGGTCGCCCTCACCTGCCTCCACCCCACACACAGCCTACTTTCCCGCAGTCGCCTCTCCCTGCTCAGCCTGGCGCGTGAGCGCTCCCGTCTTGGCTTCTTTATGAGGCTCCCGTGTCACATAAAGCTTATGTTACTCGGGCTGTGGGCTTGTCCCCGCGAATCGTCCAGCCGGACACCCTAGGAGGAGAGGTAGAGTCTCGCTTCCCCTATGGGGGGAAATGGGGAGTTAGTGTTTAACAGAGACTGAGATTCAGTTTGAGATAATTAAAGTCTACAAATAGATGGTGAGGATGCTTGTGTGACAGCCTGAACATACTTGACATATAGTTTAAAGCGGTTAGAATCATAAGTTTTACGTTTACATAGATTTTACCACAATACACATATTTTTAGATATACACATTCTTTCAATCATTCCAATTCCAAAAGTGGATCCCAGAAAACCACCTTTTTTTAAAAAAGGTAATTTAGTTTATTTATTTGTTTTTAAAATTTCTTAATGTTTATTTACTTATTTTGAGAGAGAGAGAGAGAGAGAGAGAGAGAGAACAAGCAGGGAAGGGCAGTGAGGAGAGACAGAATCCCAAGCAGGCCCCAAACTGTCAGCACAGAGCCCGACCTGGGGCTCAAACTCATGACTCTGGGATCATGACCTGAGCCAAGATCAAGAGTTGGACGCTTAACTGACTGACCCAGGTGCCTCCCAAGAAAAGCACCTTTATCTGCTAAAGACACAAGAAACTTCCAGTTCCGTGTGAAATGCACCAAGCAGTCAGGTGTCTGTCGAGGGGGCAGTGACAGATCAGGGCATAGCTGGGCTCTGGAGCACAAGAATAGGACAGAATAGCCCAGTTCCATTTGTGTTTAAAAAAAAAAAAAAAAAAAAAGGTCTGCTTGGACAGATACATACGCTTTTATAAGACTGGTGAGATCACATGACACACATGTACCTGAGTACATTCCTAGCTACGCAGACCCGTCTGGAAAGGGGCTTTGTAGGAGGGGGTCCAGGAGGGCTCACCAGACAGACCTCCTCTCTTGTTCATGTACACCTGCCCTGCTGATTGCTCTAGGCGGGCACGCGTGACTTTGAAATAATAATACTAAAACGAGCAAGCCGAAACACCCTGACACAAAGATTTTCAGGAAATTCCCTCAGCTATGGCTTGGCCTCCTGGGGCACCAGGTTCGGCTCCCACCGGTCTCCCTCCTCCTCAAGTGCACCCTGCTGAGCCTTCGTGAACGATGCCACGAAGCCACCACGCCAAGGAGCTACCCACGGGACCGGCAAGTGAAACCCCTCCACCCCCGGATGGCTGGTGGCAACGGCAGCCTGGGTGCCGAGCGGCGCCCTGACACTCACCATGAAGAAGATCCAGGCGGGGACCAGCATGGCCACGGCCGCCGCGCTGGTGTAGAACTGGAGCTCCGCGGCCCTGCGGGGGCAACACACATGCCTGACGCTCTCTCTGCACGGCGGAGTCCGGCTTTCAACCAGACAGTTCACAGCGAGAATGCTCTAGAGAACCCGGGCGCCAGGGAGGGCCCGTGTGCCTGCCGGCCGCGCGCCTGGCACACCCTGCAGGGCAGCCGCGAACGAGCCGGCCGTTGGGGTGCCTTGGCAGGGCAGCTGAAAACAGGTGGGGTTTTTCTTCCAAGTTTCCACAAAGCACTTTTACTTACTTGTTTTTTTAAGTTTATTTATTTCTTTAGTAATCTCTCCACCCAGCGTGGGTCTCAAACCCATGACCCCGAGATCTCAAGAGTCACAGGCTCTTCTGACTGAGCCAGCCAGGCGCCCCGTCCACAGAGTACTTTTAAAAGCCACTTAAGCCGAAGGGGGAAAGGTGTCAGGTCTACGGGGGATTCTGAAACTTCAAAAGGGCAGGGAGTCCTCTCGGGCCTACGAAATTGGGAGTTTCACGGGCTAACGATACTTACGAGAACCTGTATTTGTCCCCGCTGAGGAGCTTTTTTGAAAAAACATTTTGCAAACTAGAATAAAGAAAAGAAGAGGTTACCTGGCGATACGAGAAGTTAGCACAGACCTCGACTGGACCAAGTGTTTGCGTCCTTCCTAAGCAGGGACAACGATGGCGGCCCCTCGGGGATGGCCCCTGGATGTCCGCTGTGAGCCGGGCCCATGCTTGGGGAGCTCCTGGATGTCACTTCACTGTGAGGGGGTCACCAGGCCTGGCCCCTTTATGGATGGGTAAACTGAGGCACTCAGGTTGAGCAATGTACCTGACGTTACCTAGCTCTCAGGTGTCAAAGGATCCCAAAGTCCCTGCTCTCAGTGCTGCACAAAACCCCACCTTGAACCAAGAGTTCCCATAAATCAGTAACTGCCATGGGCCGGGCACCTGGGGACTCCATGTGTGAGAGCGAGTGAACAAAATAGTCTGAGCACATGAAGACTCTGGTGGAAAAAATATGGACAAAACTCCAGAATGGGACAAACCACAGGGAAAACCCACACATGGCCAATGAGAAGATGAAACTGTGCCCACCTTCCCCAGAAACCAAAGGGCTTGGCACGCCCACTGGTGACTGCTCTCTGGGCTCCAGAAGGCGAAGCTCTTGCTCCAAAACAATCGTTTTGGGAAACGCTGGCAGTGAGGATCGAGAGCCCTGATCCACGTCATGGGCTCGTCTCTCTGATGGGAATTTAGCCTTCGTGATGGTCAAAAACCTAAATGGGAGCCTCATGTGAAGAGACGCTCCATGCGCATCTAAATAGACTCGTTAACTCGCAGGCATCTGTATGCCATACGAGGAGGCGGTCACAGGGTTCAGGCTTCTGAGAGCCCCTGGTGGCAGCACACGATGCCCACAGGGTCACGCAGAGGGAGTAGAGCATACCCCTCATGAAAGCCGCTCTACTTTAATGCAAAAACCAGCAGCTACTGGGCCTTTCCACTGGAGGAGAAATACACACAGAATGCATGATGATCCTGTATTCGATTTCTAGGAACTATAAGTGCAGGCAGAAAAAGCCAGAAGGAAATACATCTGCGTGTCAGAAATGAAATTAAAGGTGACTTTTAAATGTTTACTTGGTGGTGGGATGGAAAACCTCAGGGTGAGGCTGTCCGACTTTAACAGTAAAGCAATGATAAACTCCTGGACATTCGTGTGGTCACTTCCTCTCTTTCCCAGAGACAGGACAGACCCCAGAAGCAACTGGTAATTCTCAAAGAGCAGGTCTGGCCGATGCCTAAGTATGGACTTCAACACCACAGCCTGGATGCGGGATGGCAGCTGTACACTATCCAAGGAGCGATCCAGAACACAACAGCCAGCCCCTTCCTGCTGTAGGACAAGGAACCTCCCATGTGGTGCTTTTCCTCGGGCACCTGACACGGGCTTCCCCTGTGGGGACGGCCTCTCACGGCCCTCGGGGCACAGACAGCCACCAGGCCAGAAACTGCCCCTTTGTTCCCGCTGTAGGACGGCCTCTTCCACTTGGCTTAGCTGAACACATACGTGTTTACTCACAAGGGGTGTTACTCTTGTGACGTTACTCACAAGGGGTGTTACTCTTGTAACGTTACTCACAAGGGGCGTTACTCTTGTGACGTTACCTGGGCCCGCTAGCTCTGTGCATTTGGCCTCCGTTAGCTAACCATGTGTGTTCTTAATACCAAGACCATGTATTGTCAAATTCTGGCTGTTTTTTTAAGAAAAGGTTACCTTACTGGGATACGAGGTATTTTGGTATTTAGGAAAAGGCGGCATCAGTTGGGCCCGGCTCTGAATTACGGGACATAATTCTCAGTCAATCTGGATTTCAACGTCCATCATCCCCATCACACCACGTGTCCCCATGCTCTTCCTGACTCACCAGTCCATGATGTTGGTGGACAGCGCGGCCGAAAACCCCAAGACGTTGAAGCTTATCTCCGTTGCCGTGCACAGTGCCAGGCCTCCCATGACGGGGATGAGCGAGAGGTTGACCAGCAGCCCTGGAAAGGGCAAAACACACAAGGGCTGCGGCCGCCAGCCTGCCCGCTGCAACATCGCTTCTGGGTGCGAGGCCATTTTTATGCCCCTCGTGAAAGCCTCTTTCACTTTAATTCGAAAACATGTAGCTACTGAGTCTTTACACTGGAGAAACACAGAGGATCAAAGTGCACGCCTGCCCCCAAGCCATCACCCTCTCCCAAGCCAGGCACCGCACGGACCCTTCCTCTTCCTCGAGGCACGACTGCTGGGCCTGGGGCCGGGGTGGGTGGGGGGGGGGGGGGCAGGACGCATGAGGCTGGGGCCCCGGGTCCCAAAGCCCCTCCCTGGCCAGCACCGAGGATGACGAGGGTGGATGAATGGTCTTTGGACCAGTCTGTCAGAAAGGGGAGCTGGGGGCGGGGGGCCCTGCTGCAGGGAGACCCCTACACGGTCTGCGTTCTTCACTCTAAGTGGAGGTTACTCCTCTGCTGCATTCTGAAATCCAGGAAACGTGACCCAATGGTAAAAAAGCCCGTGGAGCATGATGGAAAGGCACAGCCACTTTGGGAACAGGGTGGGGGGCCTCCCAGGTACTTTGATTTCAGATATTATTTAGTTTACTCTGAAATTCAAAATAGATGAGGGAAAAAGTCTTCCATGTTAAGAGGTCCACGCTGACCTTTGGAGACCAAGGCCACCTCCCGGCACAGGACAATGCTGTCCAGACTCAGGTCCCTAGGGAGCCACCAGCACCCTCTCGGCTCTGCACGTGGTCTTGTCCTCTGGCCGGCCTGGCAATGTGTGTTGTGTGACAGACGGTCTGCGTGGATCCTAGAGGGCCGGTGGCCGTGAGTGCCGTTTCACCCTTAGAAGGACTTGCTTTCGCTGCTGGGAGGTGTCCATGGGCATCGGCGTGCTCGGGGTCCAGGGTAAGAGCCCAGGGCTTTGCCGGAGATCCCCCTCTGCTGGCAGGCCCCGCCTGCCCTCGGCCCTGCAGCCCCACGAGGCTGGTCTACCTGGCGTGCCAGCCAGTGCTCGAGAACCAGCAAATGCCTCTGTGGGGAGGGCGCCACACATCGGGGTCCCGTCTGCAGGTGACCCTCGGCTCTGAAATCCTGGTCCCTTGGTCATTCTCCCCAACTGATTCTTTTTGCTAACTGTCACCAAGATGTTGTCGTTGACCTCGCTAAGGGAACTAGCTGACTCGCTACAGGCTTAGCCGCCACAGCTAGAGGCCAAATCGTGGCATTTTAAAGTTGCCGGAATAAAGTTTTTAGTGTGGCTGAGCCACCGGCTCGATATGAAACCCAGTTCGTTTGTTTCATGTTGCTTATGACTTCTAGGAGCTGCTGTTTACCCTCCGATCAGATGGTCTCACAAACCTAAAACGCCTGTGGGGCTCCAGAGGCACATCTGGGAGGGCGCTCAGCCCTGTCCTTCCTCCCCCATCGGCCTTATTGTGGGATCTTGTCCTTTTCTTTCTTTCTTTTTAAAGATTTTTTTAAGTTTATTTATTTATTTTTGAGAGAGAGTGACAGAGAGAGAGAGACAGAGAGAGAACACAAGCAGGGGAGGGGCAGAGAGAGAGGGAGACACAGAATCCGAAGCAGCTCCAGGCTCTGAGCTGTCAGCACAGAGCCTGACCTGGGGCTTGAACTCACTAACTGTGAGATCATGACGTGAGCCGACATTGGACGCTTAACCGACTGAGCCCCCCAGGCGCCCCTAATCTTGTCCTTTTCTTAATTGAAACAGATGTGCATCTGCATCTAAACTCGTGTCGGTACTGCTCCTAGATGCGCACTATTCTGCACTCTGGTTATTTTCACGGAACGATACTGGACAGGCTGCGTTTCAAAAGGCTGGCAGGAGAAACGGGGACACGTGTGTGTGATGTGTAGTCAGAAACAGTCTGCCGGTCATTGAGGGTTGGGATTTGTGGATAAATCCGATTTGATGGGCCTCATGGAGGGTGGAGAAGTGAGGCTGAGAAGCAGTGATGAACGGGAGGCTGTCGGAGGAGCCGGGGAAGGACACAGGAGGTGGCTGACCTGGACAAGGGTGTCACCAGGGGCCACCTCGCATGACACGGAAGGTGGTCTTCCTGGGACAAGTGACCATTACTTCTTTCCCCAGCTCCCATGTCCCCACCAACCAGAGGCCTCTGTGCGTCAGCCCAGGTGAACAAACACCTGCTGAAGTGAACTCGTGAGGCACTCATGACCGGGCTAGGAGAACGTTCCAGGGGGGCTGTGGAACCGTTCACCTGGCGTAGCGCCCCAGCCCCCACCCAGGCGGGCTTACCCGTGTGCTCCCCGAGGATCATCCGGGACATAATCACGGTGAAGATGGGAGCAGAGCTCTTCACTGTTTCAGCAAACGAAACCGCCACGTTTTTCAGGCTGACCAGACCCAAAACCACCGTCGCAAACCTACAAATAAGCCCAAAGTGTCATTAGGACTGAGGAGTCCATTTGTAGCTGCACAACAGACCTTCTGAGGAGCTCCCCGCCCTCCTCCCCTGCTCCCCACCTTCCTCGCCTCCCATGAAGGTGAAGGTGAAGGGCCCTGTGGGAAGTAGGTCCCACCTGCAAGGTGCAGCGGGCCCAGGGAGGGGAGGGCGTGTCTCTCAAACCATTATTAAATTACACTCATGGCTGTTCCAGAAAGAACCTGATTGCACCCAGATCCACAGAACCAACACATTTGTCGTCCTAATATCTAGACGGTCCTGATGATTATATAAAGCGTGCAATGAAAACACACGTGATCACCAGCTGGTCTCCCACTTAGTGACGGCAAAGACAGTTTATGCACATAAAAAACTTCAACTCTCAACCAAAATGTCAGATTCCTTACCTCATTAGACCCACAAACAGCATGATCATGATGAAATTGGGGGGATAAGAAAGCCGGGTTTTGTGTTGATATAAACAGCAAGGAACAAATATTTTAATGCATCCAATAAACGTAGTTGACAACATTTGCACAGCACCTGAAGGAGGCAGAGAAGAGGGTCAAGTTCTAAGGGGAGAACTACTTCCCTTGCTGGTGTGCAGACAGGACAAGCCGTTCTGCGGCGCAGACACAGCTCCCATCCCGAACCCTCGGCGCCCTCCTTCCCAGGGGCTGTGGGCTCCTCCGTGTGCTTCCCGCGTGGAGACAGCACCGACCGGTGAGCACGCGGGCCTGGCCCTCAGTCCCGGAGGCGGGGGACCCGCATTACCTAGCATGCTGGGCTCCCCTTCCAGCAGGGACAGGATGTACTTGTTGAGAAAGAGGGTGCAGAAGCTGAAGAAGAACCACAGCGTCAGGTAGAGCAGAGCCCGGGAGCTCCACACGCCCAGGTCCGACTCGATGACCGTGGTCTCCGTGATGGTGATGGTGAGCACGTTCTCCTCGGGGGCGCCCTCGCTCCTGCTGAAAACAATCTTTTCGCTGCGGGGGCCGAAGAGAGAGCCCCAGCCGAGGAGCGGCTTCCCCTTGGGCTGGTCCTCGGGGCCAGGGGCCAGCTCTGCCAGCGCCGAGGGTTTCGCTGAGGCTGACATGCTTGTCTCCTCCGGACCGTGGGCAGCATGGGTCGGGCTGGCTCCCGGGTGAAGGCCTGCACCACCCGGGGAGTGGTGGCCGTCACTCGCCCCTCGCCAGGGGACGCAGGCTCAAGCTGTTAAGCAAAGACAATGCGTTCCTGATGGTGAACATTTGAATGTCCTTAAAAGTTTCAGGCACCGATCTGAAGTAACTCTGAAAATGCAAATATGGAACTTCGGTCTTGTTTTCACATCTGCTTGCTAGTCTGACTGCCACGGAAGGACGGGAGCCCCGACAGCTCCCAAGCCTCCTCCCCAAGGTGCTGAAAACCAAAGCCTCTGCACCTGGCCTTCCCCAGGCACCCACCGCGTGCACGGAGACCTGGACAACCCCGCCCCGGCCTTTGCCACCAGGTCCCCGAAGCCATCCCGAGGGCTCTGCCCCTTCCCGCCCGTTCTGTGGTCCCAGCTGCTGTAATGCACACTGCCGCTCTCCCACACCTCACCTGGCTTTGAATATTTTATCCAGCTTTAAAAAAAATTTTTTTAACGTTTATTTATTTTTGAGACAGAGAGAGACAGAGCATGAACGGGGGAGGGGCAGAGAGAGAGGGAGACACAGAATCCAGAGCAGCTCCAGGTTCCGAGCTGTCAGCACAGAGCCCGACGTGGGGCTCGAACCCACAAACCGCAAGATCATGACTGAGTCAAAGTCGGACGCTTAACCGACTGAGCCACCCAGGTGTCCCAATTTAAAACAATTTTTATTTTTAAGTAAACTCTATGCCCAACGTGGAGCTCAAACTCACAACCTGAAACCAAGCGTTGCACGCTCCGCTGGCTGAGCCCGCGGGGCGCCCCTGGTGTCTTGTTATTTCCTTAAGCTTTCGATCCCTTCCTGTATCTTTTGTTTTACGGTCTCTCACAGCTCATCACCCGGGACCTTAGCGAGGTCACCCTGGTGTCTTGTGTGTGCCAGCAGACTCTGGCCTTGGGGCTGGACTGCACTTTACGGTCACCTCCCGTCAGATCCTGATACGCGGGGACCCCACACACCCTGGGCCGAGGGGGTTACTTCCAGAGTTGAGGGCTTGGGGTCTGCTGCTGCTATGTGCCCCAGGGGTGTCACTGGCCCAGGACCCATTTTATCCTTTCTATCTTTTTTTACTGTTTATTTTTGAGAGGGGGGAGGGGCAGTGAGAGGGGGAGACAGGATGTGAAACAGGTGCTGTGCTGACAGCAGTGAGTCCGACATGGGACTCGAACTCATGAACTGTGAGATCATGACCTGAGCCGAAGTCAGATGCCTAACCCCTGAGCCACCCAGGCGCCCCTTTACGCTACTTTCTAGATGAACCCTGCGGCATACGAAACCCACACCTGCCAGTCTCAGACCTGTGGGCATGGCTCCTGAGGTGAGCCTCCGGCCTCTCTCCAGGGATCACAGGCTGAGTCACACCCGGCTTCTCCCGTGGCGGGCTGGCCAGTTCTCCAAGTCCCTGCTTTAAGCAGAGTCCCAGTGACAACTGCCTGCCCCATCTCAGGAGGGCCAGGGTCCCATCTCCTTCCCCAATGACATCAAACCCGGGACCCCAGGTGGCCTCCGATGGGCTGGCCACTCGGATTTCCTGTTCCCTCAGTTTCTGACGCCTGGGGTTTCCTCTGTTTGGGGGAACTCAGTCACACATCTAAAAGGATGTCCGTCATATTTCATCCCTAACATCCAGGCACGTGGAGCGGGGTGGGGGGGGCCGGGCGCTGGGGCGGCCACACCGCCAGCGGGAGCCGCACCCCCCTCTCCAGCCCCGGCCCCTCCAGCAGGACATCCCTCGGGGCTCAGGCTGCCCACTGCCCCACCTGCCCCACCGGCCCCTGCGCCTCTGCAGGCAAGTGCCCAAAGGCTCCCAGCACTTCAGATTCTGACTTCCCCACAGCCCAAAGCTGGTTCCTGTCCTTTTCCCCAGGCAGAGGCAGCACCAGAGACGCGGCCATCCTCCCCCTGCCCTGCCTCAGCCCCCGGTGTCCCTCCCCCTGTCCACGAGCCGGGAGCCACGAGCCCCAGCGAGCGCCCTCGTCTTGCCCAGTCTGCCCGCATGCACCCCAACCCCCGCTGCACCGGGACAGTCTCCCCAGAGTGCAGCGCGGGTCATGACGAGGGGTGCCGGCCCTTCCGTGGGCCCCCACCGTCCCCACCCGAGGACGAGCTCAAGGGCTCCGGACGCTGCCTGCAACACTCGTGTTCTGCTTGCTCTTCCCCAGCCCGGTCCCACTGTCTTGTTCGGGGTGACGACGTGTCCGTGGGTTCCTTGCAGCTAGACTGGCCGGGCCAGAGGGGACGTGGGGAGTCCGTGCTCTACCACCCCCCCCCTCGCCTCCCCCCCACCCGCCTGGAACCAGGGTCTGGCTGCAGGTGCAGGTGAAATGCAGGGACAAGCCCACTGCTGTGGCACAGGGTCTCTGAGAGCAGAGGGAGCACTGCAACCCCAAAGGCCTCCAGGCCCCAGACCCTGGCTCCTTACAGAGGGAGTGAGGAACCCTTCTGCCCGGGGCCTGGCTGCCCGCCCGCCCTGTCTCCCTGCCCCTCGCCGCCTCTGTGATCTGGGGGCAGCGTTTGGCACAGGGGCCCTGAAGCCGCTGCCGAGATTCCGAGGTCCACCCAGTTTGCAGGCCAAGGGGCTACCGATCCAGAGGCACCCACGGGACCCACAGTCCCAGCGAAGAACAGGCTGGCGGGGAGCGGTCCCCTCACAGCATCCCCCCCCCCCCCCCCCCCGGCCCGGGCTTCCCTCTGAGGATCTCCCAACATCCTGGGAGGAGCTGTGGTGCCACCCTCACTCTCCTCCTTAACAAAGTCCAGTCTCGCTCCCACTGAGAAGCCGGGGCCATCCCTGCCCCCAGTCATCGTCAGAGACCTAAGAAACCAGAAACAACCATTTGAATGACACACATATTCTCTTTGTATATAAACCTTTAACAAGAAAGTAGATTTTAAATGAAGGACACGGCTCCAATCCTCATGCCTGAATCACGAGGATTCTGCTACCAAACATTCACACTGTGCCCCCGTGAACATTCTGTGCGCGTCTTTCCGTGTGTTTCTTTTGGACCTGCGCCCGGGAGTGACACCTTGGTCATGGGTGCCTATGGCGTCCAAAGACACAGCACCAACCTGCACCTGGCCACTTCACTCGCCCTTGCTGCTCCTGTGTCCTGCCGCTCCGCTCCCGTAGGGTCACACGGGAAGCACCCTTCCGGCAGGCCAGGGGAGGCCCTCAATGCTGGCTGCACACGCACACGCCCAGAGCTCAAACAAGCTGGCCACAGGGGGCCCAGCGCTGCGCACACCAGTGAGCACAGGGATTCATGGGTGCGGCCCAAGCACCAGAATGGTTTCCAGCGCCTTGGCTGATTCTCAACCGCGGCCAAACAGAGAGCCACCGCGCTCCCACCCAGGCACCCACAGTTGTTACTGACTGTCCCAGGCTGAAAACACCCACAGCACAGATGCAAACGGGTTCCAGACCTAACCGGTGTGGATGTGTCCTTTCTAGAGTCTTTGCGAGTGACAGGAAGCAACGAAAGAAGGGACAACCCACGCGGCTGTGGCTGGGGTTGGCTGCAGGAGCAGAGGTGGTGGTCCTGGGGGGAAGGGGGGTGCTGTGAGCCCTTCAGGCACCTCAAACACGTCGCCTGAGGGCGGGGTTAATGCCGCAGTTCTGTTACTAGCAGAACAAAAGCAAAACACAACCTAAATGTCTCCTGAAGCAGAAACAAGTGAGAGCACACAGCGGGGCCGAGGCGCACAGCAGCGGGGGGCGGGCCTCCGCCACCACAGCCAACGGGGAAACCTTCCAGCTGCCGGAGCCCCGAAACGACAAAACCAAGCGGTGGAAGGCAATCTATGACACGCTTACCCACAAGGCTGTCCCCCCCAAGACCATCCACATTCTTCCATATTCTTACAAAGAGTGTAAAAGAGTGGCGAGCAGGGAACTCAGGCCCCGTCCAGCAGACCAGCGGCCAACACACCAGTGATCCCATCCCCCATGTCCAGAACAAGGCACAGGCAGCCAGGGGCAGAGGCCCAGGCCACCACAAAACACTCACCTTCCAGTGCATGGTCTTTTTAGGACCATCAACATCTCCAAAGACGGTCCACCCAGTCCGGTGACAAACCAACGTGACAACTGGGCACAGGGACGGGCAGACCCCTGGCCTCACGTCCGGCCGGGGGGACAGAGGGGCAGGGGCCCTCCAAGTGTGCAAGGCTCCCACACCAAGTCCAGATATGAACACCAGGTCTGGGGCCGTCCAGGGCAGAACAGACGCTGGCTCTGCCTCTGTCCTTCACATCAACACTCGCTAATCACACAGGGATTCCCGGCCTTGCTTGCTTCCGTTTGGTGGGGCGGAAACCCGCGGAGGTGGGGGACAGAAGGCGGCAAGGGTGTCAAGGGGCTTGGTCAGGAGAGTGAAGAACTCAACTCCTCCGGGGGCCTGGGGTGGGGGCTGAAATAGGCGGGGGAAGCAGGGGCCGAGGACCACAGAGTGGCCAGGCAAACCACCAGAGGAACCTTCTCTGGAGAACTCAAAAGGCAAAGGAGAGACCTCAAGTAAGGAATCGAGGCCCCGGGGAGAGGTCTGAACAGAGACTGCAGCTGAGCCGCCTGCTGGGACATGAGCAAGACAGGAAACGTGAGGAAGGGGCTGGAAGGAGGGCAGAGCGGGAGGAAGGTCAGTCCCAGAAGGGGGCGCATGAGAGAGAAGTGCCCAGCCACAAGGAGATACAAGCAGGAAAGGGCCCTTGGAAATCCAGAACAGGGCAGCAGGAGCGAAATCTCACCAGAAGCTCCTAGGAAGCTCCAGCTCAGGGCAGGACCCCCCAAAAGGAGCCGGGGGCTGCTCCCAGCCACACCCACAGATCTGTTCCCAAGAAAAGCTTCCTCAATTCAGGCCTGAAGACCTTGGCGGGTTGAGATCAATGGATGCAGATCAAAGATCAAAGATCACCGCTGAGAGGGGGTGGCCGGTGGGGGAGGGGCGGCAGCCTGGCCACTGCAGGGAGGGACAGGTGGAGCCCAGGGCCCCAGGTCCTAAAGCTCTCAGAAGGACAGGAGGGCCAGGCAGACGCCACGGGGGGGGGGGGGGGGGGGGGGAGGGGTAGACGGAATGTCCAGAGAGGAGTCACCCGCCTGCGGAGCTGAAGCAAGGGCGCGCTTGCGTCCACACTGCTCCCCGGCAGGTGCAGACTAGTCACAGGCAGGAGGCCTGACTTCACCCTGAGACACTGGCACCGGAAGCGAGCTGCCGAAGCTGAAATCACTAGATATGAGAGTCCACGTTTGCCCCGATCCATTGAGAAGAATGTGGTATTGCCGTGGTGTTGGTGCCCACAGACACACAACCGCAATGTAGTCGCGAGCACACGTCAGACACACCCCGAAGTACGCACATCACAAAGGTCAAGACCACCGGCAAAGACCACGGGGTGGGGGGGGACGCGGTCACTGAATGCAACGTGGGATTGTCCCCAGACAGGACCACCCACCAGAAAAGGGACACCCATGGCATATTGGCTGAAGTTGAATACAGTCTGCAGATTAGACAGTGGTCTTGTCCCCAAGTTAAGATCTGGGACGATACTCCTGGACTACTTACTAAATCGAACTAAGCTCAGGTAAGACGTCAGCAGGAGCAGGGGCGCCTGGGTGGCGCAGTCGGTTAAGCGACCGACTTCAGCCAGGTCACGATCTCGCAGTCCGTGAGTTCAAGCCCCGCGTCGGGCTCTGGGCTGATGGCTCAGAGCCTGGAGCCTGTTTCTGATTCTGTGTCTCCCTCTCTCTCTGCCCCTCCCCCGTTCATGCTCTGTCTCTCTCTGTCCCAAAAATAAATAAACGTTGAAAAAAAATTAAAAAAAAAAAAAAAAAGACCTCAGCAGGAGGGGCTGGGAGATGGGTACACAGGTAAAGTTTTTTCTTCTGCAAGTCTACAAGTTTCTGAAAATAAAAAGTTTAAAATTTTGAAATAAAAAACTCGAGTGATGGGTTAAACAGAAAATGATTAGAGCTGAATAAAAAGTTATTTGAAAAAATATCTGAGGAAATTATCTGGAATGCAGCACAGAGACATGAAATTAAAATATTAAAGAGACGTTAACCCAAGCATGGAAAAAATAAGAAGAAAGAAATTTCCAGCAGAGAAAAAAAGAGAAGAAGAAGGGGTGCCTACTAGCTCAGTTGGGAGAGCCTGCAACTTTTTTTTTTTTAATTTTTCATGTTTATTTATTTTTTATAAGAATGAGAGAGGCAGAGCATGAGCAGGGGAGGGGCAGAGAGAGAGGGAGACACAGAGTCCGAAGCAGCTCCAGGCTCCGAGCCGTCAGCCCAGAGCCCGATGCAGGGCTCGAACTCACGGACCGCGAGATCATGACCTGAGCCGAAGTCGGATGCTTCACTGACTGAGCCACCCAGGTGCCCCTAATGGGGAGCGTGCAACTCTTGATCTTGGGGTTGTGAGTTCAAGCTCCACATTGGGTGTAGATATTACTTAAAAATAAAATCTTAAAAAAAAAAAATAGATATAAAGAAGACAAAACTTTGAGAAGTAACAGAAAATCTGAGTTCTGGAGTCAGAATATACCTTAAAAAGAATAAATAAGAAACCCACACGGAGACACACAGTGATGAGCCACAGAACGCCACAGAGGGAAGGTTCTGACGCACCCAGGCTGAGTTCGGATCACGCACAAGACAACAATATTAAAATTACACCGTGCAACTAGAAACGCGGGAGGGTAAGCCCAAGACAAAGGAGACTGGTGGTGGGCCAGGAGGGGGCACGGAGAGGGGATGACAGAGGACAAGTTCTCAAATGCACCTGTTCAGATAGTTGTGACTTCTGGAACTATATGAACGCTTAAATGCTTAAAAACCAAAAATAGTCAGGGGTGCCTGGGGGGGGTGCTCAGTCGGTTGAGCGTCCGACTTGGGCTCAGGTCACGATCTCACAGTTCATGAGTTCGAGCCCCGCGTCGGGCTCTGTGCTGACAGCTCGGTGCCTGGAGCCTGCGTCGGATTCTGTGTCTACTTCTCTCTCCACCCCTCCCCGGCTCAGGCGTGCTCTCTCTCTCTCAAAAAATGAATAAACGTTTAAAAAAAAAAAAAAAGTGGGGCGCCTGGGTGGCTCAGTCGGTTAAGCTTCTGACTTCGGCTCAGGTCATGATCTCGCGGTCCGTGGGTTCGAGCCCCGCGTCGGGCTCTGTGCTGACAGCTCAGAGCCTGGAGCCTGTTTCAGATTCTGTGTCTCCCTCTTTCTCTGACCCTCCCCTGTTCATGTTCTCTCTCTCTCTCGGTCTCAAAAATAAATAGATGTTAAAAATAAATAAATAAATAAAATAAAGTCAAAACGATGGGGTTTTGTGGTGATAGGGGTTCAGAGCTGACGGCCAAGAAAGAATTCTTGAGACATCTTTGGTGCAAAAAGGTGATTTTATTAAAGCTCAGGGACAGGACCCGTGGGCAGAAAGCACTGCACTGGGGTTGTACGGAGTGACTGGCTATATACTGTGGCGTTGGGGGAGGGAAAGATGAGAGGAAGTTTCTAAAGGGATTTTCATGTACTAAAGAAGACTCCCGGGATACCAGACGCCTTGCTATTGTCAAGCTAGGGCTGTTTTCTCTCTAGTGAAACATTAACATTAGGACAGTAGGGGTTTCTGGAGAAATGTCTTGCTCTGTATTTGCCACAAGTATCTGTCAATGGGCTGCGGGTCATAAGGACATTTAAGAAAATTTAACGGACCTGCCACTTCCTTCTCGCCTCTGTTCCCCCATCACCATGGAGGGGAGAGTGATGCTGAGGCTCCAGGGCACTGAGCCTACAGGTTTCTGGAGGTTAGGCTATTGGCAGGATTGCCTTTTTCTTGTAATTTACTAAGATATTTGTAAACTGATGGAGACTCCGGTCCTGCAGGACTGAGATCTCTATCAGCTACCATTGGTTTTCTGTCCTCTCCTTTGTCCTTGGGTGGTCGGCAGTGCCTGAGGAATGTCACACGTATCCCACCTGGTGCCGGAGGAGGGGGGGCATACTAGCTTGCGATTTGCCCTCAGCTTGCCTTATGCTCCCTCATCACAATCAATAAAATTTCTAAAGTGTGATACGGGGGCTCCTCGGTGGCCAAATCAGTTAAGCATCCTACTCTGGACTTTGGCTCAGGTCACAATCTCAGGGCTTGTGAGTTTGAGCCCCGCATCGGGCTCTGGGCTGACAGTGTGGAACCTGCTTGGGATTCTCTCTCTCTCTCTCTCTCTCTCTCTCTCTCTCTCTCTGCCCCTCCCCTGCTCACACACACACAGGCACACATACTCTCTCGCTTTCAAAATAAATACTTACGAAAAATAAAGTGAGATACAAACAAAAATATATGAGCCAAACCACAAATCAAATAAATAACACAGTCACACTGAAGAGAGGAGATAAAGAACCCACCCAAGTACCTTCTGAACATGGTATTTAAAATACACGTGCTCAGATTCAAGACCAAAAGAATCCTAAGCAAACACTGAACTCTAAAAGGTAGGCTTTTTTCTTGAGTCATGGGTCAGGAATTCTGGGTTGGGCAATAAGGCAGTATATTGCAGCTAACGGGAGTGAGACCTCGGGTGTCTTCAGACCAGGCACAGACACAGGGAGCAGGAAGGGTGAAACGGACAGTGGCGTTGAGGGGAGCGGAGGAATCAGGCAGCGGCACTCAAGGGTCCGGACAGATAGAGGCCCAGTCACCGTGCGTGTCCACAACAGACACATCTCTGCCTCTGTTGCGCAATCTGGCCGCTGAGGGTCCCGAGGCAGTGACAGCCCAGTGGCAGCAAGCACCCTGGCCCAGTGTTTGTTTCTAAATCTCATTCTCCACTGAAATGAACCAGCCTCCTCGGAGAAATGGCCGATTCCAGGGCTGGGGCATTAGTTGGGCCAGAAAAGGAAGCGCTCAAACAATGATGGGGACACGTCCAAAGGACACAGAAGGAAGCACAAGAGAACGCCCTCTGGAGAAATCCAGGGGCAGCGTGAGAGAGAAAGTAAATAATGGTAGCACAGGATTAGAGCCCGCTGAATAGAATCAGCACCCAAACATCCACAGTGATAAACAGGGATGAGGAGAAAGCCCTTCCCCACAGGACACAGTCAACAGGCCCATGGAAGAGGGAGGGGAGAATGAGAAAATCAAAATCACACTTTGGCAACCTTCACCATGATCCCACTAACAACTGCACCCTACAGATCTCCCTTCAGCTAGAGGAAGTCCTGCTCATGGGTTCCACGAGACACACGTGGGAATGTCCACGGCAGAAACCCAACTGTCCCTCCACAAGAGAATGAATACAGAAGCCACGGAATTGTCACACAGCGCAACATCAGACAACAGTAAAAATGAGTAACGCACAGTAAATACACAAAGGACAATGACACGAAGCTCTTCTCAACATGGATCAAGTGACATCAATGTCTGTCATCAGTAAACAGCCTGCAGTTCGAATCTTGAACAGAACACGCGCTCCAGCAGGCAGTGAAAACCCTCAGAAGCTGTGCTGGGCATCACACACGGAAGCCGGAAGTTAGCTGGCCCCGGGCTCAGAAGCTCCCACTCACCCAAGTCCTGGTGGGGTCACAGACGCCTTCCTGGACTCCAGTTCGTGTTTCCACGGCCTGTTCTTCTTTCTTAAACCACGCGACTCAAGGAGCTTTCAGAGAGAAGCAGTTCTTGTCCTGCAAAAACTAAAGGTCAGCGACCCTGATGTGACAACAAGGAATTGACTTTAAGAGCCAATAGTGGATTTCGAGTCGCCCTGGAAGCAGGGTGGGGCAGGCTGGACCAGGTGCCTGTGGAGCACTGGCTGTCCCCAGGTCACTGGTGAGAAAGGTCTCAATGCTCTCTCTCTGATTAGGGTACAAACAAGAACGAAACCATAACCTTTTCCACCCAGCATGGAGTAGGTGGCTAATGAACTGCCTTTAGACCAGCTCTTAACTTCTCCCTTGCCCAGAGTTGTCCTCAGAATGTTCACACGGCGTGACTAAAAGGAAACTAGGTCGGGGTGCCTTGGTCGAGCGTCCGACTTCGGCTCCGGTCATGATCTCACACGGTTTGTGGGTTTGAGGCCCGTGTCGGGCTCTGTGCTGACGGGTGGGAGCCTGGAGCTGCTTCGGACTCTGTGTCTCCTTCTCTCTCTGCCCCTCCCCAACTTGTGCTCTCTCTCAAAAAAAAAAAAAATAAATAAATGTAAAAAATAAAATAAAATAAAATAAAAGGAAACTAGGTCTACTGAAATGTGGGGACACCCCACAAGAAACAAATCCGTGGTGGCTTTACTTTGTATGAGCCTGGCACTAGGTAACACGTCCTAAACAGGGGGCTGGACTCTGCTCGATTTTGCAGTGAGGGGCCCAGGATCAGCTGGGAAGGTGCCTACGCTCCAAAATGGAGACCAAGCCACGGGTGCTGTTTAGTGTCACCTGCTAATGCCACCGTGGTACGTTCACCACTGAAGAAAAGTTCGGCTGGAGGCTAATAAAAATAAAGACGTCAATATTTCCCCATACAATGTTGCAGACTCCTAAATTCTAAAGCCTGAGGTGAAGAATTCCTGTTTTGGAACAAAGAGCTCAAGATGTTCTCAAACACTTGGTAAGGAAATCTAGATTGGTTCAAATTGTCAACAGGGCATTTTAGAGAAAATGTACTGAAAGGCTGCCAGTTTTTATGCAGTATAATTCAAAAATTCCATCTCTGGGAATCTATCCTGAAGAAACAATTGAACAAAGGTCTTGTTGGCCCTCTGTACGTAGAGGATAGACGTGGTTTTAAAATAACTTTGTTTTTAAGACCGAGACACAGGACGCTACCCAAGTATCCAACAAGGAATATATCGGGGCGCCTGGGGGGCTTAGTCGGTTGAGCGTCCAACTTCGGCTCAGGTCACGATATCAAGGTCTGTGACTTCGAGCCCCGTGTTGGGCTCAGTGCTGACGGCTCAGAGCCTGGAGCCTGCTTTGGATTCTGTGTCTCCCTCGCTCTCTGCCCCTCCCTCGTTCGTGCTCAGTCTCTCTCTCTCTGTCAAAATGCCAGGTTACCAACTGTGGTCAACTCAGGCGGAGTTCCACATTCATCAATATTTTGGGGTTTGTTTGGTTTCTCTTCATTTTCTAATTTATGCTCAAAGTGGATTTCTTTAACCTAAAAACCTTTCTATTTCCCTTTTCATACTATTTACCACGGTTTCATTCTGTTTTAAAATGTTACTTGCAAGTTCAAATACTTTTGGTAAAATACATTCTACTCCATTAAAAAAAAAAAAAAAAAAAGACTTTTAAAAAGCCACCAAACAAAGAATCCATCTCTAGACAGGTTTTTTTGTGTTTTGTTTTTTCTTCTCCCCCTTTCACAGCCTCGGTGAGCACTGGGTCAAAGGCCCAAGCAGGAGTACTGCACGGCAGTCACCTGGACAGGGCCCAGCGAAACCAGGGAAAGATGTCAACCGATGACTGGAGTGAAGGAAACCCTGAGCCTGAATTTCCCACCCCAACTGACAAACTAACAGTCCGATAAAACCAGCACTTGGCAGGAGGCCCGCCTTTACCCTTGACAGTTTCCTAAAATGCCTAGGCAGAAGAAACATCAAGTGCAATAAAATACGTGGGCGACCGTGCCTTTAGGCCCCGGGACAGATGAGGCGTCTTTTACCTGGGTCCGCCTCGGGGGCATAAAACTCGAGAAGCCCGGGAACCGTGACACGCCCCCCCCCCCCCATCGGCCCCCCGCAGCGAGGACGCGCGGCCGCGGGTGCGTCCCGCGCCTTCGGGTGTGCGAGGCGGGATTAGGAGTGCGAGGGCGACTCCGGGTGCCGCAGGCTCGTGGGAAAGGGCGGGCCCGGCGAGGTGGAGAACAAGGGCCGGTGCTACCGGCCCAAAGGCGAGGGGTCTCTCGGAGCGGGGACGTGAGCGGCACGGCGAGCGCGAAGGCCCCGGGGTGGGCTGGGGCCTCTCGGAGGAGAGGGACTGGGAACAGGCCAGCGGGGCGGGCTCGGGTCCGACAGCAACAGGCGACCATCGGAGGCAACCTTTACCGTTTTTTTATTCAGCGTTTTCCGCGTAAACTGGCCACCCACCCCTAGACAAAGCCCCGAGGCATCGAGGACGCCCCCCGCCCCCGACGTGAGCCCGGAAGCTAGAGGGCCGGGGGAGCCTTCCAGGCGCGAGCGCGCCCGAGCCTCTGCTCTCCGGCGGGAAAACGGCCCCTATTCCGGGGCGCATAACGGGACGCCGTGCTGCGGGACCAGGGGGCCCCTTCCCCCACGCCGCGGTCTCTCCACCCACCGGTCGCAGCGGGGCCGCGGGAAGACAGCCAGCGCGGGGTCTCCGTGCACAGCCGGGGGTGGGAGGGCGCCGAGCATCGGCGACCGCGCGGGCCGCTCGCCGCCGTGGACAGGGCGCCCACGCCACTAGGTGGGCCACCCGACTTCGGGGAGCGCCGAGGGGGCGAGGCCACCGGGCAGGGCGGGTGGGGGGCGCGGCGCCTTCTCGACACCGGGCGACCCCGCCTCACTTCGGGGCCTTAAGGGCGCGCGGCGTTTAAAGTGGGCCGCGGACCGCGCGTCGGAGAGGGCGGCCTCCGGGGAAACGACCGGGGCCGCCTGCTGCTGGCCGGGGCGCGCCCGGCACGGGGCCTGGTGGCCGCGGAGGGTGGGCTCCCACGCCCCGAGGGCTCGGCGTGAGGCTGGGGTGTAGGAGAGGCCGCATCGCGGGAGGAAAGCCCGAGCAGAGCCTTCCGTCCTGTGTGGAGCGGAGGCCGGGCGGGCAGCGCCTCACCGTGGGGCGGCCATCGTCCCTCCGCCCCGCTCTACGCGGCCGCCGGGCCGGGGGCGGGCCGCGCCTCAGACGGAGGTGCCCGCAACCGGCCGGAAGCGACGCGCCGGAAGCGACGCTCCCAGAGCCGACAGCGGCCCCTGCGGCGGCGCGACCCGCGCTCCTCGAGGTCCCGGACCCCAGGGCTTCCCGGCCGCCGAGTCGGAACTGGAAACGCAGTCGCGCTGCTTGGCGACGGCGACCTTCGACCATTGTTTTAGTCCGGACCCTACCATCGCGGCCCAGGCGGGAGGGGGTGTGACTGGCGACGGCATCCCCCGCCCACTGTCCTAGTCCGGACCGTACCACCCCCCCCCGTTGGGGGAGGTGTATCGAGCGTCAGCGTCCCCCGCCCATTGTTCCGGTTCGGACCGTAGGACTGCGGCTCAGGTTGGGGGGAGGGGGCGGTTATGTTGGGCGTCAGCGTTCCCCGCCCACTGCTTTAGTCTGGACTGTACCACCGCGGCCTTGGTAGCGGGGTATGTTAGGCGTTGTGGTTTCCCCCCGCCATTGTTCTGGTCGGACCGTACCACCGCGGCCCAAGTGTGGAGGGGTGAGTGTACCTCGGTGCCCGCCTCCTCCTCCTCCTCCTCCTCCTCCTCCTCCTTCCCCCCCCCCCGCCACCTCTTTGTTCTGGTCCGGACCCTAGGATCACGGCCCAGGTTGCGGGGGGACGGAAATGTTGGACTTCCGCGTCCTTTGCCCCTTGTCCCGGTCCGGAACGTACCATCGCGGCCCAAGTGTGGAGGGGTGAATGTTGGGCGTCGGCGTCTTCCCCCCCACCTTTTTGTTCTGGTCTGGACCGTACCACCGGGGCCCGGGTGGCGGGGGGAAATGTTGGACGTCGGCGTCCCTCACCCATTGTCCTGGTCCGGACCGTACCACTGCGGCCCAGGTCTGGGGGGGTGTTGGGCGTCGGCGTACCCCCCACCCCGTTTGTTCTAGTCTGGACCGTACCACCGAGGCCCAGGTTGGGGATGTGCCGTGAAGTCCCGGTAGTCTGTGGAGGCCCTGGCCTTTGAGTTCCCCTCGCGGCTGCTGATCAGGTTTTGATTTGGAGGGACAGCAGTTGCAACCCAAGCTGGCCAACTTTAGAAGAGGAAGACGAAGGAAGCGTACTGGCTGGTGGAACTAGCAGCCCGGAGGCCCCTGGCGCAGCTGGGTCCTGAGGCCAGGAGCGGAAGTGCAGGGCTACACCTGGAGGGCTGCACCTGTACCTGCCCACAGAATTTACATAATTTTCAGGAGCGAGGTTATGGCCAACGGGCTCTCCTTCCTGATGTTAGGTTTCATAGCTTTTCTGTATGTATGTATTTATAGAGCGAGCACAGCGAGGGAGGGGGAGAGAGAGAGAGAGAGAGAGAGAGAGAGAGAGAGAGAGAGAGAGAGAGAGAGAGAGAGAGAGAATATCCCAAGCAGGATCCCAACGTGGGCTCGTGATCTGAGCTGAAACCAAGAATCATATGTTTAACCAACTGAACCACCCCGGAGCTCTCTCCGACTTACTTTTCTTTATCATGCTTTAAAATTAGCGTCTGGGTGGCTCAGTCACTTAAGCATCCGCCTCATGACTTTGCTCAGGTCGTGATCTCATCGTTCGTGAGTTCAAGCCCCACATTGGGCTCCACGCTGACAGGATGGAGCCTGCCTGGGATTCTCTCCCCCACCCCTCTCTGCCCCTCCCCTGCTCATGCTCTCTCTCTAAATAAATAAATTAATTTAAAAAAGAATTTATTTTTAATTTTTTTAAATATTTATTTTTGAGAGACAGAGAGAACGAGCAGGGGAAGGGCAGAGAGAGAGAGAGAGGTGGGGGGGGGGGGGATACACAGAATCTGAAGCAGGCTCCATCCAGGCTCTGAGCTGTCAGCACACAGCCCGTCACAGGGCTCGAACTCACGAAGCATGAGATCATGACCTGAACGAAGTCAGACACTTAACTGAGTGAGCCACCCAGGCACCCCTAGAAAATTACCCTTTAAACATGTTGCAAATCCTGAAGGAGGAGAGAGTTGTCAGAAAGGGGTCCTAGAGTCAGAAGACCCCCCCCCCCCCCCCCCCCCCCCCGCCGCCGCCAGCGTTGTGGAGGGAGGCAGGGCTTGGGCGGAGCACCTGATGCCCCAGCTACAGCTTCGTAGGCAGGTTTCAGGGGAGCCCCAACTTCAGTCCTTTTGTTGGTCAGTCCCCTCCCTTGTGAAGACTGTGTCCTGATTCACGTCTGCGTTGGGATCTACACTGCAAATCAGCAGAGGCATTATTTAAATGGCCTTATTTGAAACTGAGCAGAGTATGGAGAATCCTGGCCGGTCTGTAGTCTTTCTCCCGAAATCCTGCTTCCTGGAACCCAGTTAAAGGAAGAAGTTGTTGTGATGTCTGTCGTGAATGACCCGATGACACGGCCCAGTGGTAAAATTGCTCATGCGACCTTAATAGGCAGCAGTGTTTCCTTTGGCTATTTAGAGACAAACTGTTGACGGGACAAAGAGAAAGGGACAGGATAGCAACTCTGGGGTGTGTCCATGCAGCAAGGCCTCCTCAGGCGGTGGCTGGAGGCCTGGACGGCACTGCTCACTGGCCGACTGGAAGCCCAGGAGGGAGGGGAAGGTCCCCAGAGTCACATGACATCATTTCAAAACCATTTCCCCAGATGAAACCTAAGAAGATTTTGCTGTAACAATTTTGAGTTTTTATAAATTTGCTTTTGAAGTTATTTGGCTACAAATGACTCACTGACCCCTAAACCCCAGGACCCCTGGGCAGTCATCAAGCATCTCAGGGTTTTGTGCAAAGAAAAACGTACTCTGTGAACTTCGTTCAGAAGGGTGGGATGACGAAGACAGCGCCATGGTATGTTCTGAGGTAGGCACGTAAGTGAGCAGGAATTTCACTTCTGCTTTCTTTGTGTATTTGTCACCTCTGGGCCAGGCCCCTGGCCAGCCCTGGCCAGCCCTGGCCGCTCCCAGCCCCGCTCGGCCCGCCCTGCAGACTTGCCCAGGAAAAGCCCGGCCTGCGGGCGCTGTTCACTAGTCTGAGGGAGAAAATATACTCATTTTAGAATTATTTTGGGGGGCACCTGGGTGGCTCAGTCAGTTAAGTGTCCGACTTAGGCCCAGGTCATGATCTTGCGGTTCATGGGTTCGAGCCCCACGTCGGTCTCTGTACCGACGGTTCGGAGCCTGGACCCTGCTTCAGATTCTGTGTCTGCCTCTCTCCTCTCTCCCTGCCCCTCCCCTGCAGTCTTTCTGTCTCTCAAAAGTAAATAAACATTAAAAAAAAAGTTATAAATAAATACAGGGTGATTTTCTAGAAAGCGGGAAGGCACGCGTCCACAGCAAGCTCTGCTGCACCACTTTCCTGGGTCCTTCCCGGATGGCTGGGCTTCTCTGTGTGCACCTCCTGGCTTCCCAGCCCTCCCTGCTCTCACCAGGCTTCATCTGGGTCTAGGCTCCGGTCTGATGGCCCCACCTGTAGGCCCAAAGGAGCCCTATTCCCAGGCGACAGTGATGACAGCAGAGAAGTGCAGGCAGGGACCCAGGATCCCGAAAAGCCCACAGAATAGGGCCTGGGTCATGTTCACCGGGGGGGAAAAGGGCTGGGGACCCCTGTCCTGTGCCGCCAGGTCCCCTGCCGAGGTTGCCAGGAAGCACTGACCAGCAGCTGGTTGGGAAAAACCACCTGTGCCCAAACCAGGGATGTGAGCCCTCCTTGGGAGCCCTTGGCCCTTCCCCACGCCCCACGGTGTGACCCTTGTCCTGGGCTCACTCCGCCTCATCCCCTACCTTGGCCTCGTCCTGGTGGGGGCACCTGCAGCCTCTGTCCCTGGGGTTCAGCCTCTGGGATCCGTGGGGTTAAAGGTCATGGAAGCAAGACCACAGGGTTAGGGAGCTGCTCCCTTGCTCCGTCAGGCCAGTGTCTGGGGAGAAGTGCTGGTGAGCAGGGCCCGGCCACACTTGGCCTCGCTGCGCTCGCGGGGAGCCATGGGCTGAGGTCAAACCGGCCTTCGTCTTCCATGCTCCTGGGGAGGGGAGCCAGCCTCGACTGGAGGCCTCCACGGGAGGCACGTTCGCCAAAGAGCCTGCGCAGCGTCCCTCTCTTTCCCCCCACCCCCCACCCCATCCTCAACCCACCTCCACTCTTCCCACCAAATCCTCAGTTTCCATGATTCTGAAAACCACCCAAGCTCTGGCCTGGATCTTTCTGAAGGAGAATGTGCCAGAAGTGGCTGCTCTCCTCCATGTGGTGACTGTGCATTTCCCGCCTCCTCTCACATCCCTGTCACCCCCCACCCATCCTCTGTGCTCCTCCAGCTGGTCCCCCCGACCGCGTCCCCGTCACCCCCAGGCGGACTAGCCGGTTCCTGGTACCCGGTGGCTCTTGGGTGGGGGAACCGCTGCTCTTTGGGACAGCACTGCTGTGACGTGGCCTGTGGCCTGGCCTGGGAGGGAGGGGAGGCCAGCCGGGGGTGGGGGGGGTGGTGGCACTCAGCAGAGGCCGGGGCGGGGTCTGACCTCGTGCTCCTCCGAAGCAGCCAGCAAAGGGCAGGTGTCCGAGGCTACAGCCCCGAAGACCGGACGCTTGGGGTGGCCTGAGACCTGAGCCCACAGAAGTGGCCCACAGCCCGGTCAGGAGGTGTCCTGGGGTACCTGGCCTGTGGCCTCTGTGCCCCCCACCCCCCTCTCCCCAAAGCAGGAAGGCCCAAGGCTCGTAGGTCAACAGCCGTTATTGAAACGTGCGGCCTCGTGGGCAGAACCGGTGCCCACCAGTGAGCCAGCCCTTCCGGCCCTTACCCTCCAAGCGGGCCCTCTGCCAGCCGAGGAGACAAGGCCCCGCCTGGGCTCCACACACACTGCTGGCTCGAATCCCGAGAGCCTGGGCCTCAGAAAGCCCCGGATGCCGGGGTCGAGTTCCAGCAGCTGTCCCGCCCTGCTGCCCGTGACACCTGTGCAAACTTGACCGCAGGTGCCCGTTTCCAGGCAGAGGCCAACCCAGGGGCGGCGGACACCCGAGCAGCGAGGTGATGCGCCCCCACGCGCGTGCCAGGAGAGCAGCAGGCGGTCACGGCTCAGGCCGGGCCAGGCCAGGACCACACAGGGCCCAGGAGGCCGATGCTCCAGGGCTGGCCTGGGAGGAAGGAGAGTTCAGCCGCCCACTCCGGGCCTCGGGCCTCCGGCCTCTGCAGGTGGCCGGGGCGCCCAGCACGCGGTCTGTCCGCGTCCTCGTGCGCACCTGCAGGCACTTTGGCTCCTGGCGAAGTTTTGCCGCCTCCCCCTCCCCCCACCAAAGCCTGGTCAAGACCGCATGGAACCGGTCAAGAGGACAGGGGAGGAGGGAGGTGAGCGTGCCCCAGGGCCTGGCCCAGCCTGACGGACCCCAACAGGCCCAGACTGAGCTGTGATGAGGACGGACCCCAACAGGCCCAGACTGAGCTGTGATGAGGACGTCACAGCTTCTGGGGCTCCTGGGTCCAGCCCTCTGATTTCCCCAGGGGCCAGTCCTTGCTGTGGGCTCCGCCCCCCAGGGCTTGGACCGCCCTCCGAGCTCCAGGCCCGCTGGGGGCCATGTGGGGTGGGATTCAAGGTGGAGGCTGCCTGGGTGGGACCCTGCCCCTCCCATGCTCGCCACAGGGTTCTCAGGGGGTCGGCGGGCTCCAGAAGCCCTGGGCTGGGGCTACCCCCCTAGTGTCTGTGCACTGGTTACAAAGAACCAAATACCAGTTGTAACTCAATCCAACTTTTTAAACAAGTCTGTTTATTGAAAGAATCTGAAAATAGTAATAAGGCTTTCGACAACATTTAACAAATTTTCAAGATATTAACAATATGAAACATTAAGAATTTACTTCAAAAAATCCCAAGTTTTCTAAACCACTCCAAATCATGCTCCTTTCAGACTTGCTTTTTTTTTTTTTTGTCTAAATGAACGACCTGAATTCCGAACGCCACTCTCTTTTGGACCTAAAGCCAAGTTTTGGTTCGGCCCCCTCTCTGCCCCAGGGAGGCCGGGCGGCGGGCCTCTGGCGGTGCCCCGTGCCCGTGGGCAGGTGGCGGTGAGGGCCCACCTCCCTTTCGAGCCCCACGCCGACTGCCGAGCTCCACAGACGCTGAACCACGGACACGGCCGACGCGGGCGCCCAGGCTGCACAGCCCGCCGTGCGGAGAACCCCGGCCGAGGGTGGTGGCACCCGGGGCCCCGGAGCCTTTCTAGCAGCTCCAGAATGAGGCCTGTGACCCTCCAGGAGAGCAAGGCCCAGCCCCGTCCCTTCCGTTCTTGCCACCTTAACAGGTTAACGATGTAGCCCAAAGAGAAATCAGTCACTCCGAAACAGACGCCCGACTGGAGGACATCTGTCAGGCAACAACCAGCAGGGGCCGGAGCCCCGCGCACACGCCCCGCGCGGCCGGAGGGGCCACTGGAATGCTGGCAGTTTCCTCGCAAGCCCAAGACGCCCAGGGAGAAGCGAGAGCAGAAAGGACACAAAACGTCCCAGCACCGCCTTCCTCGCTGACCGGTGGCTTCCCGAGGGAGAAGCACCCTTCGCTCCTGGACCGTCACCTCTACGGCGACGATGCGGAACACAGTGGTCCCAGCACACGGCGTCACACAGAACGCGTGCAAACATCGGAACAAGGCTCCGTTTCCCAACAGTACAAATGCCCTTCCCTCTTAAATCTTCAGAGTGTACAATAAAATCTGTACATAGCAGTTCAGAAAGTTTAAAATCATCTCTACAAAGTAGACACGGGATTTAAAATATCTTCCAGGGTGCAGAGGACGCCATCCCGGCTTCGTGAGGAATGTGTGTGGGCCTGACCCCCTACCAGGCGTCCGCCGGGCTGGTGGGGCCACGGCGCTGGCACCTGTCACCCCACAGCAGGGAGGAGAGGAGGGCTGGGGGCCACGGCGGGGAGGCCCAGACGAGGCGCAGGAGGGAGAGGGGACCCTCCGCTCGTCAGCCGATCAAACCAAACCGCTCTCTGCAGAAGCGTCCCCCCCGAGGCCTTTCGCCGAAAAAGGTGCAAGATTTAAGGGGGAAATCGTGGTAGCTTAAAGTGAGATTTTTGGCTACGAGACATTTATTTTCGACATGGAAAGACAGATCAATCCGTTCTGATCCCCTCTGAATTTCAACAGACTGATTTAAGCACAAGTTTCCTGACAAGAAATTACAAAAAGCATGTCCAGCCGGGTGTCCCTGCCCCAGGACCCAGGCTCTGACCCACAACACGGGTAAGCATGGTGTCTGCTTCAGAGTCCCCCGCCGTCACTCACTTTTCTTGTTTAGAAATGCAAAAAAGAAGTCAGATTTAAAATGTTAAAAACAGCTGATCTGGTCGACGAAAGGCAGACCAAAGCGGCTCTTCCTCTGGCTACAGACCAAAGCGCCGTGACCCGTGACGCCCGCGCGCGGGGCACACCGCACACGTGCTCAGGCCAGCCCGCTCCCGGAGGGCGAGGGGAAGGAGGCAGCAGAACAGCTTTGGGACTCTGGGGTCCCGGGTGTGGACAGCAGGAGCTCAGGCCTAGCCCTCCTCCCCCTCCTCCCCCTCATCCCCCTCCTCCTCCTCCTCCTCCTCTTCTTCCTCCTCCTCCTCCTCCTCCTCGAAGTACGCCTGCTTCTTCCGCACGTTCCAGTGCAGACACTGCGCCAGGCTCTCAAACCAGTCGCTCACGGGGTCTCGGACGCAGATGGAGGGAAGTGGGTAGCAAGAGGTAGTGATGCTGATGCTGAGGCAGGGGGGCAACACGGCACAAACAGGTGAGCCCCCGGCACCAGGCCGAGACCCCTCCCCAAGGGCCATGTCCACCCCAGCCCGGCTGGGAACCGTTTCTGTGCTGCTCACGCTACTTGCTTCACAGCCCGGGGCCTGTCTCACCTTCTAGACAGCTACGGGCGGGGGGCTCAGCGGAGCTCCAGGGCGGGCCGGGGGGAGGGACCGTGGGTCTGTCGCCCGCGTACAGCAGAACGTGGGGCCACATGCTGCGCGTGCGACCAGCTGCCCGACAGGCACCAGTCCGCATCCCCTCCCCGGCGACGGAGCTCTGCCTACGGGGCCTGTACCTCCCGGGCCCGCCCTGCCCCGGCCCCACGGCGCACACACCTGTCTCCGTGGCGGATCTCCTGTCTCTTCCGTCCATCAAAGGACACCCACGCAGTGTTCCTGGCTTCCGGTGACAGCATGATCTGAAGGAAGGGGTCAAGCGGGACAGGTAGGTGTGGGCTCGTGAGTGCCGCTGAGCACCTCGACCCCCACCCCGGGAGGGCAGCACCGGTCGGGAGGAACCACGGAGGTGTCCACGGCACCCACACTATGCCAAGGCGGTCCCAGGCCCTGAAGGGATTAGCTATGTCTCGCCGACACCAGCCCTGGGAAACAGGACCGGCGGTGGTGAGGCCCAGCCGCTGCCCATCTGCCCAGGGTTAGGGACACTGGCCAGGGGTCTGGGTCCAGTCCTCTCTGTGACCTGCAGACATGGCCCTGTGCACCAGGGCTCACGGCTGGGGCTCTCGGCCGGGGCACACCGGCCTAGGGCGGACCGAAGGAGGGAGCGTGAGGCAGGCAGGCAGACAGCGGAGACGGGGGAGCAGCAGCGGGTGCCATGTGCACGCCAGGCCCAAGGCCCCCGGTCCTCGCTCGGCGTCCCTCACCCTGCCCCCACCCAGTAGGGACTGTCTCTGCCCCTTCAGGGCCCACAGCCCGGCTCTCAGGGCTGCCCCTGCCAACTGGACAGACAAGGATGAGAGTGAGGCCCCCTCCCACACCCAGCAAGGGAGGAAGGGCCCACGGCCCAGTATGTGCTGGGGTCTCAGCCGGGGACACGGGGGGTGGTCAGCATCGCAGGTCCCAGACGAGAGCTCAAGCCAGAAAGGGTGGAGGGTGGACTCTGACCTTCAGCTCGACCCCCGCGGGGACCACGATGGGCCGGAATGACAGCGAGTGGGGGCAGATGGGCGTGATCATGATGGCCGGCACGTTGGGGTGGATCATGGAGGCCCCGGCGGCGGCCGCATACGCCGTGCTGCCCGTCGGGGTGGAGACGATCACCCCTGGTGGACAGGCCGCAGGGTCACTCTCCGTGGGCTCCTGCCCACCCCCACCCCGCGGGACCCCGGGCGCCCACCTACCGTCACCCTGTACTGTGGTGATGAGGTGCCCGTCCAGGTAGACATCCACATTGGACAGGTATGAGGAGGGGCCTCTGTCGATCACCACCTCGTTCAGGACCTGGGGGGACGAGGCCACCGCACACTGGGAGGGGCCGGCAGGGCTGCCCCGGGTGGTCTGCCCAACAGGCACCCGCACTGTTCCCAGACTCTCTGGGAGGCCCTGAGGTCAGGCCCCTCCCACCCCTCACCCCACTCCGGAGTCCTCCCACCTTGTGCCTTTCCCCGAGGCCACGTGACAGGCAGGGCAAGGCCTGGGGTCCGCGAGGGCACGTGCCCACACACCTGGTACTGCATGGCCTGCTTCCCAGCCTCCGCGGCCAGGTCCGCGGCCAGCACTCCGTTCTCGCTGACTCCGTTGGGGACGGCCGTCTTCTTCCCTCTGAGTTCCTTCACGACCCTGACCTTCAGCCGGCTCCGAAGAATGACAGCCGCGTTGCCTGGGGGCCAGCAGGGATGGGGTGGCGGCACCCACAGGAGGCAGAGGCACCCCTGCTTGACTGGGGGCTGCCCGCCTTCTCCCAGCCCCAGAGCAACACGTCTGTGCCTTCTGTGAAAGTCACTTCGCTGCTACCAACCAGCACACACGTACCTTCACGCGTGGCCTCAACTTCTCAACGTTAGGCAGAAATGTCTGAACCATGCAAAATTTTTAAATCTCTGAATCCCGAAACACTTACGAAGTGTTGTTCTGTATGTCGTTGAAAAACCCAAACGCCAAGTGAGAAGACAATCCCATATTCAGAACTGCTTGAGGGTTCCAGAACATTCCCACTTACCCTGTATCACCTGAGTAACTTGGGACTGAAAGTTCTCAAAGTTGAAGGGGGTCAGGAAGCCCAGGGAACCCAGATGGAACGCCATGACCGGAGGCACGCTGCCCTGTGAGCCAACGAGGCAGGTCGGTCAGATGGCCGATCCACTCAGAAGCCACCCAACTTGACCCCGGCACCGACGGACCCACCCCTGACCGTCCCCGGGAGGGGACAGGCACACGAGTGCATGGTCGGTGCCGACTCGAGTGACCACACGGGAGGTCAGCAGGCGGTCCGGGAGGCCGGGGGGAGGGGGGAGGTAGTGGTGTACAGAGCCGACGAGAAACAAAGGCGACAGGACCGACCTGCCTGCTGGCCACGGAGGGCAGGGGGAGGGGCTGAGGGCAGCACGCAGGATCCTAGGGGAGCCCGCATGCCTCACCTTCTAACACACCCCAGCTGGGGCCCTCCGGGGCCTGCCTTGCAGAGAGGGAAGGTGGGCTCCTGGGCAGACCCCCACCTCTGCCATGGCCCCGTCACCTTGGCCACGAGGTGCCAGCTCTGCTTTGTGGGCGCCACGCGCCTGACGAGCCGCAGAAGCCCCCCCTTCCTCTGGCCACTCCCTCTGCCCAGCCCGGGCTTGTATGCCCACCTCTCCCACCGACCCCATGCCCCCGACGGAGGACGGGGACGCCGGGCCTATCTGGCCGGAGACCTGGACGGAGCAGAGGCGTCATTTGCCGTGACTTGCAAACCTGCTCTTTGGCCAAATAACCCAACTAATAAATATATCTGGTCTGTGTCAGAGTAAGAGCACCGAAACTCCTCGCCCCGTGGTATAAAGCCACAGGTACAAGGGATGGAAACCCTCACTGGGGAAGCGCCTCCTCACGCAACACCGAGACTGGAACCACCTGGAAACCTCACCTGGAAGAGGGAGGAGGCATAAAGCAGGGTCCCATCCCCTCCCAGGCATATGATGAAATCGATCTGATTGGAAATGTCATCATAATCTAGAAAACAGAACAACAAACACAAGAAAAGGAGTCGCAGTAGGCCTCGAGGCCCCACAGGGCGCTGCTGCCCATGATGGGGCAGAACACTAGAAGCTTCCGCCAGGTCCAGGGCAATGATGCCAATGAGCTGCGTGACAGAGCCGAGGACAAACTCACCTTCTCTGAAGGTGCAGAATTTCTTCTTCACTGGTCCAAAGTTGTCATCACTCACTATGGCAGGGTCTTCTAGAACTTTCTTCTCCACATACACAATCATGTTGTTCTCCTGGAAGGGAGACAAGCACGTCAGCTCGGCCAGCAAGAGCCAGTTCAGGTCACGCTGCTCTTGCGTAAAGCCTCCTTTTAAGTCTCAGCATCTTATTTTTAAAAATATATTTATTTAGGGGAGCCTGGGTGGCTCAGTCGGTTAAGCGTCTGACTTCAGCTCAGGTCAGGATCTCACAGTCCGTGGGTTCAGGCCCCGCATCAGGCGCTGTGCTGACGGCTCGGAGCCCAGAGCCTGCTTCGGATTCTGTGTCTCCCTCTCTCTCTGCCCTTCCCCTGCTCATGCTCTCTCTCAAAAGTGAATAAACATTAAAAAATTTTTAAAATCATACCTCTTTATAAAAAAATAATAAAAATAAAGTTATTTATTGAAATTCAAGTTAGTTAACCAATAGTGTAGTAGATTTCAGGAGTAGGCCTTAGCATTTTATGATGAAGAGAGAAAATGATGCCTTAGTCCTGGCCAGAGATTGCTTCTGACCTGTTCATCCAGATTTCCCTCTCTCTGGAGGCTCTGTGACACCCGCTTATGGAAGTCACTTCCCTGAAACTGGCCTCCTGACTTGGCCAGCTCTGGGATCAGAGAGCCAGAACCTGGGCAAGCATGTCCCCCGATCTCCAGAGTGGAATCCAGCCAACGTGAATGAAGCGGGGGTGCAGAGGGGAGTCCTGGGGTCGCCACCCCCCAACCTGGCTCACTCGCCTCCATCAGGTACACACAGAGCTCCTTGAAGGGCTGCAGCAGGCTGGCGTCCCGGATCTTCTTGATGACAAGAACACTCTTTGGGGACTTGTTCCACGTCAACCGCTGGCTGGCAGGGTCCTGGATGTGCCTGTGAGGGGAGAGGAGCGTCTGCACAGGTGCACTGCATCCGAGGACACAGGTCTTCTCGGGCCCCGGGCCGAGTGCTGGAAGCCGCCTGCTCACGCCGCTCAGCCGGGGGCCTGTGTGGCCAGTACGGGCCTGACCCCCTGGAATGCTCGCAGGCTGCCCTCCTTCTAGCTGCTCGTCCCACTGCCCGCCCCCCCCACCGCCCCCGGGCCCTTGCTGCCCGCTGCACCCATGACTCGCCTGTGCAGCCCTGGACCTCACGTGCGCCTGCTCTAACGATGCTCACGGACTGATGGCTCCTCTGGAGCAAACCTCACCCACGGACGCTCGAGAGGAGACCCAACCAGAGCTGCTCTTTGCTCCGTACCCTCCCTGCATCGAGGACAGCAGGCTTCCCACAAACACTCACACCAGCCGACTGGGGACTCTGTCCCCAGGGACCACTGAAGACCACCCCCCCCCCCGCCCCCGCCCCAGGACACAGGCTTCCTACGGACTTGTATGGGAGGGATGTGGCCCCGTAGCTACACCACGGCATGAACGACTCAGGTGACCCTTAACTTTTACACTTAAAACTCACACTGTTAAAAACTGCGTGGCAGGGGCCCCTGGGGGGCTCAGTCGGTTGGGCGTCCAACTCTCCCGGTTTCATGGGTTTGAGCCCCGAGTCAGGCTCCATGCTGACAGTGCGGAGCCGGCTTGGGATTCTCTCCCCCCTGCCCCACGTCTCCCTGATCCTTCTCTACTTTCTCTCTATCTCTCTCAAAAATAAATTAAAAAGGTGGGTGGCAGGATCATAGGGCAAACTACTCAGTGTGACCCCAGTAGTGACCACACATCATTACACCTTTGTCCAAATCACAGAGCACAGCAGCGAGTGACCCTTTGTAGACCAGGGAGACCACGCCATGTCCCCGTCCTTCGTCCGCAGCCACACACGGCCCCTCGGAGGGGAGGGTGACGGTGGGGGTGGGGGCACGGGGGAATCTCTGCAGCCTCACCTCACTTTTCTGTGAACTGAACACTGCGCAAATAACAGGGTCTGATTCTTTTTTCCTTTTGGGAGAGAGAAATGCATGAGCTGGGGAGAGGGGCAGAAAGAGGGGGGTGAGGGAGAGACAGAGAGAGAGAAGCAGGCTCCACACTCAGCGCAGAGCCCAACAGGGGACTCGATCCCACGACCCTGGGATCACGACCTGAGCCGAAATCAAGAGTCGGATGCTCAACCGACGGAGCCCCCCAGGAACCCCAGGGTCTAATTTTTTACACGGCTCTCGAGCACCCTGCCCTCTCGGGTTCCCAGAGCTCTGACTCAGTCACGGCCGGTACAGGGGACGCGGGGAGGCCGTGCACACCGTGGTGCATGGGTGGTGGGTCTGCGTTGAGGGCACAGCGTCCCACAGGAGGTAGACCCCCCCCCCCCCCCAGCTGGGACTCCGGCTCCTGGTAAAGCCTCGGCAAACACCCATCCCCACCCGCCTGGAACCGGCTGGGACTCACGTGGCAAAGGAGCTGCAGGGAGCAGAGCGCCCACAGGCCGGCCACGACCCTCAGCCGGGTGGCAAAGTCCTCAAAGCCGCACTGCATGTCGGCAGAAAGACTTCCCTTTCCTACCAAGTCCCCAACTTAGACACCTGCTCCAAGTTGTGCCTCGAGGGGCAGAGGCTTCCCTTGAACATTTCAGAGCCCCACAAACAACCTCCAAAACCGCGACCCAGACCGGCAGTATGAGAGGTGTGGCTTCCGATCTCATCCGGTTACTGACGGACCGTCACTCACCCTTTCCAGGCGTCTCTGCAAAGGGAGGGGTCGCTCATAACATCCTCTATGAGCTTCATCGCCTGCCCAGGTCACACGCATGGCTCATGAGCAGGACGCCGCTGCTTTGTGCATAGCATTTCGGTCACACCGGCCCCCAAAACTCTCCACTGCACATCTGTACTATCAACTTAATTTCTGCAACCTCGGCCCTGAAAGCCCAACAGTCCGAGAGTGACTTCTGAGAGGCTGTATAAAACAACTAAGGCCAAAAAGCTCCCTCAAGTTAAAAATCAAACAAATCTTATTTAATCTCTTCACCGTTCACACAATCCTCTTGGCCAATCATGTATCTGAAACAAAAAGTCGTTGGGATCACTTTCAACGGCAAAGCTGGACCTGAGGGGCCCTGCTCCCCACTAAGCTGGCTGGTAGTGCTCGGCCGCCCTCAGAGGTCGGGACGTGCTCTGTCCAGAGCCCCGGGTGCAGTGGCACGTCCCAGCCACACAGGAATCCGAGCTGGGCCGTGGAACCGGCTCGGCCCCGTGGGAGGAGCTGTCAGGCCTCGGGTCAGGTGGAGGGGGGTGCGCTCCCCCAACACGGTCACCGTTTGGCTGCGGGCCTCAGGACAAGCAAGGGCGGCTCGCATACCGCTGCCCAGGTCAAAGCCCCCTCACCACTGACTCGGGTGGGCACGGCCCGCGGCCCCTCTGGCCCTCAGACTCGGCTGTGCCCAGCCGAAGCCACCACAGTGCGTCCTGGGCGCCAACCGTGACTCAGCTTCTTGCTGGGTCACCTGCAAGGTGGGATGCTGACCCTTCCCCAGCACAGAGGCTGTGGGTGTCAGATGGGAGTCAAGGACACCTGACCAATCTGAGCCACTGCCTAGTAAGCCAAAGGCAATCAGTTGTTGGCAATTCCACACGTTTCAACATAAGAGAAGACGCACACACGTTCACGGTGAAATTTTAGACAATAAAACAGGAAGTAAAATTTCTTTGTAATCCAGCCCTCTGCGCTATCTTGTTTTCACACATTAGGAAAGATGTTAGGTTAGGACACGCGGAGACCCGCCCCAGCCAGGTTCCACGCCGGAGAGGGGCAGGTACAAGATGGAGAAAAGGAGCCCTGTCCCCCAGAAGTGGCAGTCCCACCAGACTGTGCTGAGCACACGGGCTAGAAAGGGCCGAGAAGGCTGCTCACTCCTCAAACCCAACCTGCAGCTCCAGGGGCACTTCTGGGGTATCTGCCCCTCTGCTTGGAGTCCCCCACTGAACCACCCATCTGACCTGCCTGAGGCCCACGAGGCGCACACACACCTCCCTCTGGGGGGGGGGGGGTGGGGGACTGTGGCTCAGCTGGAGTAAATGACAGCTAATCAAGGCTGCACGGTGAGAGGCCGCTCGTGGTGGCACTTAGGCCGAACTGAGTGACAAGGAGAGAGAACAGTTCTTCCAAGACCAGGAAGTGCAGGGAGGGGCCCTCAGGCAGCTGGTGAAAGGCCAAGATGGGGCCAGGCTGGGCAGAGCACACAGGAAGGCCCGGGGAATGGGAGAGGCGGGGCTGGAGCAGCAGCAGGCAGCTGGGGCTCTGGGTTTGGGGGCGCCTGGGTGGGCCCCCTGCCCACGGGGCTGCTGCACGGAGTGGGCTGAGGGGTACCAGAGGGGCCGCGGCAGATGGGCAGAGGTCTGTGTCCTGAGCCTGGCTGCAGACAGCACCTGGATGGAGCAGAGACACTGAGGCCTCACTCCAGCGCCCAGGCTTGGCCCCCAGAGTCTGTAAGAGGCAGGGCCGCCACATCACTGGGTTTCATGGGTCACAAGATGTCCCAGTTTGCACAGCAATTCCCTGGGCAGCCTGGAGGTGGCAGTATAGGTGCCGTCCTGGTCCCCCGTGCTGACCGCCCGGAACCAGTTCAGAAGGGCTGTGACCTGAAACCTGGGGTCCCCACTGCTGGGGCTGTGTCAAAGACAGCAAAGACCCCCAGACCAGCCAGTCGTGGAAGCACACCTGGGCCCACGGGCCTCACCCCTGTGTAAAATGTGGGATCCCCACAGCTTGCCCTGAAGGAGGGGGTCCCGTTGGGGGTTCCTCAAGAGGCCTGGACTGCAGGGAGGCTGGGAAGCTCGTCACAAGGTGCAAGGCACAAGGGTCAGGGTGGGATGGAATTCTGACTGTTTAACAGAAAGCACTAACATCGGTAAGTGTATGTTTTTCACGAGATATGAACCAGACCCAGACCATCTCACAGAGCCCCGCACAAAACTCTCGCCCCTCTGGAACCCCCCAAGTACTAGATGGGAGAAGCTGGAGACTCACTGAGAGTCCAGACAAATAACCTCGATTGCTTAGTTTTTACAGTGTCTCATCTGGGCACCTCGTGGCCACCGCAGAGGCACTGGGAGTCCTGGCCACACGCCCCCACCCAGAGCGCCAGAAACAGCCGCACCCGTACGGTGGGGTGTCTCTCAAAAGCGAACACAGGCTTTTGAAAAATCCAACTGATGTCTCTGTATTTTAAAAATAATTAGGGGTGCCTGGGTGGCTCAGTTGGTTGAGCGTCTGACTCGATTTCGGCTCCGGTCTCAGAGTTGCGCTCCGTGTTGGGCGTGGAGCCTACTGAAGGTTCTCTCTCTCCCTCTGCCCCTCCCCAACTCACACGTGCACTGTCTCGCTCTCAAAAAAAAAAAGGATAATTCAAGGAGAAGCATGTCTGACCCAGCCAGTGTAGCGTGTGAAATATACCGGATTCCTCCCAGACTTTTTACTATAGAGAACAAACCAGTAACCCTAAAGATCACAGTCAAAGCCCACCCGGCCTGCGGTGCCTGAGAAGCAGAGCCTGGCCGGACCCCCGTCCGCTGTCTGCAGGGCAGTGGGGCCCCTCGTCCGTCGGAGCCGGTGGAGATGCCCTGTGGCTCCTGCTGACTCATCAAGTCGACCTCTCACTCCCCATGTCAGGACACCCCACGGCGCGGCGATCCCGCGACAGCACGACCTCCCAAGGAGCAACCCCAGCACTCACATGATGGTCTGGGGGTTCTGCAGTACGCAGGCCTTTGGTCCAAACGTGGTCACCGGGCACGGCCCGTGCAGAGAGCGTGTCCTCCTGTGTGGAGAGGGGACACGGCAGGTGAGCAGACCTAGGTACAGATATCAGACCCTCGGAAAGATGTGCGCTCCATCCCTTGCCCGGCGTCCACGCGACGGACCCTGGTGGTGTGCAGTGCTGCCTCTGAGCCTCGCACAACTCTCTGCGCAGCATCAGCAATCAGAGATGCTTGGGGCGCACCCGGAGCGCTCCTTAGGAAAAGGACCCCAAACCAGCACAGGTGCCCAGGCCCCACCCCAGAAAAAGGGAAGGCGACCTCCGGGGACAGGTCTGGAAATCTGAACTGGAGCAGTCTCTCTCACCGAGTCTGTCTGAGGACCAGTCCTCAGGTCCATACCTGGGAATCAAGACCTGAGAGGCCCTCCCTGAATTATCTAGATTAAAATGATCTGGATTAACAATCTAGATTAAAACTCGAGGGAGTGAGGAGGACACCCCCATGGTGACAGCGCATGGAGTGGGCTATGAGAACCTCAGGGAAACACAGGTCACGGTGGGTCTTACTCAGCGAGTGTTTAATTTAAGTTCGCTGCTCAAGAACCGGGATGACTGGGCACATTCCTCTCTCCTTCCTCCGCCAATACCCACAGGCAGAGGCTACCCTTGACCTCTGTCACCATGCCAGGGTCTGCGGTCTCTGAACGAGAAAGGGTGTGGACTGAACCCCACAAAACCAACAACCGAAAGCAGTCTGGCCGGGAACACAAAATCCCTGCGCTGTGTGCGGTGGCCGGGAAGCAGACCGACGGAAAACTCCGGCCAAGGCCAAGGCCAAGGCCAAGGTGCTGTGGCCGCCTCTCCCACGCGTGTGGGTTACAGCTGTCCACACAGAAGACCGTACCAGCACTGTGCGCCATCCAAGAGAAGGGTGCTTCGGGTTCGTCCCCCTCTCCTGAGAGAACTACCCGCTTTTTACCAAAATCTCCCCTGGCATTTGATAGATGTGACCCTTGCTTGCTTCTACCTGAAACTCACCACACTTATTGTTCCAGAAGCCAGGGCGACACCCACAGGCGCATCGCAATGCCGCCCGGCAGGCCGCTCCACACGAAGCTCTGAGCGCTGTGACCTGAGCACTCTGTGCGACGACACGCACGGCAGGCTCGCGGGGGGAGGGCACCCCGCGGCCACGCTCAGCCCTCCACCAGCCCTGCCACAGTGTGGGGCCTGCTGACGCCTTGGGGCAGTGCCCACACCCCCAAACACCCAGAGTTAGCGCGGGCACTGGCTGTTAAGGCAGAAAAGGACAGTCACGCTGTGCTGGTGCCATCTGGGGAGCCGTGCCAGGTGGGCGTCCATCCCCTGCTCTTGGGACCCAGCCCCACCCCTCCTGCCGCCCACACGTACCAGTCAGCATCCACCGCCCCATCCGCATCCATCCACTCCTGAAAAGAACCTCGGTCACGGCTTTAGGAAGTCAGAGTGTGCAGGTGAGGACGGGGGCCGGAGGGGGGCCTTCGTACCTGAACTCTTTGGTGCTCGCCAGGGCGGGTGAGGCAGACAGGCTGCGGGACTTGGCCCGTCCCCGGGTGGGATGGCCGGGCCCCCAGGCCTCGTCCCCATGGCATGCGGAGCAGCGGTAAGAGGCCGAGTCTGTGCCAGGCGCCTTGCTCACGCTGACTTTCTCTTGTTCCGTTTCCATGGTGGGTAAATGAGGCCTTGGATCAGAAGAACACTGATGCCTTGATAAAACAAATAAAGTAAGTGAACACATATGCACAAAACAACATATACACACACGCATGCACCCATTATGCATGCATAATGCAGTCCTATTTGCCAAAGGACTTGAGATAGTCTCTTTCTATCCCATTCTACCCGAAGGATATTTAAGAATTCAGGAACCGGGGCCCCTGGGTGGCGCAGTCGGTTAAGCGTCCGACTTCAGCCAGGTCACGATCTCGCGGTCCGTGAGTTCGAGCCCCGCGTCGGGCTCTGGGCTGATGGCTCAGAGCCTGGAGCCTGTTTCTGATTCTGTGTCTCCCTCCCTCTCTGCCCCTCGCCCGTTCATGCTCTGTCTCTCTCTGTCCCAAAAATAAATAAACTTTGAAAAAAAAGAATTCAGGAAACTGCCTGTGGTTTTTAGTGAATCTAAAGGTCAAAGAACAAGAAAGAACTACCTGCTGGGGCCGTGCCAGGTTTCTCCCACAGACAAGGAGAAGGGCCAACTGGGAGGAGAGGTCCCAGGCAGGGGAGATGGTGCGTTACCGAGGGAGAAACCAGTAACTGAGGGTGTCCAGTGTTACACGCCCCTCAGTGCGGGACAGGTACATGGACACACTCACTGAGCCCAGTGAGAAAGACACACACTGGGCCCTGGGCCCCGTGAACAAGCCTGAATTTTCAATCCAGCACCAATAAAACATTTGTCAAAACTGACCTATTTTAGTTTTTTTTAATAGCTTTTTTAAACATTTATTTATTTATTTATTTATTTATTTAATTTTTTTTTTTCAACGTTTATTTATTTTTGGGACAGAGAGAGACAGAGCATGAACGGGGGAGGGGCAGAGAGAGGGAGACACAGAATCGGAAACAGGCTCCAGGCTCTGAGTGGTCAGCACAGAGCCCGACGCGGGGCTAGAACTCACGGACCGCGAGATCGTGACCTGAGCCCAAGTCGGATGCTTTACCGACTGAGCCACCCAGGCGCCCCCTGACCTATTTTAGTCTTAAAGAAAACTCGATTTCCAAACTCTAGTGAAGGTAGAGAAGCTTATCTTCCGACAACAGTACAAGAAAATCAGGAAAAGACAGAAAAGTAGGAACAAAGGAAACAACCCTGCAACGCTCGGGAACGCGTGAGTTTCCTCCTAGCCGACTCACGGTTCAAAACGAACATCAAGCCAACATCACAACATATCGCAACGACAAGAATAATGTAAACACGAGCCAAAGTCTAGGCTGCTCCAGTGAGCTGTGCTGAAGTGTCTGAGAATGAAGAGTAGTGAGCTGAGATTTAACCCTGTCAAGCTAGGAAAGAATGAGAGAAGCCTAAGAAAGGGAGGAGAGGTGACCAAAGTAGAGGCGGAAATGAGCACGCAGGACAATCTGCAGAACAGCAGAGTTGGGGGGAGGGGGATGCCGGGGGCAGCGCAGACCAAGGGGCTACACGGGCAGTGGGCTACGCAAACCGCGGCCAGCCCCCCTCAGGGCCAGGGCGACGGGGCCCCTGGGGGAGAGCGGGCGGGATGAGCTCCTCAAGAAGGGAGACCCCTGAAGGGGGCACCCCGGGTGGAACCCAGCAGGGGAACCAGCCGCACAACCCGCTTCACAGGGAGCGGGAATGAGATGACAACACACGTGACCAAGCCACGCGTTCCACAGAAGGGTCGAGGACAGCAGAGGCTGGCACTGGGGGGCAGGAGGCACGAGGGAAGCTCGGAGCCCACGGACAGGAGGGGCCTCGGTGCTCAGGTCAGAGGCGACGGTGTCCCTGCACTCCCACCCTGGCCGTACCTTCCAACCCCCTGAGGAGCTTCGGAAAATAATCCCTACACCCAACCCAGGCCAAAGGCACCAGTAGTTTGTTGCAATTTTTTTAAAGTAGGACTCATGCTGGGCATGGAGCCCAGCTTGGGGCTTGAACTCACGACCCTGAGAGCAAGACCTGAGCTTAGATCAAGGGTCAGACGCTTAACCTAGGTGTCCCAAGAGGCATCAGCACTTTTTTGTTTTTTTTCAATGTTTATTTATCCTGATACAGAGCATGCATAGGGGGCAGGGCAGAGGAAGAGAGCAAGAGAATCCCAAGTAGGCTCCACACTGTCGGCGCACAGCCTGACGTGGGGGCTCCAACGCACGGCCCTGGGATCGTGACCTGAGCCGAAATCGAGAACTGGATGCTTAATGGACTGAGTCACGCAGGTGCCCTGGCATCAGCTCCGCAAGTGATTCTAAATTTTAGCTGGAGTTGACAACACTACCCTAGATTAATATCCTCCTAGCTTGAGAAACACTGATGTTTTATCCAAATATATGAAAAAAAATTTTTTTTTATTGTTTTTTCAATGTTTATTTATTTTTGAGAGACAGAGAGAGATGGAGTGTGAGTAGGGAAGGGGCAGAGAGAGAGGGAGACACAGAATTCAAAGCAGGCTCCAGGCTCTGAGCTGTCGGCACAGAGCCCGATGCAGGGCTCGAACCCACGAACCGTGAGATCATGACCTGGGCCGAAGTCGGACGCCCGACCAACTGAGCCACCCAGGTGCCCCGAAAAAATCTTTAATAAAAACCAAACGTACAAAAACATGGCTGGTATAACCACTCCTATTCGATACTGTACTGGAGGCCACAGCCAGTGTAATATGGCAGGAAAACAAAGTATAAGGCATAAAGAAAAAAAAGAAACAAGTAAAACTCTACCGTCAGGGGTGCCTGGCTGGCTCAGTCGGTGGAGCGTGTGACTCTTGATCTCGGGGTCGTAAGTTTAAGCCCCACACTGGGTGCAGAGCCTACTTAAAAAAAAAAACCTGTACTGTCAGATGACATGATCTTCTATGTAGAAAATCATAAGGAATCTACAAAAAAAGTGACTACATCTAATAACTGAGTTTATTAGCAAGGTTACAGAAGAAAAAAATCAATATACAAATGTCAACTATATTTCTGTGTACTAGCAACAAACAATAAGAAGTCTAAATTTAAAAACACCGTTTACGATAGCATTGAAATACAAGATATGGAGGGATATGGTCGACAAAAAAGGTACAAAACCTAATTTGAGTTCTAGGTCATGAGATGTAACATACAGCAAGGAGACTTTTAGCTACTAATAAGAGCGGACGTTTGAACGTTGCTATACGAGCTGCCATCATAAGGAAACAATCTGGAACTCTGTGTGGTGAGGGATGCTAACTAGACTCGCTGTAGTGGTCACTGCGCCACATATAGATACCGAATCGTTACGTTGTACACCTGAAACTAGTTGGTTACATGCCACTTACACCTCAATAACAGTGAAAGGTGCAAACCCTGTGTGCTGAAAATTACAAAACGCTGCTGACAGAGATGAAGGAAGCACGTAACTGGAGAGACGCGCCCTGTTCCCAGACTGGAGAAGTTGAAGGTCTCCTCAAACCGGTACATAGACTCTTCTCAATTCCCACACACAAAAACCCAGCAGACTTTTCCAAAGAAAATGGCAAACTGATTCTAAAACTCAAATGCAAATGTGGAGGACCTGGGATAAAGAGAAGACTGGAAAAGCACACCACCCGACTTCGCGGTCGGTACCATAACCAGACCGCGTGGTACCGACACAGACACAGACTGAAGGAACAGAAGAGGGTCCACAATGACGCCCTCACACGGATACAATCAATGGATTTTCTTTTCTCTTTTTAAAAATGTGCTTACTTATTTGTAATCAAGTGATCTCTACACCCGACACGGGGCTGCAGCTCACCACCTTGAGGTCAAGAGTCGCCAGCTCCACTGGCTGAACCACAATCGATGGATGTTCGACAGAAGGGTCGAGGTGATGCGACAGAGAGATCGTTTCTTCAAATAGTTCTAGAAAAACTTGGTAGCCACGTCTAAGAGAATAACGTTAAGTTCTTTCCTCACACCACATACAGGCGTAAGTCATTTCATAGGACTTGGCTTTATCGTGCTTTGCACACACCGCGTTTCTTACGAGCTGAAGGTCTGCGGTGACCCCGTGGCGAGCAAGTCTCCCGGCACCACTTCCCACCAGCACTGGCTTACCTCGTGTCTCTGAGCCACATTTTGGTAATTCTCGCATGTTTCAAACTTTTTCTCTATTACCGTACTTGTCATGGTGCTCAGCGACCTCTGAGATTACAATTAGAAGTCTCTTGGGGCACCGCGACCCTGCGCCCACCTAAGACAGCAAACTGGAGAGGTAAGTGCTGTGCGTGTCCTGAAGGTTCCACTGCCTGGCTGGCTCCCCGTCTCTCCCCCTCTCCTCAGGCCTCCCTGCCCTGAGACACAACAACATTGTCAATGGGCCAATCAATAACCCCACAATCACCTCTAGGTGTCCAAGTGAAAGAAGTCAAACGTCTGTTTTAAGTAGGCTCCGTCCAGAGTGGGGCCTGAACTCACAACTCTGAGATCAAGGGTCACTTTATTTTAATTTTTTTTTTTCAATGTTTATTTATTTTTGCGACAGAGAGAGACAGAGCATGAACGGGGGCGGGGCAGAGAGAGAGGGAGACACAGAATCGGAAACAGGCTCCAGGCTCCGAGCCATCAGCCCAGAGCCTGACGCGGGGCTCGAACTCCCGGACCGCGAGATCGTGACCTGGCTGAAGTCGGACGCTTAACCGACTGCGCCACCCAGGCGCCCCAAGGGTCACTTTAAATCGAAGCTAGAAATGACCAAGCTCGGTGAGAAGGCGCATTTAAAACCGAGACAGGCCCAGCTAGGCCTCTGGCCCCAAACAGTGGAGTCGTGGCTACAAAGGAAGAGATCCCGAAGGGCATTAAAAGCGCGCTCCAGTGAACGAACACACAGAGACGAGAAAGCAAAACGGCCTTTTTGCAGCTCAAACCAGCCACAACACACCCTCAAACCGCAGTCTGATCCACAGCAAGGCCCCGACTCTCCTCAAGTCTGTGGGGGCTGAGGGAGGCAAGGAAGCTGCAGAGGGTGAGCTGGGAGGCAGCGGCGGTTGGTTCATGAGGGTTGAGGAGAGAAGCTGCCTCCCTCACGTGAGCCTGCAGGTGAAGAGCGGCAGGTGCCACTGCAGAAGCTGGGGCGAGTTCTCCAGATCGGGCTGAGGTCATTAATCAGGCTGCTGTGCCAAGCTACAAACTGTCAATGTCGGTGCAGCAGCCTCATTTAGGAGATGCCACTGAGGACTGTCATAGCTGGAGAGGAGAAGTCAGTGCCTGGCTTCAAAGCTTCAAAGGACAGGCTGACTCTCTCACCAGTGTAACACAGCTGGTGACTTTTGGTTGAAGTCAATGCTCAGTGGCCATGGAGAAAATCCTTGGGCCCGAAAGAATTATGCTAAGTCTACTCTGCCTCCACTCTAGAAAAGAAACAACAAAGCCGGATGACAGTCATCTGCTTACAACATGGTTGACTACATATGTTAAGCCCACTGTCGAGATCTACTGTTCAGGAAAAAAAAGACTCCTTTCAAAATATTACTGCTGACAGGGGCGCCTGGGTGGCTCGGTCGGTTAAGCGTCCGACTTCGGCTAAGGTCATGATCTCGCTCGCGGTTCACGGGCTCGAGCCCCACATCGGGCTCTGTGCTGACAGCTCGGAGCCTGGAGCCTGCTTTGGATTCTGTGTCTCCTTCTCTCTCGTGCTCTGTGTGTGTCTCTCTCTCTCAAAAATAAATAAAGATTAAAAAAAATAATTAAAAAAAAATTACTGCTGAGAGTGCACCTGCTCACCCCAGAGCTTTGAGGGAGACGTACAGCAAGGTTAAGGGTGTTTCCATGCCTGCTAACACCACAGCCATCCTGCAGCCCCTGGATTAAGGCATAATTTCAACTTTCAAGCCTTATTATTACAGAAACGCGTTTCACAAGGTCTAGCTGCCGCAGATAGTGATTCCTCTAATGGATGTGGGCAAAGTCAACTGAAAACTTTCTGGAAAGGGTTCACCAGTTCACCATCCCACATGCCATTAACACTTGTGATTCATGGGAAGAGGACAAAATACCAACACGAATGGGAGTTTGGAAGGAGTGGACTCCCGCACTCATGGAGGACTTTCAGGGGGTCCAGCCATCAGGGGAGGAAGGATGCAAGTGTGTAGAAGCAGCAGGGGCACTACGATCGGAAGCGTGGTCTAAAGAGGTGACTGCATCGCTGTGATCTTGGGATAAAGCCTGAATGGATGAGGATCTGTTTCTTACGAACGAGCAAAGAAAGTGACTTCTTGAGCTGGCATCTACTCCTGGTGGAGACGCCATGAAGACTGTTGAAGTGAAAAAGGATTTAGAATATGACGCACACTTGGGGCACCTGGGTGGCCCAGTCGGTTAAATGTCTGACTCTGGCTCAGGTCATGATCTCACGGCTCGTGGGTCCAAGCCTCGCACTGAGCCCTCTGCCGTCAACGCGGAGCCCCTTTTGGATCCCCGTCTCTCTCTTTCTCTGCCCCCTCCCCTGCTCACTCGCACATGTGCTCTCTCCCTCTCAAAAATAAATAAACATTAAAAATAGAATATGACATACACTTCGTTGATAAAGCAGCAGGAGGGTGAGAGGGGATGGGCTCCAATTTTAAAAGTTGTTCTGTGGGTAAAATGCTATCAAACAGCAACACATACTGCAGAGAAATCATCCTTGAAAGGAAAAGTTAATCAGTGCAGCAAAGCTGATTGTTGTCTTATTTTAAGAAATCGCCACGGCCACGCCAGACTTCGGCACCCGCCACAGTGCCCAGTCAGCAGCTGTCCCTTGAGCTCACATGATGGTTAGCATTTTTACCAATATCTATTTTTATTTAAAAATATTTTTTAACCTTTATTTGTTTTTGAGAGAGAGAAAGAGACAGACAAACAGAGTGTGAGCAGGGGAGGAGCAGAGAGAGAGGGAGACACAGCATCCGAAGCAGGCTCCAGGCTCCAGGCTGACAGCACAGAGCCTGATGCGGGTCTCGAACCCATGAACCGTGAGTTCATGACCTGAGCTGAAGTCGGACGCTTAACCAAGTGAGCCATTCAGGCGCCCCAAATTTATTTTTACTTTATAAGATTTCATTTTTAAGTAATCTCTACACCTGCCATGAGGCTGGAACTCACGACCCTGAGGTCAAGAGTCGCATGCTCCATAGACTGAGCCAACCAGGTGCCTCAGCAAGGAAAGTATTTTTAAATTGAGGTGTGTACATTGTTTTTTTAGACACTTCACACTTCAGAAACTACAACACACTATCAACATAAATTTTATGTGCACCGGGAAACCAAAAAGATTCATTTGACTCACTTGATCGCAGGATTTGCTTTACTGCGGTGGACCCCAGCCCGCAGTATCTCTGAAGCGTGCCCGGACAAAGATTAACGCGACATGGCTTATACACCTCAACGTAAGAATCAAAACTACAAAACTTTTACACTGAAGAAAATCTTAGTGGCCCTGGATCTGGCAAAAAGTTCCTTAAATCAAGGATCACAAAGTATCAAAGAAAAAGACCTGACAAATTCATTACAATTAAAATCTTTTACCCTTCTTAAAATAACTGTTCAGAAAATGAAAATAGAAGCTACAGGCTGCTACACATATATGTTACAAAAGCCTCGCATCCAGAATGCATAAAGGATTATAAAAACTTAAAGAAAACGGGCAAAAGATCCCAACTTTGGGCAAGCTCCCCAAAGAAGACGTATCAACTGGGAAGAAGCACACGAAAGGATGCCCGAGGGCATCAGCCATCGCGGAAACACGAGTTCGAGCCACAGTAGGAGAGCACGTGACACTGCTGGACCAGCTGAGGAAGTGAGGGCCTACTGACCACGGCAAGTGTTGACGCAGCTGCGGAGGAACTGGAGGCCGCCCACGCCGCTGCTGGGAACGGAGTCGCTACATCCGCCACAGGCTCCTGCCTCTCAGCTCCTGGGCGTCGCCAAGAGAAACGAAAGCGCGGGTCCACACAAAGACTTGTGTGGGACCCTACTTGCGATGCCCTGAAGCTGGAAATAAGCCGCCACTGAGATCTTTGCTCAAATGCCACTTCCTCAAGACTTCCATATTCCCCCACGCTCATTTCCTGGTCTCTGTGGTTGTCACTACCTGCCCTCACATTACTCTCTCATTTGTGGCCTGTCTTCCCTCCCCGTCTGATGATGAAATCCTATTTTACTGAGGGTTCTAAGGGCCCGAAAAGGGCCTCACCGAATTCGCATGGCTATTACCAGCCAAGCAGGCTACACGTTGAAGGCCAGAACTCAGGGGACAGGCTGGTCTGGGCACAGAGATCTGGGTTCCGTCAGCACCTGGTGAACGCTTACAACCACGGAATTGGATGGGCTCCCCAGCGGTGGGTGGGCAGGAGACCCAAGAGCGGCAAGGGTTTCAGGATGCAGAGCTGGGGGGTGGCACCAAGTGCCGGGAGGTGAGGACAGAAAGGCCACGCAGGACCCAAAACGGTGCCAGGAGATGCTGGTAAGAGATCCAAGATGGCAGAGTTTGGCTCAGTATGTGGAAAAAAACCACATGCATGTGTTTACCTCCTTATTACATTAAGAACTGTCTAAAGGGGGACCCTTGGGGGGCTCAGTCACTTGGGCGTCCGACTTCAGCTGAGGTCATGATCTCATCACCGGTGAGTTCACGCCCTGCATCAGGCTCTGGGCTGACAGCTCAGAGCCTGGAGTCTGTTTCGGATTCTGTGTCTCCCTCTCTCTCTGCTCCTCCCCTGCTCACACTCTGTCTCTCTCTCTCTCAAAAATAAACAAAGATTAAGAAAAAATTTAAAAATCCATTTTGACCATCCCATTTAACCAAGGAGATAAAATATCTGTACTCTGAAAACTATAAAACACTGATGAAAGAAATCAAAGATGACACAAATAGAAAGATATACCATGCTCATGGAAGAATATTGTTAAAATGTTCATACTACCCACAGCAATCTACAGATTTAATGGAATCCCTATCAAAATACTAATAGTATTTTTCAGAGAACTAGAACAAATAATCCTAAAATTTATATGGAACCACTAAAGACCTGCCACAGCCAAAGTAATCTTGAGAAGAACAAAGCTGGAGGCATCACAATCTGAGACTTCAAACTACATCACAAAGCTACAGTGATCAAAACAATATGGTACTGGCACGTAAACAGATACACAGACCAATGGAACAGGATAGAGAGCCCAGAAATAAACCCACACCTATACTGTCAATTAATCTATGACAAAGGAAGCAAGAATATACAATGGGGAAAAGACAGCCTTTTCAATAAATAGTGTTGGTAGAACTGGACAGCTACGTGCGGAAGAATGAAACTGGACCACTTTCTTAAATCATACACAAAAATAAACTCAAAATTCATTAAAGACCTAAATGTGAGAACTGAAACCAAAAAAAAAAAAAAAAAAAACTCCTAAAAGAAAACACAGACAGTAATCTCTTGGACATCACCCTTAGCAACATATTTATGTCTCCTGAGGCAAGAGAAACAAAAGCTAAAATAAACCACTGAGTCTATACCAAAGGAAAAAGCTTTTTCACAGCAAAGGACATCATCAACAGAACAAAAAGGCAACTAGTGAATGAAAGGAGATATCTGTAACTGATATATCTGATGAGGAATTAATATCCATAATATATAAAGAACTTATACAACTCAACAGAAAAAAAAAAAAAACAAAACACTCTGATTAAAACATGGACAGAGGACTTGAGTGGACATTTTTCCAAAGACCTACTGATGGCCAACGGACACATGAAAAGACGCTCAACATCACTAATCATCAGGGAAATAGAAATCAAAACCACAATGAGGTATTACCTTACGCCTGTAAGAATGGCTAGAGTCAAAAAGACGAGAAAACAACTGTTGGCGACAATGTGAAGAAAAGGAAAATCTTGTGCACTGTTGGGAGGAATGTAAATTGGTGCAGCCACCACGGAAAACAGAATGGAGGTGCCTCAAAAAATTAAAAACAGAAATATCATATGGCCTGCTAATTCCATTCCTGGGTATTTACCCAAGAAAGCACTCTCTTGAAAGGATATCTGCACCCCTATGTGTACGCAGCACTACTTACAATAGCCAAGTGTCCATCCACAGGACAATGAACGACGAAGATGTGGAACGTACGAGAGTATTAGTCATAAAAAAGGATCAGATCTTGGGGTGCCTGATTGGTTGGGGCGTTAGGGCGTGTGACTCTTGATCTCTGGTTCATGAGTTCAAGCCCCACGCTGGGTGTAGAGCTTACTTCCCCAAAAATGAACAAAATAAAATAAATGCTTAAAACAACAACAAAGGATCAGACCTTGCCATTTGTGACAACATGGATGCAGCTAGAGTATTTAGCTAAGTGAAATAAGTCAGAGAAAGACAAATACCATATACTCTTACTTAAGGTGGAATCTAAACAAATGAACAAAAAACACTTTCACGTATGGAGGACAAACTGGTGGTTGCTATGTGGCAAGTGGGTGTGGGGATGGATGGAATAGGTAAAGGGGATTAAGAGGTACAAACTTCCAGTGATCAAGTAAACAAGTCAGGGACGAAGAAGTACAGCATGGGAAATAAAGTCAGTAATTCTGCAATAACGTACAGTGACAGACGGAGACTGCCTCTACCATAGTGAACACTGAGTAACGTACAGACGTTGTTGAATCGGTGTTGTACGTCTGAAATTAATAGAACATTGTGCGTCCGTGACGATGAGAGAGAAACTCTCCACGGGCCTCGCATACAAGGGGCTCCACTTTAGATTTCTAAGTCAGCATGACTGTACGTAAACTTCCTTGGAACCCAAGGCCTGGTTTATGGCTCACGTGCACACTGTGCCTGTGCCTCGTGAGACAGCAGCCTGAAGGAAAACCATCTTGCCCTGGAGACATCGAGCAAAGCTCCTGCCCCTGAATTCCTTCACGATACAACTCGGGACGCTGGCCTATGTGCTGATCTCTCATCTTTTGAGCTTTTACGAGATGTAAAACGTATACAACTCTGTGAAAACAATTTGTGCCCTGGAGTGCTTTCTTCCCTGTGAAGACGTGGAAGCTCAGATACGGGGGCTCAGATAACTCTCGTTGGGGACCCTGGGGGCTCAGTCTGTGAAGTGTCCGACTTCTACTCGGGTCATGGTCTCATGGTTCGCGGGTTCGAGCCCCGCGTCGGGCTCTGTGCTGACGGCTCGGAGCCTGGAGCCTGCTTCAGATCCTGTGTCTCCTTCTCTCTCTACCCCTCCCCTGCTCGCACTCTGTCTTTCTCAAAAATAAATAAACATTAAAAAAAAATTTTAAACAAAATTAACATTTTTTTACTAATAAAACCTCAGCAAAGGAGGGGAAAAAAATCCATCGTGAGCTGTTACCAAGAGGCGTGTGGCAGCCTCATCCCGCCACCCTGATGGGGAAAACAAACCGCTGCTCTCCTCTAATGTACACAATCAGGGCAGGGGCGCCCGAAATGCCCCACAAGGTGTGGGACCCAGAACCACCTGTGGTGAAGAAAGGGCAAAAGAAGCAGTTAAAGGAACCTACTAGGCAACTTGTAATGAGTCGTAAGCTTTGAAAGGAAATTATTACCATTGTGGGAACAAACAATGTCTGCGAAAAAAAGGACAGGTTGACAAATGACACCGAAGCCGGCTGTGACACAGACAAGGGTGAACACGGTAAAATACGTCTCACCGCCAGCTCAGGAGGAGGGAAGCGTCTAGATAAGGCCGAGCCAGGCCCCGTGCGCCTGTGCCTCCCTCAAGCTGCCCGGAAACGAAGCAGCAGAAGCAGGAACGGTTGCAGGAATGTGGACAGTCACCCGAAACCGGGACGACCGACGGACAGCAGGAGCACATCCAGGGGAACCAGGGCCCTTGGCCAGGCCCAGTGCCCACCCTGGCAGGCCCCGGCCGGGGGCTCAGGTGCCATCGCCTGACTCCCCCTCACAATGAGCCGCACAGGGAGCGTCTAGGACACTGCAGTCCAGGGTCACACGGCTCGGACGGGGCAGAGCTGGCATCCGGGCCCATACTCCTAAGCCCCTGCTGACAACCACAGTGCCTACAGAACAGGACCCAACACGGCAGGGGGGCCTACAAGAGGGGCCCAGGGTCCTAGAGGAGAGAGGACCCTGCAGAGCCAGCTCCTGGTCAGCGCCCCTGACGTCCTTTCTAAATGACCATGGAGAGCACACTTCGGTTTCCAGGAACACATGAGGTAAGTGGGCGGCTGCAGGGAATGGGTCCAAAACTCTGCTCGAACACATATCGAAGAGCACGCTTGGGGACACTGCAGCAGGCTGCAAGGAGCTGACGGCCGTGGGAAGGAACGTAAGGAAGGAACGCCTTAAAAAGCCCCACTGAAGTTCAGGAAACAATAATGCAAATGCTCCACACGGGGCTCTGCAGCTACGGTCACCAGGGGACACACATGGTCCCCAGTGTCACGCGTCCTTACGCTGACCCTGCACTGCGAGCTGGGCAAGGAAGGCCATAATCCTAGGACGTGGAAAACTATCGCTCCAAGGGAGGCACAGAAAGAACTACCTAGTAAGCTTACTATGGCCCTGAGAAGATAAATAAATTAACCCCTACAACGCTGATATTTTCGAAAGGCTTATAGTGAATTTTATAATCACCGGATTTTTACATATTTTGTTTGCCATCATGGGTACCATATTCAAAGGAACAAATCATTCTGGCTTATTCTCATTTAAATGGCAGAGGGGAATGTCAGGTCTGTAATCAATGCTGAAAGTTTAATTTATAAGTTTTATTAATTGAGAAGTCAAGGGACACCTGGGTGGCTCAGTCAGTTAAGCGTCTGACTTAGGCTCAGCTCACGATCTTGCAGTTTGAGCCCCACATTGGGCTCGCTGCTGTCAGTGTACAGCCTGCTTTGGATCCTTTGTCCCTCTCTGCCACTGTCCCGCTTGTGTTCTCTCTGTCAAAAATAAACGTTAAAAAAAAAAAAGCCAAATAAACATGGAATTGAAGCAAGTAGCATTAAGGGCTCCTTCCCAAGCACCGAGACCCGCTGGGAAGGGATGATCCATCAACCATGACCAAGGTCGTTGTCCAGCCTGCGGTGCATGGCCTTCCAAGCTGCTTCCACCAGGTCAAAATCACTTCCCACCAGCTCCTCAGATGTCTGTGGGACAAGTGCCGACTACAGTCCCCTCTACAGCCAAATGTGCAGATCGTGCTATCTCAGCTCCCACTTGCAGCTCTAGAATTCTACGACACTGAGTCTTAGGGCAACACTTTGTACCCAACAAATGCTGTCTGCCTTAAACTTACATGATGACATATGTCAATTACTTCTCAATAAAGCTGGGGAAACAAAAGTGAACCTCAACCTGAACTTCACACCTTAAACAAAAATTAACTGAAAACAAATAAAAATGGACTGTATCAAGTGTAAGACACAAACTATAAAACTTTCATTAGAAAATGTAGGAGAGGGACACCTGGCTGCCTCAGTCGGTGGAGCACGTGACCCTTGGTCTCAGAGTTGTGAGTTCAAGCCCCATGTTGGGTGGAGAGATACTTAAATAAAACCTCAAAAAAAAGAAAAAAAAGGGGACGCCCGGGTGGCTCAGTCGGTTGAGCGTCCCACTTCAGCTCCGGTCATGATCTCACAATCTGTGAGTTCGAGCCCTGCATCAGGCTCTGTGCCGACAGCTCGGAGCCTGGAGCCTGCTTCAGATTCAGTGTCTCCCTCTCTCTGTCCCTCCCCTGCTCATGCCTTGTCTCTGTCTCAAAAATAAATAAAAACATTAAAAAAAATTAAAAAAAAAAAAAAAAAGAGGGGCACCTGGTGGCTCAGTTGGTTAAGTGTCTGACTCTTGAGCTCAGCTCAGGTCTCGATGTCAGGGTTATGAGTTCAAGCCCTGAGTCGGGCTCTGTCCTGGGTGTGAAGCCTATTAAAAAAGGGATGGAAGGAAGGAGGGAGGGAGGGAAAGGAGGAAAGAGGGAAGACGGGAAGGAGGAAAAGAAACACAGGAGGAAGTTTTTAGAACCTAGGACTCAAGAGAATTTGTTATACGTGATATAAAAAGCAGTCCATAAAAGGTAAAACAACAACAACAAAAAAAAACAATACATTGGACTTAATTAAAATGAGAAGCTTGCTCTGTGGAAGGCCCTATTAAAAGAATAAAAACAACAAGCTGCAGACCGGGAGAAAATATCTGGAAACCAGATATCCAACAAAGGTTTTCTATCTAGAATATGTAAAGAGATCTCAAAATGCCACAGTAAAAAACCCAGGATTCCAATCAGAAAATGGGCAAAAAAGATTAAACAGAGGATGCGCACGCAGTAACCAAGACGTGAAAGACCCACACCGTCAGCTGCTCCAAAATGCAAATTCAAAGGACCGTGTCCCTACACACCTGCCAGGTCGGCCAGGACAACCAAAGGCCAGACTGTAGAGAAACCAGCACTCACGCACTGCAGTGGGAACGTGGAAGGTATAGTCTGGAAGCCTGGCAGTTTCTTATAAAATCTTAAAAACAAAACCATACAAGCCAGCAACTGCAAGTTGGTGTTTATCATCTGTCCACAGCCACTTTGCAGGCCACAGCCAAAGACTGCAACCGGCCGCCCCCACATCTTCCTGCTAGTTAATTAAACTGCCAACCATCCATCCGCACGGTAAAACACAAGCAGGGACAGGCTATTAATGCCTGCAACAGTTCGGATGGACCTCGGGGGCATTATGCCGAGTCAATCGGTGACACACTGAATGGTCCCATACACATTCTCAAGATAACGAAATCACAGAGGAGGGGGGGAGAGTGGAGGGTGCCGGGAATGTGAGCGTGGCAGGGGGCAGCAGGGGATCCCTCAGTGACAAAGAGTTCCGAGTCTCGACTGTGGTTGTAGGTACACCTGTGTATAAATGGGGTAAAAGTGCAGAGAATCATACACACATAAAACACTGGTAAAATCTGAATTAGGAGTGTAGTATAGCTAACGTTATTTGTCCGACCCCAATTTCCTAGTTTTCGTATTACTGTACTACAGGTATGTTAAATGAAGCTGGAGAAGGTTACAAGGGTCTCTCTGTACTACTTTCACAACTTCCTGTGAATCTGTAATTACTTCAGAACGAACATTTAATAAAAAAAAAAAAAGAAACCAATCAAAATCACAAAAGACAAATGTATTTCAAAATCATCTGTTTTTGGGGTGCCTGGGTGACTCGGTTGAGTGTCTGACTCTTGATTTTGGCTCAGACTGTGACCCAGGGTCGTGGGATCAAGTCCAAGTCCTCTGCCAGGCTCTGAGAGCAGTGTGAAGCCTGCCTGGGATTCTCTCTCTCCCTCTCTCCCTCCGTGTGTGTGTGTGTGTGTGTGTGTGTGTGTGTGTGTGTGTGTGTGTCTCTCTCTCTCTCTCTCTCTCTCTCTCTCTCTCTCTCCCCGGCTCATGCTCTCTAAAATAAATAAAATTAAAAAAAATATTACTCATTGTCTAAAGCTATTAATATTTACTTGCAAAGACTAATTTGATGATTGAGCAATAAACCAATTTACATAATAATATTAAATATTAAAACCAACTTTTAAGATTTAAGTATTTTTTGACAATTATAAATCAGGACTCTCATTTAATTCAGGTTGGTTTGGTTTTAACTGTTTTAAAAGGATGAAATCCTGGGGCGCCTGGGTAGCTCAGTCAGTTAAGCCTCTTCGGCTCAGGTCATGATCTCAGTTTGTGGGTTCGAGCCCTGCGTCAGGCTCTGGGCTGACAGCTCAGAGCCTGGAGCCTGATTTGGATTCTGTGTCTTCCTCTCTCTGCCCCTCCCCTGCTAGTACTCTCTCTCAAAATTAAATAAACATTAAAAAAAAAGGATGAAATTCTAATTCCTTCCAAGTTCATTCAAGTTCCTGACAACACGAATCTAATTCTATTTACTTTTTAAGTTTTATTTTTATTTAAGTAATCTCTACATCCAATGTGGGGCTTGAACTCACAACCCCAAGATCAAGAGTTACATTTTCTCCCAACTGAGCCAGCCAGGTGCCCCAGCATGAATCTAATTTTAAAAAACTTTGGCGGCATGTGGGTGGCTGTCAGTTAAGCCTCTGACTCCGGCTCTGGTCATGATCTCGCATCAGGCTCTGTGCTGACAGCTCAGGGCCTGGAGCCTGCTTCAGATTCTGTGTCTCTTCTCTGCCCCTCCCCCGCTCACGCGCTCTCAAAAATCAATAAACGTTAAAAAAGAATTTTAAAAAAAAGCAACTTCGGCATTGAGACGTTTTATTAGAAAAGTATTCACAGAACCCACACATGGTGGAGAGGGGACACACCGAGATGCCTGAGGCAACCAGGACACAAGTCCCACACACGCCCACAGACGCACACGACCCACATGATGTCCAGTGTGAGCTCTCCATCCGTATTTGTGGAAATACGGAATGGAAAAGGAAAGCGTATATGGTGGCAGAAACAGGCCCATCCTCACTGGATGACACTGAGTTGGACGGTAAGTACCTATTAAATTGCCCCTCCCTTCTCCCTCCATACAGAATGCCCCAGGCTGGCAAGGATGTTGTAACACTGGGCATTTGCTCTGGCAGCAGACCGTCCAAGAAAGACTTTTTGGAAAGTTCTCTGGGAACATGAACCAGGAGCCTAACGTGAAACCCCATAAACTGAACAGGATTCGAGACCCGAAGGGGGCTTTTATAGACAGGCGGCTGCACCCGCCCGTCAACAGGTGTAATAGGATGGCAGTGACCCTGCTGGAGGCAGCCCTGCAGGTCTAAGTGCACTGTCCCTGCACATTCCCTCCCCTGGGAGCTGGGCCTGCTTCCTGAAGCTCCCTCTGGCTGTTGTAACATCCATGCTTTGAGAAAAGTGGTGATTTGGGTAATAAAGATGTGGGGCCATCAACTCCCATAATAAAACACCCGCCTCTTCATTCTACAGGTTAAACCGACCTTTTCTCAGGTGGTAAACTCAATAAAATCAACTGTTTCCCCTTTTACTTATCAGCCACCTCCACTGCCCAAGGAAGGACTGACTGCTGCTGGGCCAGCGTCTGGGAGAACCCTCTACCATCACGGGTTTTGTGCCGGCAACACAGACCTGCCGGCAAATTAAAAACAAAAACAAAAATCCCAGACCCATCAGGAGGGCTCACCTCCAAGCGGAGCCACTGGGCTAGGCACTGCACTGGCACCTGTCCCTGTCCTCAAGTCACCAGGTGGCGGGGGCAAAGGTCCCAGTGAAGAAAGGCCCGGGGTGTGCAAGGCCCAGGGACGGGGAGGTGCGGGGGGCAAGCGGAATTGGGGGAATGAGTCCTTGAATGGCGTCATCCGGAAAGATGGGAAAGCAAGTCACTTGGTTAAAGCCAGGGCGTATTCCCAAAACGAATGAGGAAGTCTTCCACGTGAGACAGTTGCGCCCCAAGACGGGAAAGGAAAAGTAACCTGTTACTCAGAACCAAAGGCATCCGTTTGCTTGGAGCGACCCCGGCCCGAGACGCCCGCGGGTTCCAGCCGCCGCGGGTCCCAGCCGCCGCGGGTCACCGGTGGGTGTCCGGCACCGAGTGCGGGGCGCTTTCCGGTAACCCCGACCTGCCGGCGAGGGCCGACCCGCCAGGCTGCCCGCCAAGGGGCCGACTCAGGAGGCAGTCGTCGCGGGCCAAGTCGGGGGTCGCGCCCTCAGGCCCACACCCCGTCGGCCGGCGGGATCGCGCCCCCAACACCTCCCCCCCGCCGGTCCCCGGCCTCCGGGCGGCCCCGCGACCACGGGCGGCGGCGACCGCGGGCGGAGGGCAGGGCCGAGCGGCCGCGCGCACTCACCGTTCGCTGCCCCGGGCGCCTGCGGGACCGTCCCCTCTCCGGGCCGAGCCCGCGGGCCCCGCCGCCCCGCCGCCGCTCGCCGTCGCTAGCCGGCCCCCGGCGCCGCGGCCTCCCCCCGCCCCATGGCCGCCCCCCGCCCCACGGCCGCCGGGACCGCGGCGCCGGCCCGCCGAGCAGCAATACAGCCAGTGCGCACGCGTGCGCGCCCGCGCCGCGCATGCGCCACGCGCCGCGCATGCGCCCTTCTCAAGCCACGCCCCCCGCGCACGTGGTTCGGCCGGCAAGGACTTGGGTCTGGGATGGGAAAGGCGGGGCTGTGGTCGGGGCCTGGGGTCGGGGTCAGGGGGCCTGGGATCTGGGGTGGGCCTTCGGCCGCCGCGACCCCGACGGCGGCCTCCGGGAGGAAGAACTTTGGATCTCGGTCACCCCGCCGCTTCGGATACTCGTCCGTCAGTCCGCTGGGCTGGCACCCCCTGCCCCTGCCCCCTGGCTGTCCCAGCTCCCCACCACCGCGGTTAGGGTGGGCTGGCCTCGGCCCCGCGAGCGGTGACAGCACCCGCCTAGGATTCCGTAACTGACAGGGTATGAATCTGCGGAGAAGGAACATGTTTGGGGAACCAAAACTCGTTGTGAGCAGCCGTGGCAGCACCGGCCCCTCCCTGCCAGGACAGCTGGAAGGGGGCGGCCTGGGCCGGCTACCAGGGGCCTCGTCCACCCCAAGCAGCCTGGCAGGGACTTGCACACCACTTGGACTGCAGGGGCTCTAGGCTTGGGATGTCAGAGGGGCCACTGCGTGGTGACTTGCTAGCACTGTCCTCCCCTCCCCCCTTTCCCACCACCACTGCAGGACCCAGACAGGAGGGAGGAAGGGGACCAAGGCCACAGTGCCCACTTTGTACCTTCGCTGCAGGCCTTCCCCAATCCACCAGGGAGTCAAGTATCCCAATAGTGTGCCAGGCTCCTGGGACACATCTGTGAATAAGCTGATGCGGGTCACTGTAGAGGAACCCCGGGCAGTGCACTATCGGGTGCTTGGTAATCTGCCTGGGCTCCCAAGTGCCCACCATTATTCCTTGTGTACACTCAGGTGTCCCACACCTCGTATAGACTGGAGTACTCTGCAAACCGCCTGACTTCCAGGTTTCCACAACCCCCATACCTGCTGTTGTCAGTCTTCTCTGGCGGGGTCTCTTGGCCCTGTGTCCAGAGACTTGAAACACAGAGGGGCACAAGACAGGACATGTCTCCCTGCTGTCTTGGGGCCACTGGGCAGCGGGGTCACCAAGAGTGAGTGGAAAGGGGGCCAAGGATGGCAGGAATTTGGGGTGATTTCTCAAGCTCTGTAACTTCCTTTTCTGGTTGTTTTGGAAACCCCACCACTTCCCTAAAGTGACCGCCAGCCACACCCACAGGAGAAGCCTTTTGAGCTGCACATCTGGGATATGGTCATTAACATAATAATACTAATGCTTGAGCCAGCTCTTACTACGTTCCAGGCATTGGGCTAGGCCTCCCAAGAACCTTCTAGATCAGGAAGAGTCTATAGAGAAGGCACCAAGGCAGAAGAGCCAGCCTTATGGCTAGCCGAGTTCACACAGCAGGGCCCTTCCTGTGTGTCCCTGTCTAAAGGGAACTTGTGTCAGTGTTTGCAATAATGGAAAGACTCTGTCCACCCCGACCTCAGAGGGTGCTTCCCCATTTCAGAGATGAAAAAACAGGGGCTGTGGCTTCCTTCACCTGACCCGGATTGTGCAAAATTTCCCAGTAGGCCCGGGTCCCACTCTGCCCCATCAAACACTGGTCAGTAGTAATGGAAACCCCCACCAGGCCCCCCCAAGGCTGGCCAGTAGTAATGGAAGCCGATGCTGGGAGGGGTGGGGTGCTTTAAGGCATCCGGAAGGTTCCTAGAGGCCGTTTGGCTTGGGCTGAGTCCAAAGGCGGAGTAGGAATAAGCCAGGCTTGGTGGGGAGAGGGAAGGGCCAGCACCAAGGACAATGGCTGGTGTGAGGATGGGGGTGGGGGGTGGGTGGATGCTAGGCAGGCTAGTTTGGGCTGGGCTGAGGAAGAGGGTTCTGCCTCAGAGGGTCTCAAGGGTAACCTTTCCCAACGCTCGTATTTGTTTCTTTGTATCTTCTTACATGTGACTTGTGATTCCTGTTTTATTTAAACCTCAGACCCCTAAAACCTAGATGTACCCTCTTCGGAGGGTTGAATGATGGGGGATATCAGGGTGGGTGGGTTAGGTGGTGGAAGAAGGAAGCCTGGGCCATGGAGGGTAGAGCAGGATAGGCTGCCTGCCTAGAGCTGGACTCATTCAGACAGGGTGGGGGGTCCTGGATTTTAAGTGCAGTCTCGAGCGCAGCTCTCAGGTGAAGCGGGTACTCCTTGGAGTCCTGCCCCCAGCTCACATGGAAGTTGGCCTCAACTGTGCTTGACGGGTGAGAGGATGAACAGAGATTGCCCAGCACCCAAAAGGGGAAGTGGCCAGGAGCCTGGGTGACCGGGGCGGCAGGGAAGGACCAAGGCTCCCTGTGGAGGTGGGTGTCTTGGGCTATTCAGAAGTCATCTTGTCCATACCCCCAGCCCCAGGCCTCTAGCCAGAGCGCACAGGGCAAGTCCAGCCCCTCCTTACCTATTCCTCTCCAGGGGCCAGTGTCTGGAATTGCCAACTTGGCTCCCTCCTGGTGGGAGTGGTTTTGGGTGACTGAGTGTGGAAGGAAGCCCTTCTTCCTGCAGGCCTGCTAGGTGCCAGGCACACGGTCCAGCAGGGGACAAGATCTTGGAGTAGACCGTGAACTTCTCACCAGGGTGGTTAGCAAAGGGACAGCCCCCCCACCCCCACCAGCTAGGAGGAGCTACAGAGGGGCAGAGGCAGTGCCAGCTTGCGGTGGGTGGGGTCTGGCATCTGCACAAAGGGGCTTGATGAATTCTCACAAGGCCTCTAGGAAACAGGTGTTTTTGTTGTCTGTGGTTTTCACTCAGGGAATCTGGGGCACCGGCCGAGCAACCTGCAGCGAGGACATGAGGGGCAGAGTGTGGCCCTAGCTCCGGGAAGGCTTTGACTGGACTCCAGGAGTGGGGGAGCTGGGGGAGACGGAGCGCTAGGAAGAGGAGGGCCCCTGCCTGGACAGCACACCCCTCAGGGCAGCGGGGCCACGTCGAGGATCAGGCACTGTGGGGGGTGGCAGAAGCCCCCAGTATCCATCTGGGGCACAACACTGAGTGGGCATGGTGGGGACAGAACCCTAGAAGTCACCGAGAGGCCCCAGCTCAGTCCAGCCTCCCAAGGGCTCTGTGTGGAGCTTGGACAGCACACTTGCAACAGGTGCCCACAAGGGCAGGGCCATGACTAGGACAGGAGGGGTGGAAGTCTCAGGGGAGACTGGAGGAAGGGGAGGGAGCACGGCCAGCACCCTGGAGGGGGACGCATGGCAAAGAGCGAGAAGTCACTTTCCGAGGGCTGTCCAGGCAGCAGAGGTTAAGTGCTAAAGGGTCCTGCTCAGTCCGTGCAAGCTTGAGTTTTGCGCCTGAAGGTTGAAGATGAACACAGTCCACCCTGGCTGTGCAGGTGTCCCTTCACTTCTGCACAGCGAGATGGCCACTTTTCTAGATGCCCCTACTGGTACCTGTTTCCAGTGGCTGCTTTGCTGAGAAAGTGGGACAGTGATCTCAGAGCCAGCAGAGAGCTAGCTGCACCATGCAGGGGCAGGTCAGGGAGCCGGGGACATGCCAGGTGTCAGGCTGGGGCACTGAAGGACAGAGGGAACACGTGGGCATCTGTGGGCTACCAGTCCTTGCTGAGGTTCCATTGTACCCCATCCCAGGGTGTACCTCTGTGCAGGATAACTACCTGCTTTCTGCTCCCGGGAGAACCTCCCTCCCAATGACTCCAGTCATCAGCCCCAGGAGCACCTCAGATGCTCCCTGGCATTTTGTAAGACAGCCGGCAGGGTCTTTCAGGGAGCAGTGGGGGAGGAGGTTGAAGCCAGGCAAACCTAGCATTCAGGCTGCCAGTCCCTGGGGAGACGGCACCCCTGGTCGTGGCAGAAACGCACGGGAGAAATGCACCCGCTCCTCCTGCTGCTCTGTCTTGCTGGTAATTGGAGAAGAGAGCCTCAGGCGGGAGTACTTCCCATGGAGAGCAGTCTTCACTTATTTATGAAAAAGGACCAGCATTTAACCCAAGAAAACTACCGAGGCACCTTTTATAACCTTGTAGAATGAGGAAGGGACGGGGCCCTGGTGGAGATCCTTCAGGGGTATGCCCGTTCCGAGTGGTTTCTCACACTTTGGGGGAGATACTCAGTTTTTCTTGTAAGAGGCCGCTCTTTTTATCCCGATGGAGATAAAAACCTCAGTCAGAAGGAAAGCATGTGTCTGGAGTAACGTCCTAGATCTTACAGAGGGAGGAGGCGGTAAGGGCCTCAGGCCCCGAAGATGAGAGACACTGGCAGGACGGCGCCTGGGGATGCTCTTCGCGCGCTGGGCAGTGGCCTGAGAGGTGGGGGAAGGGCGGCTGGGCCCCGACAGTGGCAGAACTGCTGGGGCGCTGCTACTGCGTGGGGCTGGCCGAGGACCCGACCCTCCTTTCAGGGACTCTTGGCGATGGGGACAAAAGGCATGGCAGAAAAGCAGGCAGCCATGCCACTGCCCACACGACCACATCCAGCCGACGTCACCGAGTAGGGCGGCCAGGGGAAGACGGCTGTGTCACGAGCCCAAACAGCCTGGCAAATAAGCAGCCACACCCAAGTCCCTCATGTCAAACCGCTTTATTACATCTTAAATAACAGTACAGTTTAATATAGTATCTATCTCGCATCCAGCCTCCTTGCAATACACTGACTTTAAAATTAAATACAGTGAGGGCACGGGGTGCAGAGAGCTCCTACAGAGGTGTGGATGGGAGGGAAGGAGGGCTCGTGTTTCTTCTCCCTGCCAGCCCCTGGCCTACTGCACGGCACAGCGCAGTTCTGTACAGGATGCTGCGGAAACAGGACGGAGAGAAGCCCCCGCTGCTGCTGTGGAGCGGGCTCGGGTGCAGGGAGGCAGCCCACGGCACCGCTGTCCCCCGGCCTCCAGCGGGACCGGGGAGGCGTGGGTGTTATACGACGACCCGCCTCAGATGCAGAAGGCTGGTCCCACGGCAGAGACAGGCCAAGAGGAGTTGGCAGAGGAAGGCCGGGTCTCTACCCCCTGCTCCCCCCGCCCCCGAGTCCAACGGCAATCCTTTGCAACAGGGCTTTTTTTTTTTTTTTTTAAAAGAAAGAAAGCAAACAGTGACTCATCCTGCCACCCAAGCGCGAGGGGCTGCTCGCTGTACTGCTTCCGGTGCACAGAATGGCAGCAAGAAGTGGACAGAGCCGCGATGGTTACAACTTGAAAGAGGTTATTTCTTAAAAGAAAAAGAACATCTAAGGACTGAGTCCTGGATGCACTTTTGAGCATTTCTACAGCATGCGATTCTAAGAGTAAACCCACCCAATATGGCAAACGATCAAATTTTTTAAAATTTAACTTAGAAAGTTTGAGATCATTATTTTCAAAACATTGATTTGTACATGGTTTCATACACAAATAATTGACTGACTATCCAAGCACGGGACGGGCGCCTCTCTTGAAAACAGAGGTTCCTGATGGCTGGGGGCGGGGCACAGGGTAGCGTTAGGCTATTATCATGGACTTCCTTCCCTCCAACTTCACAAGGAAACCCGCTGTGAGATTAAGAACTGAACCGAGAAGGCAGGGAGGATGGGCGGGGAGGAACAGGTGCCTAACTGGAGTAGACTTCATCACGCGTTCAAGACCATCCACGGCGTGTGCTTGCTTCCTTTCCTGATTAGCGTCTGTCTTCCTTTCTAGGCCGTGTTTGTGCGTAACAATTACGTGACACAGGACAAAAAATAAAAAACTGAGGGACTCAGTTTACATCATTAACAATTTCAGAGAGGCTGCACCAGACCCTCTTCCTCTGTTGAACTACTGAACGTAAAGGAATATATTTTAAGAAGGAAATATGAATGTTTGCAAAATCCTATTACAAACACAACCTGAAATTTAGAACCAGTTACGAGATAAAATCCTCCACTTGTTTTGCGTGAACAGCACAAAATAGGGTCACTGACCTGAAATTCAAATAAACTAGTGAAAAGGTGTGTCTGTCTCACAATTACACTCAAGTTTACCTTCTGGTTAACATGTTTATTATGGTATTTCCTTTTAAATTCATTCCAGACAAAAAAGAACAAAGACGATGGTCCCGGAAGGAATGCACAATTTTGTCTCAGTTTACAGCACAGAGGTTCTCTTAATGGGAATTGTGCTCTTGGTTTCAGCAATAAGTGAAGGAAAAGGCCTTGCCCTTTTGAAGTTCTGAGGGGGTGCAGGGCGTCCACGTTAGTAGGGGTGGAGAGGAAATGCTATCACTGTAACGCTTCAAGGTTGGAATGGTCTTCCAGTCGCCACGACGTCCACCTGCTGTTTTAAACAGAGTTTAAAGCAATATAAACAGAGAACACCCACACTCACTGCTCCTGCTCTCCCCACCGTCCCGCCCGTCTGCCCTAAGGACACGTCACCTGAGCACAGTTCCAGATCAGCTCTACATCGAATTAATCTAGCAACTGTGCCATCCTATGTGCCGTGTGAAAGACATACACAGACGTGCACGCAGGGAGGGCACCTTGGCTGCTGCATTACCTGTCGACGTTAGTTCCAGATCTTGAGGAAGCTGTCCCAGGACCCTGTCGCCACGGCCATCCCATCGTCAGTCACCCCCAGGCAGCTGACGCGGTTGTCATGCCCGGCCAAGACACCTGAGAGCAGATGACAGCCCAGTCACTCCAGGACCCAGAGGTGCCCCACCTGGGGGCGACGCGGCGATGCTATGCAGGGCTGGCTGGCAGGGCCACCCGCGGAAGCATACCCAGAACGCCAAGGCCCCTCCTCTGCAATGTCCCAATGGCAGGGAAGGACACCGGGAGGCAGAGAAACCACGCTGGTCCAAGGCGAGTGCAGCTCACTATACTCCTCTCTTAAAACCAACATGGACACACCTACAGCCACAGGGAAGTGTTCACACACAACAAAGACGCACTGGAGCCCCCGGTAAGAAGTCTGTTTTTAAGACAGCCGTGATGACAAGGAACATACACAATAAAAAGGTACAGACACACACAGTGAATAACTTAGGACCTTTGGCACCAACTCCTGAATGTATTCACTGTGGTAAGAAGCTTAAATAAAAAATGAAATATAGGGGGACCTGGGTGGCTCAGTCAGTTGAGCGTCCAACTCTCGATTTCAGCTCAGGTCATGATCTCATCACGTTCGTGAGATTCAGCCCCAGGTCAGGCTGTGCGCTGAGCATGGAGCCTGCTTGAGATTCTCTCTCTGCCCCTCCCCGCCCCCTCTCAAAATAAATAAATAAATATAATAAAAACAAAAAAGAAAGAAAGCAAGCGAGCGAGAGAGAGAGAGAGAGAGAGAAGAAAGAAAGAAAGAAAGAAAGAAAGAAAGAAAGAAAGAAAGAGAAGAAAGAAAGGAAAAAGAAAGAAAAAAAGAAAAATCTAAATCATAATAAAAAAAGCCAACCATTCCAATCTCAGGGCAATTAGAACCCAAGAGTGTAAGCCTGTGGGCTGTTCATCTGTTTGTAACCCCTGGAGCCTAGCACAGGGCACAAAACAGAGAGGCTGGACACTGAGGCAAGAGGGGCCAATGGGATGTCACACAGTGACTCCATGCTGACCCCACAGTGAGACAAGCCTCCTGTTGACATTCAGTCACCTGTGCTTAGATAATCATCAGCCAGGGGCACCTGGGTGGCTCAGTTAACCCTCCAACTTCGGTTCAGGTCATGATCTCACAGTTTGGGCGTTCGAGCCCCGCATCGGGCTCTCTGCTGACAGCTCGGAGCCTGGAGCCTGCTTCCGATTCTATGTCCCCCTCTCTCTGCCCCTCCCCCACTCGTGCTCTGTCTTTCTCTCTCAAAGAGAAACATTAAAAAAAAAAAAAATTAGAAAAAAAAAGGTAATTATCATCCAGAACATTCCACGTCTGATCGGAAGAATCTGATGGCTAATTTCAGAGAATCCGTGTCCATTTCCTATACTCCTTAGTGTCACAGCTGAGTAAAGAGACAGACTCAGCTGGATGGAACAGTGTCCTCTGCTGTGGCAGCAGGACCAGAAAACTGTTGGGGCAGTGGGAGCAAGAGGTATGCAAGAGGGAGTGGGGGGCAGGAGGGAAATTCAGCCCAGGGTGGGTAAAGATCCATCAGAAGGCGGGTCTTGGTCAAGGTAAGACCCCCCCCCAAGAAGACCCCAAGTCATGCTCCCTTCTTCCCCTGCCAAGATTAACTGGGTTGAAAGATTCTGAAAATGTCAATTCAATTCAGCTGCCTGACTGTCCACGTTTAATACAGGATGTTTCTCACCTTTTGTACAATTTGTGTTTTATTTTCTATTTTTTTTTTAAGATTTTATTTTTAGGTAATCTTTACACCCAACATGGGGCTTGAACTCACAACCGCAAGATCAAGAGGCACACACTCTACTGACTGAGCCAGTCAGGCAACCCTGTACAACTTGTGTTTTAATGCCCTTTACAGCCACACACTTGCCTTTGATGTGTGAACTTGAGACTTTAGACCTGCCCAAGCCTGTGCCCCATAGAGGACACGGTTCCACCACGTACAGCCAGTGGAGAGAGAAAGCAAGGTGAGGGCCTTGAAGACCCAGCAGCTGTCCGCCCACCGTGGTGGTCTCCGTGCACCCCACACAGTGCGTGTAAGGAGATCTGGTGCCAGGGAAGCCAACGTGCTGGAGACCCTGAGCGCAGACACCCTGGCCTGTCCCCTGTCCTTCCACCGGCCACACCACAGGGCAGGCAGATATACTTGGGCACAGCATGTGCTTCTTACCAGCATCATGTGTGCAAACCCGAATATTCCAGCCTCTGGGAGTCAGGTCCATCCTCAAAGGTGAGCCCTCAGTGCCTAGGAGGCCCAGGCGGCCCAGGCGGCCCAGCGAGCACCCACCTGCCCTGTCGGCCTTGAGCGCGTCCCACACGTTGCAGTTGAAGTCGTCGTACCCTGCAAGGAGCAGGCGCCCACTCTTGGAGAAGGACACCGAGGTGATCCCACAGATGATGTTGTCATGGGAGTAAGTCATGAGCTCCTGGTCCGCACGGAGGTCGAACAGCCTGCAGGTAGCATCATCCGAGCCAGTGGCAAACGCATTGCCATTTGGAAAGAACTAGAAAGAGAAAGCAAGCCGAGAGAGTAGGCAAATGCACACAGAGAAGTCGTGGAAACAGGACCGGCCCACAGAAGGGCTGCTGCCCGCACACGAGGAAAGGGTCAGCAGGGGCCGGACTCTGGAGACACAGGGAAGCTGAGCGGCAGCTGCCTGGGCATCCGGAAGGGAGGGCGTCGGTACTGGGGCAGGCACGGCGGCCGTCTTCGCCAAAGAGTAGCCTTCCTTTCATGATCAACTGTTTCCCAAGGGAGCAGGAAGAGTGTGGTCACCCCTGAGCACCGCCAGCAGCTGGACTAGCCTCGTGGAGGAAAAGTGGGGGAGGAATGCCCAGCCCTGATCAACCAGATATCACATCTTCTTGCAACCCCCATCACGTCAGGGTGACGCGGCAACGGGAAGGCTCCTTCAGCTGGCTGCGCCCCAACCACGGGGAGGAGGCTGAGCGTGTAAGGTTCCTGCTCAAGGTTCAGCCTCTGCCCCCCCTCCGTCCCCCACTCTTAAGAGACTGTGCTGACTGGGTCAACTACTGCCTTGTCTGCTTCCCAACTAGAGGGAAGCCCAGGACACCAATCGCTGGCTCACCCCAGGGCCTGCACACTGTAGGCCCATCGCCAATGTCTGTGAGATGAACAGTCAGCACAGAATCAGCCGGCCTCACAAGGACGACAGAGCACATCACATGTAAGCTTTCTACGGGAGTTTTTGTAAATTAGGTTACAGTTACACAAAGGAGACAACATCTACTCCTGAAAACATTTTAAAGCTTAATGGTGTGTTCCACGGTATACAGAAAGCAATCTAACTCGCTAACAGCTGGCAAAGGACCCCAACCCACAGCTGAACCCCCAACTCACACAGATGGCATTGATGTCAGACTCGTGGCCGGTGAAAGTTTGCCGGCACATCCCTTCTCGCACATCCCAGAGTTTGGCTGAAGCATCACAAGCACCAGAGACAAACAGTCTGGTGTCAGGAGCGAGAGAGAGGCTCATAACATCCCCAGTGTGTCCAGTGAACGTGGTTGTCTGCTGGCCGGTCTCGATGTCCCACAGAGCACTGCAGCAGGAACACAAAACATGCAGTCACCTCACTTTGTCAGACAAGCAGTCATGTGACAAACTGTCCTTCAAACCACCCCAGGACCACAGTAAACCTCTGAGCTTTTACTGAAGACAAATCTAAATGTCATAATGTGGCTTTGTTTAGAAGGGAAACCAAGCACCCAAACAAAACACAGACGAGAATGTGGCCACAGGCTTTGGAGTAGCTGTTCTCTCTACACCAACTCAAACACCAACAAAGGGGGAGCCAGTGACCTGTGCCCCATGTGGGCTTGCAAGGAGCAGCAGGGGCTCCTGGCCAGTGCCCCACACGGGCACAGATCTGCTGCAGCCAGCTCGCTGCCCTCCGGGGTGCCACGGGCTAAGACACGGAGACGACACCAGGTCAACAAATGGCTCAGGGCAAGGCGCGGGTCCCACGGCCTTCCTCGGGAGACACAAACGGGAGAGTCCCTGAGTTTGGTGTCCCGTGGATGTCTGATGAGCAACTATTTAAAGGGTACAAAGGTGAGACGTTGACTGTGCTGCGGGTGGAGCGTGGTCCACTTCTGTGTTTCAAGCCCCAGGAAGCAGCAGCACCGAAAGCTGCTTGGTTCTGGCTCAGATGCAAATCCGGTTACACCATTTACAGGTTGACTGTGCAGGGGGGGTTCCTTGCTAGGGCCTGGAGGGACTACAGCAAGGAAGGAATGACGTCCAGGACTCCAGCTTTAAAAAAATATCTTCTAATAAAGAAATTCTTCCGAAAACGGACAGGCTACATTATAAGTCTTTTGTGAACCTATATGATTTATACAAAGAGGACAAGCTGGATAGGGGAGTTGGGACCCGGCATAGGGCATGCCGCCACATTGTGCCACAAAGCCCAGAAAAGCCCCTGACAACGGTTTAAGTCTGAAATGACTCCTATCTGATCATTTAATGTTCTAGAGGTTAAGTGGGCTTCTAACTGTAAGGTAGAAGCTCAAACCGAGGCAGGCTGAGACAGTGCACTTGACATGGGAAGCCCTGCTCCTCCTCGGTTCTGCTCAGAGTCCACAGTGACACAGCGCTCAGAGGGGACCCGCTCCCCAAAGGGATGCCAACAGTTGCCCAGACGGAGTGTGGCCAGGGGAAAGAAAAACAGGCATGTCATCTACAGCTGCGATGCCTGTAAGTCAGTCCTTCGTTGTTCAAAATTAAACTCTGAACTTTAAAATCTATCAAGAGTACAAGGAATTTGCTCATCGCTCATGAATTTGTGTTTGACACCTCACGGCCACTTCAAATTAATAAAAGATGGCCTGATTAATGCCAAGAGTCTTATTTCCTACACATCTAAGGTGAGCAGTATGAGAAGGCAGGGCGCACAGGTGCTCACCAGGTGGTGTCCCCAGAGCTGGTGACGATCTGATTGTCATCCAGGAAGCGGCAGCAGGACAGGTAACCTGGAAAACAAACCAGAAGATGGCCCTGATCTGCAAGCCCCTGCCCGCAGTTCTAAGGTCCTGTAAACAGAAAACACACTGGCAGAATGAACACACCTGCAAGTTCCACATCTAGGTGTAGACCGATGCTTGCCAGCCGCCCCCCGCCCCGCCCCACATGCAGTAATGAACAAACAAGGTGGCACAGCCCACAGGCCGGGAGGAGCGGATGCCAGCTCAGAGGAGAGGCCACGAGCCCTCTGCCCCGCACCCTGGGAGGTGTCTTGCTGTCTCTGTTCCTCTGATCCGTATGTGGGGACAGGGGTTCCCTTTCTGCTCCCACATCCACTCATCCCACAAGAACTTATGCTGGTGCCTGGAGGGTAGCCCTGTGGGCACCTGGAACATATCTGTGATCAGAGGGCTGTTTCTCTCCCTCCTGGGGTGTGAGCTCACATCCCAGGAGGGAGAGACAACGTATGTACATGTTAGGGAAGGAATGGAAAGGGTGGTCTGCAGAGGCCTCCTGAATCCTCCAGGAAGGCACAGCCAGAGCTGGGATCAGGGCGCCAAGCGGGGCGGCGGGGTTTTCTACAGGATGCCAGCTAGAGTACGCAAGTTGGCGTGGAAATGGCTGGATGGCGCCTGAGCGTGTGGGAGGCGAGGCAGAGCTGCGGTGCCGATGCCGGGATGCTGGCAGTGGGGCACACTGAGATCCCCAACCTCGATCAGCTTTTGGTATGAGGAAAGGTAAAACAGAAAATCAGTTTTTCCCTACCTACACAGTAGGATTTCTACTTAATTAGCTCTGTGGATCATGGTTTATAGTTTTGTTCTACTGTAAGTGACTCGAAGAATTAGAAGTGCAGCACACCGCCCTCCCCCTGCCCGCCGTAAGGCGTGTGCCCAGTGGGCTGGTGGCCAGGATGGTGCCAGAGCTGCCCCGCCCCCTCCAGCCAGGCGGTCACACAGGTGTGCTCTTACAAGGACAGGGCACCCCTGCCAGTCCACATGAGGGCCCTGGGTGACGCTGTGAATATCGGTAAAATAAAAATAAATATACAAAGAAGAAACCCATGGACGGTTTTGGTATGGAAAGTATAAGAATACAGGGAAAACGAAGCATTTATCTGAGAGATGTTACCAAAATATTTGGAGAGGACAACTTTTGTAATGCTTATTTATATTTGAGAGAGACCGAGAGACAGAGACAGGGAGTGGGGAGACAGAGTGGGGAGAGGCAGAGAGATGGAGACAGAATCTGAAGCAGGCCCCAGGCTCCAGGCTCGGAGCCTCGGGAGCCGTCAGCAGAGCCCAACGCGGGGCTCGAACTCACGAGCAGTGAGATCATGGCCTGAGCCTAAGTCGGACATTTAACCAACTGAGCCACCTGGGCGCCCCTGGATGACAATTTTTAAATATCAGCTATGTGCCTAGAAAAGGATGTGTAGGGGCACCTGAGTGGCTCAGTCAGTTAAGTGACTGACTCTTGCTTTTGGCTCAGGTAGTGATCTCATCACGGTCATGAGATCGAGCCCCAAGTCAGGCTCCGTGTTGAGCACAGAGCCTGCTTGGGATTCTCTTTCTCTCTCCCCCTCTTTCCCTCTCAAAATAAATAAACATTAAAACAAAGACAAGAAAAGAATGTGTGGTCAAGCACTTCTCGAAGGCCATGTCATGTCTGTCCAGAGGGACACTAGGGACTCCACAGGTGAATCAATGCCCAGCTAGGAGAGGAGCAGCCTGTGTGGAAAGATCACCTGATAACAAATCCACACCGTGCATGTGACCCTTGGTCCCCAGCTGCTCAGTGCACCCCCAGGTCCTGTCCCTCATACTGCTGAGGCTCTGCCCAAGTTCCTCTCCAAGAACAGCATCTGCTTCCTGGCTACTCTGCCATCGCTCAAGTCAATTCAAATGTCCCTCCCTTCCAAAAGCCAGCCCTGGGCGTGCGACAGCGTCCTGTGAGGTGGCCCTCATGCTGCACCATCACAGCCTCAGCCTGTCTGACTTGGGAGCACAAGGAGGTCAGGAGAGAAGAGCCGTGGAGACTCGGCACCAGCAGTGTCCCGTGCAGGGCCAGGCAGGGCACTCCTAGGTCAAAGACCCAAAGAAACATGACCTCCAAGACGGCCTCTGTCCACCTCGTGTATCACACAGGTTGTGGTCCAGCCAGGTGGAACCCATGAGCTCCCCTCCCCGCCCCCCCCCCCCCCACAAGAACCAGAGATGGCATGCTGCGTCAGCTGGTAAAGTGGTGGGGACTCTTCAGGGCCTCCGATGATCAGCAAGCAGCAGTTATTAGGAGCCAGGAAGGCTGTGGGAAATGATCCCACTTACAAAACAACAGGTGGCACCAGTAAGTCACAGAAGGTCTTAAGACTAAGACCGATGCCGTGAAGAGGAGGGCAGGGTGATCCTGAGAGGCTGTGGCAGCACAGCCGAGCTCAGAGTGGGGCAGGGGCAGTGCCGGGGACGACGGTCTCCCACGTTCGTTTCCTAACTTTCCGTAGTCTGAGCTTTCAAAACACAAATACTACTTTTAATTAAACAAAGTCAGGGCTTCCTGCTCACAATCTGATAACTCATTTCTGTGGTCCGCTTTGTATTTGTACATCGAGAGGAAGAAACAATAACCAGGTAGATGTTGTTTTTTATGAATTTTTTTTTCCTCCACAAAGAAAAATTGGACCGAGGCTAACAAGCTTCAATAGCACCGTGATGGGGCCCGTCTAACACAAACTCTGCATCCTAAGGCCTGTGAGCGTGGAAGGGAAGCCTGCAGAAGGGCCCAACGAACGGCACTCCGTGAACTCCGACACCAGGACGGTCTCACAGGAGCCACCTGGCTGGGCACAGTCAGGCTTCAGAATGTGGGCTCGCAAATCAGAAACAAGCAACTCAATCCTCACACGGTGGCTAACTGGCACCGCGTTCTCTGATGAGCTGCCGTCCCCCCCCCCCCCCCACCCCGTGGACTGCGGATGGTGCCAGAGAACTGCCGGGGGGACAGAGCCGCCGGTGCACTAAGTCCTGAACGACCAGTGGCAGTTACCATCTTTAAAACTGAAGAATGAATAAATTCCCTGGGAGGGCTGTTTGTGTACACACGTGTGTGTGTGTGTGGGGGGGGGAGGGACGGAGTCACCTCGGGTAGAGATGAATCCCATCGTGTGTGTGTGTGTGTGTGGTAGAGGGCGGGGGGGTTACCTCGGGCGAACATGGCCCCCACCAGGTGTGGCCGTATGCTACACAGTGGCCAGCCAGTGGTGCTGCTGACTCTTGAGAGCCTTACAGAGGGGCTGGGAAAACAGACCCTGACACACATGGGTGCCAAATCTGGAGGTGCAAAGGCACAAGAGTGTTCCTTTACACCTCATGGAGACCACGGTAACAGTGTCAGGACATGCTGGGGGACAGCCCAGTGCAGGGACAAGGGTGCCACACAGTCCAGAGAGAGGAGGCTTGACATGAGACAGTGCAGAGAACAGGTCCCTGGGTCAAGGACCATGGGGGACACCAGGGTGTGCTGTCGGCTGAGGCCTGGAGGACAGAGGCAGGACGTACCGACAGAGTGTGCTGCCTGGCTGGGAATCTGTTGCCAGAGGAGCAGAAATGCCTACTTCTGCATCTCGAGAAGGTGCCGACCCAGAGAGAGCAAAACCGAGACTACCAACGTGCACAGAAAAGTGACTCATGTGGCCCCCGGGACCAGAGGGCCTGGCTAGCTAATTTATCCCAAGAAAATGGCTATAGGCTTGAGGGGTCATCCACCTGCAAGAACGTTCACACTACTGACAAACCGGAAACTGCCCAGACATCCAGCAACAGACACATCAGCACGCACTGAACTCTCTCAACTCTTTAGAATAGTTCTGGGTGGGGGCGCCTGGGTGGCGCAGTCGGTTAAGCGTCCGACTTCAGCCAGGTCACGATCTCGCGGTCCGTGAGTTCGAGCCCCGCGTCGGGCTCTGGGCTGATGGCTCAGAGCCTGGAGCCTGTTTCCGATTCTGTGTCTCCCTCTCTCTCTGCCCCTCCCCCGTTCATGCTCTGTCTCTCTCTGTCCCAAAAATAAATAAACGTTGAAAAAAAAAATTAAAAAAAAAAAAAAAAAAAAAAAGAATAGTTCTGGGTGAGATTGTAGGTTAAAAACACAAAAGAAGAGGGGCACCTGGGTGGCTCAGCCTCTTAGGCATCCGACTTCGGGTCAGGTCATGATCTCACAGTTCCTGAGTTCAAGCCCCACGTCGGGCTCTGCGCTGACAGCTCGGAGCCTGGAGTGTGCTTTGGATTCTGTGTCTCCCTCTCTCTCTGCCCCTCCCCTGCTCGTGCTCGGTCTCTCTGCCCCTCAAAAATAAACATTTAAGGAAAACACACAAAGGAAGAAGTTCAGGGTATTTCCCCGAATTTCTACAACGAGCACATGCTGGTGGTGTAGCCGAGCCCACGCCTAGAGAGCACTGGGCCCTGCTGGGCACTATGGCTAAGTCAAAGTTGGGAGCTGGAGACACAAAGCCCCACCCCAGGCACCCACGCAGCGCCAGCTGCGGCTTCCACTCTGGGGGGGACCACGTTCCAGCCCGGAGCTGGATGAAGAGCCGCCTGCCCCACGCTGAGGGACGCACCGCAGCCAGGCAGCAGAGACAAGAGTGAGAGCACAATGTTCAAGAAGTCTGCTAAGAAGGAAAGAAGGCCTATGAAGTAACTCGAAGCTGTGGAAGTGAGGAAATGCCAAAGAAGGGTTTTGTTAAGAGTCAGGAGGGTTGACAACACCCAACGAGAGGCCAATGTGAAAGGCGAATGCCAGAGCTGGGGATCCGATGAAGACAAAGCAGACTTGAAACTCCTTCAGATGCACCCACAAGGCTGCGTGGCCTCGCCCCCCCAGGTCTTAGGGTTTTCAGTAGAGCCTGCCATTATCCTTCCCGGACGGTCTAAGGTCTGGATCTAGGCAATCGATCCAAGGGCTAGATGGGGCGGGTGCGGAATCCAGTGTGGCCAATGGCAGGCCTGGCCAGGACCTGTGGCTCTCTCTCTCTCTGCCGGGGCTGCTAAGCAGGCAAGATGGAAAGTAGGTCCAAGGAGCCATCCGGAGGGAAGCTAAGGGGCGCGCACGCCCACTGTGCGGACAGCACTGTGAGCCCCTGTGCCCAGTAGGTGCCCCAGGTCAGGCGGCCTGACCACCACCCCCCCACCTCCTGCCCGTACGGTCCATGCGATTCGTGAGTGAGCAGTGGGACCTGTGCTTCCCAGACTGTGGCAAACACGCAAGAAGCCTAGGGCCCATGTCACATTTAACCCGCCAATGAAAAGGGTACCAAAGAGCAGCCCCATTATGACTCCTTCTGCAGAATTAGGGGAAAACATCTCCATCCCCCGCACCCAATATCCAAGTTCACTAGACAATGGGTCTGGTCCGCTGTGCTTTCACACGAACAGAAAATACCCTGCCTCAGACTATATGAACAGATCGTCCCTAGAGAACAAAGCTTCAGCTACCACAGCTGGTTTGGCAGGAAGGAAAGGCAGTCGCTGAGCAACCACACCAGGCTGTGCCCAGGACGTCTCTGGCTAAACTCCTGACCCAAATGTTAATGCATCTGTGGCCATCTTGACCAGAACGACCTCGGGAAGGGAAGAGCGTCCACACTGCAATGAGAGGTTTATGAAGGAAGGAACCTTCCTTCATAAAAGCCGGCGTCACAGCTTTCCTAGCAGCATGCAGGGACCTGCTCCAAGAAAAGTCTGTGACACCAGGCCTGACACCGTCATCAGATGGGAGTCTTTAGGGAAATTCCTCATTTCTCATGTTATTATTCCCACCAAAACAGCACTTGGGAAGTTATATTCTGCATGTCATACATTTATAACAATGATAATAAGTGCCCCATCTCAATCACTGTGAATTCAGTCCAGTGGCCGTTTCCAAAGGGCGTCTTGACTCTGCAAGAGCGAATACCATCTGAGGTTTCCTCTCTGCGGTACTGGCAAAGGGTTTACAAACCCTGGGTAACTGACTCCAGAGACAGAAACTTGTTTGTTCCACGTGGGCGGTTATATTTCACGGAAACAACAGCGGCACACAACTGATTCCCAAGAGTCTTACCCCTGAAGGTGAGCGAACGGAGCCCCCTTGGACTCTCAGACAGGACGAAGACAAGACCGACTGGTATGACTGCTGACAACAGCGCTCACGGGTGTGTTTTGTGCAACCGAGTTTCTAAAATTCTACAAGAAAATGTCCCAACCGTGGCTTAACCAAGAGTTCTCAACCTCACACCCAGGCCAGAGAAAGGCATTGTAAGTAATAAACACCACACTGATCATACAGACACTCAGGTCTAAGACGAGATAAAGACAGCAAACACTCAAGTTGTGTTGAATCCACTAACGGTTCACACCTCTACCCTCTGACTAAAACAAGACGATTTAAAAATTTTTTTAAGCTCATTCATTTAAAAAAATTTTTTTTCTGTTTGTTTATTTTTGAGAGCAAGAGAGACAGAGCATGAGCAGGGGAGGGGCAGAGAGAGAAAGGGAGACACAGAATCCAAAGCAGGCTCCAGGCTCTGAGCTGTCAGCACAGAGCCCGACGCGGGGCTCGAACTCATGGACTGTGAAATCATGACCTGATCCGAAGCTGGACACTTAAACCAACTGAGCCATCCAGGCGCCCTAAGTTTATTCATTTTTGAGAGACAGACAGACAGACAGACAGAGAGGCAAAGCGTGAGTAGTGTGGGGCAGAGAGAGAGGGAGGGAGACACAGAATCTAAAGCAGGCTCCAGGCTCTGAGCTGTCAGCACAGAGCCCAATGAGGGGCCAGAATCCACGAACCGTGAGATCATGACCTGAGCCAAAGTCGGACACCTAACCGACTGAGCCACCCAGGTGCCCCAAACAAGACTATTTTAAGCTTATCAGATTTTAACTATATTGACTTGAAGCCAAAAATGATGTATCATGTCTGAAGAAAGTTACGCATACTCTTAAGCAGCCAAATGCTTTTAAGAAACTACTCAACTCCCAGGAAGTAAAATTTCATGACATATGAAGGAAACAAAAACTTTTAAGTATTTCCTCTAATCCAAATTTTGTTTTTTGTTTCAACAAACATAGTGTTAAAATATCTAAATCCTTAATTATAAATGGAAGTCAATACCCTGAATCTGATTATAAATCAGAGACTGATAAACACTAAGAATGTATTTTTTTTAAGGTTTATTTATTTTTGAGAGAGAGAGAGAGAGAGAGGGAGAGAGAGAGAGAGAGAGACACTATCTCAAGCAGGCTCCGCACTGTCAGCCCAGAGCCTGACATGGGACTCGAACTCATGAACCAAGAGATCATGACCTGAGCTGAAACCAAGACTCGGACACTTAACTGACTGAGTCCCCCAGGTGCTCCAAGGATATATGTTTTTAAGTGTTGGCAGTTCATCAATGCTATAAACCAAGTGACTTCTGAAGTGTGCTCACTGGACAATCACATGGCTCATGAGGACCACACAGGTGGCCTATGTGGCTTCCAGCCATGGGGCAGCAGTTCTGGCCACAGGAGCAACTCAACTCCCCCACAGAAAACAACGATGAGCTCCGGACAAAAAACAGACGGGGTGCCTGGCGGGTTCAGTCGGTGGAGCGGGCGGCTCTTGATCTCAGGGTTGTGAGTTCAAGCCCCACACTGGGTGTGGAGATTGCTTAAAAATAAAACCTTTACAACAAACAAACAAACAACTAAAGGCACAGGAAACAGAAGCAGACAGAATGAAGAGGAGCCTACACTTGGAAGAAAAGAAAGGCGCTGATGGAGCCTGTTTCTAAGGGAGGCCCCCATCTATGACACCACATGGGTAAGATCCGTGTCCAACCTTCTTGAATAGCCAGTGGACAGATCTGTGGGCAACCATAGCAGAAAGTGAAAGAAGAAAACCTAGAAAGGAGAAAGCGACAGAAGAGGAGCCCTCAATCACGCACCAAAGTGCCCAAGGCTTCTATCTGAACCACACGGGCAAAGAGCAGGCTCCACACGGCCTGGCTGATGGGAAAAGGACAGACGAGGCTCCTGCTGCTGCCTGACAGGACACAAGAGTACAGAGGGCCTACAGCACAGCACTTCACGACGTCCAGGATACAATTCAAAATTACTAGACATACTAATAAATAGGAAAACGTCACCCAGACTGAAAAGAGTCCTCAAGACCAGCCTCAAAAGGATTAGCTGCTGAAGTGCCAACAAGAATTCTGAAGGCAGTTCTCAGAACTGTGATGAAGGATACCAAATATGCATGTAATAAATAAGAAGAAAATCTCAGTAGAAAAACAACTGTTTTTCTGTTTTTTTAAACAGCAAACAAAAGAACTGTTTTTTTAAAAAGCAAACAAAAATTCTAGAACTAAAAACAGAACATCTCATATACATAGGTTGCTGGGTAGTCAGAATACTAGAGGTGACAAAAGTCACATAAGCCTGAGGACAGGTCTGAAAGGACCAAATCTGATTGCAAAAGGACCAAATCTGATTGCAAAAGGAGGAGACTACAGAATAGAAAATGTACTTGAGGACATGACCTAATGTGTCCCAAATTTAGTAAAAGTCAAAACTTCACAAATTCAAGATGCTGGAGCAAAGTACAAAGAAAAACCACATAGAGGCACGACACAGTCAAACTGCTACAAAACAAAGAAAAGTCTTTAAAGTACTGAAAGAAAAAAACTATCAACCCCAGAAACCAATAGATCTAGCAAACAGACTCTTTAAGATGAAGGAAAACTGGGGCACCTGGCCAGCTCGGTCAGCGGAGTGTGCAATTCTTGACCTTGGGGTTGTGAGTTCGGGCCCACGTCAGGTGTAGAGATTCCTTTAAAAAAGTAAAATAAAATCTTAAAAAAAAAAAAAAAAAAACTCTTCAAGAATGAAGGAAGGGGCAACTGGGTGGCTCAGTCGGTTGAGCGTCCAACTTTGGCTCAGGTCATGATCTCGTGGTTTGTGGGTTCGAGCCCCACATCAGGCTCTCTGCTGTCACCACAGAGCCTGCTTGGGATCCTATGTCTCCCTCTCTCTGCCCTTTGCCTGCTTGCGCCCTCCCCCAAATAAATAAATATTAAAAAAAAATTTTCTTTTTCAAATTTTATACCTCCAGATAAATGAAAATGGAGAGTAATCACTGTGCTAGCAGACCTCCACTAACTGTGAGAAACCTTAAAACAAACGCATCAGGCCAAAGGGAGCCCTTCCTTCCATCCTCGGACAGGAAGAAGGAGCACTCGAGATGGTAAATATTGAGAAAACGTAAAGAACAACTCAAATCTCTTCAAACAGCTAAGAATGTGTATCGGAAAAAGTAGAACAATGTTTTATGGGGGCACATAGAGGCAAGAGCCATGAAAATGTCATAAAAAACGAGGAAGGGCAGAAAAATGGGCCTTTACGGCTGCAAGGTTCTTGAAGTTTATATGAACTGACACAATATTATCTCTGAATGGACCTTGAAAAATTATGAACGTACATTGTAATCCCTAGATACACCACTCAAAATTAATGCAAAGAGGAAACTAAAAAAGCCAACAGATAAGCTCAACTAGGATTCTAAGAATTTGGGTTAGTATTCTAACCGAAAAGAAGGCAGGCAGGCAAAGCAGGTGGTGGCATGACAAAGCTAAATCCAACTATGCCAACATTACGTGACACAGAAACGAACCCCATGCCAGTGAAAAGGCAGACACCTTTAAAATAGATAAAAGCAAGACCCAACTGTAAGCTGTCTATAACGGACTCTATTTATAAAGATGCGGTCGTGCTGGAAGAAAATGGATGGAAAAAAACATATGGAAACAATAAACAGAAATGTGGAGTGACTCTATTCACATCTGATGAAGCAGACTTACAACAAAGAATATTCTAAGAGAAAAAGGGACATTTCATCATGGTAAGAGGATCGATTCATCAGGAAGACAGGACAACACAAATGCATACACTTCTACTAACGGAGCTCAAAATATATAAAGCAAAAACTGACAGAATTAAAGGGAGAAAGATAAATCCATAATCAGAGACTTTAACATCCTCTCTCAGGGGCACATGGGTGGCTCAACTGGTTAAGCAGCCGATTCTTGATTTCCACTCATGGTCCGTGGGTTTGAGTCCCACCTCAGGCTCTGCACTGAAAGTGCAGGGCCTGCCTGGGATTCTTTCTTTCCCTTTCTCGCGCTCTCAAAATAAACAAACATTAAAAACAAAAACAAAAACAAAAAAAACCTCTCTCAGCAATTTATAGAAATAAAGATATAGAAGATTTGAACAGTATCAAGAATTCTGGCTCAAAAGCCTGGCTCTAATGAACACATTGAGAACATTGCCCAGCACTTACAGAACAGACTCGATTTCCAAGTGCATGCGGCGCGGTCATTGTTGACAGATTATCTGCTCCTTTAAAAACAAGTCCCAATAAACCGAAAAGAACTGAAGTGTTGCAGAATATGTTCGCTGAACATAATGGAATTTAATTATAAATCAGTAATAAGTTATCTAAGAAAACTCCAGGTACTTGAAAGTTAAGCAACATACTTTTAAGTAACCCATGAATCAAAGAAATAATCAAAAGGGTTTGAAGATACTTCAAATAGAACTAAAGCCATGTTTAGAGGGAAATGTATAGGTTCAAGTGCTTAAATCTGAAAAAGATCTAAGTTTCCACCTTAAGACACTAGAAAAGTAAGACGGAATCACCCCCAACTAAGCAGAGGGCAGGAGACAATGCAGGACAGAAATGGAGAAAATACAGGGAGCCTATCTTTAGAAGGACAACCAATACCATCAAACTGGTGGCTGCCAGAGGGGAGGTGAGTGGGGAGAAATGGGTGAAATACAGGGGAGCAGGAACACACTTACCATGATGAGCCCTGAGCAATGTGTAGAGTGCTAAATAATTATATTGTATGCTTGAAACTGGTACCACTGTATGTTAATTACACTTCCACAAAACAACACAAGAAGTCACACGAATTAAAAAAAAAAAGGAGAATGGACATACTTTTATCTGACTAAAATCAATTTAACACAAGGCTTACCTAGAGTCAAAAGCAGTATTATTTACTCCTTTAATTATGACCATTTCTTTAGTTGCACGTAAAACAGGTTAGCCTAGCAGGGTATAAGTTTGAGAACTGAGAATATAAGTAAAATATTAGGAAGAGACCAGAAATACTATGCCTTTTGTTATGAATAACAAGTGTCGCAGGGAAACTAAACTTGGCAAAATAATGTACCACCGAACTCTTAACGCTGGCCGTGTTCAGCACTCTATCCCACAAGAGTGCTACTTGGCGTCCAGTAGCTCAGATGACCAGTCGGGACAAGTAGGCGCGGGAATGCACAGTACGTATACACGTGGATAAACGTGCACGTTCAGACTAGGAAACCCCTGTGGAAAGGCACTTAAGATACAAGATGGCTTAGACGGAGGTAACAGAGTCAACTGTGTTAACATAAACTCAAAAAGGTGGCTGCCAGCTACTCAGGCAGTGACCTAAGTCCCTGCGACCCTTGAAAACAGGATGCCACAGCAACTTCAATCTAAAGGCTTCTTCATGGTAAAGGCATATCCAAGCCTGTCTTTGATTTCATTTTCAGAGTGTTTGTGGCCATTATTACAAGCAATCTCATTGAATCATTATTGACAAGAGGGGAGAGTCCAAAGCACACAATGCCACCATCTTCTACAACTCTGAGCTTACTGATGACAACAGGTACCTGTATGTCCAGCCAGTTCACGGCTCACACGTACATTCCCTTCACGAGTTTTCAGATTGTAAATGGAGCAAATGTTATCCAGGCCACCGCAGGCCACGTAGTTCCCAGAAGGCGCGTATGCACAGGTCATGACCCATGAGGAGCGCAGAGGGATGGCATGCACCTACATGACAGAACACAGAGATGCAGACACATTCAAGTTCAACAACGCCAACTGTGGACTCCAGGGCTCTATTTCTAGTCTTCAACTCTCATTGCACAGAAGGTGACGGAGCAAAACAACAGCCAAAAGTGTTTTGAAAGTAATTTATATGCGTGGCCAGTCAGTAAAGTACTAATTTAACTAGCAATCCAGCCCTGCACACCAATTTAATCTGCAGCCTTAATAAAGTCACAATCTACGGTTAGATGTGCACATAAGTAACAGCCTTAGAGCCTCCTGACTCAAACTCGATGTTAAAGAAAACATTTCACTGGCATGTCAAAATGGCTATAAACTGATTGGCAAAAAGTTTTCAGTGAAGTAACCAAACTACACGTTGTATTTAATCCTGCCACAGACCTCCCTGTGCTTCAGATAAATTTGTTAAAAATACTGTAATCGTCTGTGCACGCTTAGGACTCTCCAGTAAAATACGACTGAGTCTGGTCTTTTCATACGCTTGGACCCAGTGACAGTACTTTCTCATTCAGCACAACCTTGGATTAAGTTTTTAAAATAATTTCATTTATTATACCTCAAAGTATACTGCCTTTCAGGTTATCGCTCATAAAAACTAACAACCAAATGAAAAGCTGAATTTCTACATTTTTAAATAAAACACAAAATTTCCCAGACGAAGCTAAATCTGGAACCCAGGTCTCTCAGAACCATTCAGGAGGCATTTAACCTCCCACCTGCCCTGTAAGGAGATAATAATCTGTGCAGATGAGACTACTAACGTGTGCTAGCCATGTGATCTGCCTTCACACTAAAAACAGAAAGCACCACGGCCCCCTCCCTATCCTGTTAGAGGTTTTACACAAGCGAACCAGAGTTTAAAAGGCCGCCTCCCCCGGGGTCAGCTTCTCAGGGAGGGGACCCCACACGGCCCTTACCTTATTTGTGGTGTAGCTGTCCCAGATGATCAGTTTGCCATCCTGTGAGGCGCTGACTAGAAGCCTAGAGGGAGAGGACAAGAGCAAACTGATGGGCACCACAGACATCATCACACAAAGGCAACAGTACAAACTAAATCTGTGACTCAACACACACTTCAGTGTCACATTTGCTTGGGACAAAGCATACTGATGTATGAGAAAATACAAAAGGTCCGATTGTTAACTCAACTTTGAAAGCATGGAAGAAAATACTCCCACAAATAACAGTGCAGATTCAAGAGCACTCACTTTCAAATGCAAACTAGATCACTAAAGTCACTCTCTGCTGAGATAGGACAGGCTGAGTTCTTCTACCTGCTTAGGTTTGGTTTCTGTTCATCAAATTTGAGACATACAAATCTTCCCTTTTCTTTTTTAAAGTTTATTTATTTTGAGAGAGAGACAGACAGTGAGCAGGGAGGGACAGAGAGAGGAGGGAGGGAGACAGAGAGGGAGACAGAAAGAGAGAGAGAGAGAGAGAGAGAGAGAATCCCAATGCGGCCCGAACTCACGAACCATGAGATCGTGACCTGAGCCAAAACCAAGAGTTGACGCTTAACCAACTGAGCCATCCAGGAGCCCTGAGACATACAGATCTTTCAAAAACCAAAGATGGCAGAAAATACTTAATACACAAATATACTTCCATTTAGACATGTAGAAAGCTTAGATATAAAAGAATAATAAGCTTTTAGCTATTCCAAATTTATGAGACAAACAAATCATGGAGATTTCCTCGGCTGAGCTAAATCTAGTCTCCAGGTCTCCTGGAAACATTAAGGAGGCACTTAACCTCCCACCTGCTTTTAAAAGAGATGACTAACTATAGCGGAACTGTGCCTCGTCCAGCAGAAGAGACTAGTAACTGTCATGAATTTTCTTCAAGACTATTTTCTTGCTTTGGATAACTGCTAACTTTGGGATCTTGTGCTGAAAGGTGCACTGTCTATATCTGCAGCGTTAAGACAGGATACTGCAGAAGGAAAGCATGAGTAATTCTGGGAACCACAGCTATTCATAAGATACCCTAAGAACTCTGTCCTACAAAATGTGCTGTTTTCAAGGAATGGCAAGGAAGCTCTAGAGATATGCTGCAGTATGGTGTGTGATGACAGATTTTTTTTCTTTCCTGTTTTTTAAGTAGGGCATCCCGGCACTGCCCCCAGGGGTGAGCTCAGGTGCTGCGCAGGCGCCCAGGGTTTCCCACCTCCCCCAAGGACACGTGTGCAGGGCCAGTCTTCCGCGGGCCCCTGCTATCGGAGGAGAGGACAGTGGCAGGGCCAGACTTCAAGGAGAAGGACCGTGTCTCTGGACTCCCCATGGACCCAACAGCCCCAACTGAGGCTGACAGGTGACCCCCAAGGGTCTTTAAATCTCTGCCGGGACACACTAGGTATGTGAAAACAGGAGGATGGGTTAGGTGTGGAGGGGGCCACATGGCCACCACCCCAACAGATTTTTAATTTTAAAGATTTTAATCAAACACGGGTTACGCATATTTGGCTTAATGAACTGAACAAAACCTGGAGGTAAAATCTACTCAGGACACTCTCACAACTGTGACACTGTGACACTTTCCATCAAACTCTAGGTTCTGATGCACAAACTTCCTTCACAAGGAGTCAACAATGAGTCTGGCAAGGAACACAAACATTTTCGGTGGTGCACTGCAAAATGTATCACAGAACCAAACCAAGTGCACGTCCAGTCCTATCAGTTTTCAGATGCAGTTTCTTAAAGCAAAGTCCTGCACCTGGTTCAGTTACAAACACGTGAGGCACTTAAAGCTATTTCCTTCCAGGTAACGAATAGCGCTCACCGTGCGGCTCAATCTCTGGCTTTGAACGGACCACCCGAGCCAAGGCAAAGGAGCGCGTCCTCTGGGAGGGTCACCTCTAGAAAGCTCTCCTGGTCAGAGAGCTTAATATTTGCTGACTCGCCCAGGGGTTAGAGAAACGTTAAGCTGTCCGATGATCCTCTAGAAGGTGAGTAAAGACACCTCTTAATCCGAGACAGGACAACCGCCGGAGAACTGGGGTGATTCTGCCCCGGAGCTGTCAGCTATTCACAAGTCAGTTCCCATGAGGCACTGTCCACCCAGAACGCACAGGCGAGAGCCGGCGAGGAAGTGAGAGCTCCGGGAAGCCGAAAACAGAGGTCACACAGAGGCCCACATCCTAACGCGTCCGGCCCTTCATTTCCTTGGAGGAGGGAGGGCTCTCAAGCCTGGCTGGGCTAGTTGTGTCTCGCTCTCAATTACAAGACTCCAGCAGATTTTAGCAGGGGGAGAAAAAGTTTTACATTAACTTCTGTAACTGAAAGAGACTCGCCAATGTAGAAAGGAGACTTTAGGCACAAATGAATACGTGTGTTGATAAACATAAAGGTAGACAGAATATACACTGACACAGGCAGACACACAAACCTCTTATCGTGGGGTCTCCTGTGGTTCTGAAAAACAAACTGCCACTCAGTGCAACATTTGAGAGCATCTACAAATTACACAAACGTGGTAAGATAACTGGTATTCATGAATTAGAGCCCTGAGTTATGGAAAAATCTGGTGCAATAATCTTTACTTATTATGAAGGAGGCAGGAAATATAAAGACAACGTAAGCAAAATGCACATCCAAAATTTTAAAAACTACTTTGGACTTTAAAAAGGCAAAACTTTACCTACCCAGAAAACATGGCTATCTAGAAAAAGTCATCTCTGAAAGGCTCTGAAGAGCATAGATCCTCCTTAATATCATGTTTTGTTTTCGGGGCGCCTGGGTGGCTCAGTCGGTTAAGCATCTGACTTCGGCTCGGGTCATGATCTCGCGGTCTCTGAGTTCGAGCCCCGCGTCGGGCTCTGTGCTGACAGCTCGGAGGCTGGAGCTGCTTCAGATTCTGTCTCCCTCTCTCTCTGCCCCTCCCCCACTTGCACCCTGTCTCTCTCTGTCTCTCAAAAATGAATAAACGTTAAAAAAAAATTTTTTTTTAATATGTTTTGTTTTCCTACCGTTTGTGATTCCAAAATAAGGCCCCCATAGAAGGGCACTGCGGACAGAGCCGTGCAGTTTCACGAGCAGTCATAAAACAAGTGTGTGTGTCCACCACGCCCTCCACGAAACAGAACAAGACTTGCACAGCAGCCTCCCACAGGGTCTTCCACGTCACCCTTCTTCAAGGGGTGCCCAGGACCCTGAATTCGGTGCTGCTCATTCATGTCTTTGCTTTTCTTCCTGCTGACTCTGAGGCTTTCAAAACACCATCTGTGCTCTGAACCTGACGGCACATGCCTTGCACACAACTATCAGGAAGCTAGATGGCCTGGTGTCCGCCTGCCCGCCTGCCTCACCCTCAGCCCCGATCCTCATTTCCACTGCTCTGGCCACACAGCTGCCTGCAGGTCAACTTCCCCTGGTCACCCCGATGTAGGAGGAACACGTCCTCTCTACCACTCCCCACACTAGAGCCTGACTGCTGCAGGAGAGCAACTGCTTAGGGAACTTGGCTACTGGGCACCAAGTACCAGGTTCCTGAGTACCGGGCTCCAACTGCCGGATCCCTGAGTACTGGGCTCTGAGTACGAGGCTTCAAGTACTGGATTCCTGAGTACCAGGTTCCAAGTACAACCTGGCTGCAGGACTGTCTATCAAACGTCCTGTCTAATCAGGACACTGATGTTGCTACAGATGGAGGAGAAGCCCTGGAGGTAATATACCATTTGGTTACTGTCTACTTTTGATAACAAATTCCAAGGTAGATTGATTAGCAAGGGTATTTTTCTTTCTCCTTTCTTATTGTCTCTGATTACTGCCATCATTAAAATGATTGAAGTTAGCTCTCATTTGCATCTGAAATTGTACAGAACATTGTATAGAACAAACTAAAGATAGATTCTTTTGTTCCGTAGCTGTTTACACTCTGAAGCAGACAATTTCATGAACAAAGAGGAAATCAAGCAATTCCTCTCTGACAAACACACAAAAAAATGCTACTCAAAGAAACGCATTTGAAGACTCATGTATTAGGTATCTGAAACAGTATGCTATAGTCACACAGCACTTTATTTATTTGGGTAGAATAAGTAGAAGAGACAAACTTTCTAGCAGCCTCTAAAAGAAAAAGAAAAGAGGGCGGAATAGGTTTCACCTAAGTGATGCTGCAGGTTAAGGGAAATGGGTGTAGAGAATGACGGGGGAGAAGGACCCAGAACACGATGGAGATGAACCACCGAGAGGAAGAAGTCGTCTGAATAAGGGCAGAATTTAAAGCTAACACAGTGAGTCCCGTGCAGGCAGTTTTCTTGTTGGGACGGTGGATAAAAGGAAGGTGGGCAGACGGGCCAGAGGAATGGACAACGGCAGTAGCTAAGTCGTGCGTCGCCACGTCTGCTGGGGCTCCGAGAAAACCAACAGCAAACCCACGCGCGGCACTCGGGATGCTGGGGTCACTGCTGTAAGGTTCCACACACTTAATCTTCCCTACAATGTAGGGTAGGTTTACGATCCCTGAGCCCGGACACGGAAACCTAAGAGGGTATGGGCCAAGGAGTCGTGAGGCACGGCTGGAAAGACAAGGCGCCACGAGAGGTTGTATAACCTCCCCAAGTCACACAGGCACCGCACAGTGGAGCTGGGAGAGCAAGGGGGTGCGGCGAGGTCAGAATCGGAGCTCATGTCAACACGACGAGGGTCGTGATGAAATGTGAGTGGAAATACGGACAGGGAATGTGCACTGTGATGCTATACCTGGCCTGCCCAGATAGCTAACAACCTCATGGTTTCTTTACAAATAACAGCAAATGACTTTAGGTTTATCTTCCCTCAGAAAAACAGAACAATCCTTGAGAGTACCAAGCACTATGTTCTGCTCATGCCCCCACACACCTGGAATCCGTGCCCCAATGCATGGCATAGATTTTGGCCAAGTGCCCCCTCAGCGTTCTCCTGGTGCGCATCTGGATTCTTCCCACCGGGTCGATGTTGTTTGTGATCTTAAAAATAAAAGTTACTGCAAATTAAAAGTCTGTGATGGAATGACCTCCCCTGGGGCCTCCTCTCCTCCTCTCCCACCCTGCTTGGCAGCCCCAGCTGCCTCGGGCCGGCTGTGCCATTTGCCCAAGGCGCTGTGCCCACCCATCTCCCGCCGGTCACCCGGCTGGCTCTCCCTGTGACTCCTCCTGCTTACCGTGGTACCTACCTGCCTTTCGTGGTCTGTAGGAAGTCCACTGCTCTACCTACCTGCTTTTCAGGAGCTCCATCCCCCCCAGAGCACACACACGGCGCCCGTCCACAGGTGTGCGGCCTGCCCGAGTCTCCCCCACTTCCCCCAACTGCTTGTCCAGGCGCAGCTCCTCCCGCCCTCCTTCCACATTAGTCTCAGCCTCCATCACAACCGAACACAGGCCCGCGGCTCACACACTGTCCGCAGCGACCAGGCCGTGCACTGATGCGGACTATGCTGCTGCTTCCGGCACAGAGCCACACGTGAACACCCGCGGGTTCACCGTGACACGTAAAAACGGACAGTAACGATTCGGAGCTGACAGATAGACTGAGTATTACTGCAATAATGGGGCCCTTTTAAAAAAGATTTTATTTTTAAGTAATCTCTGCTTAAATATCTAACATGGGGCTCACGCTCACGACTCTGAGACTAAGAGCTGTGTGCTCTACCTACTGAGCTGGCCAGGCACCCCAACTGTGGGCTTCAAAAATGCACAGTCCCAAGTATATCTGAGAATTCAAATTTAGGAATTCTATGAAGGGCAGTTTTTTCTAACTTACTGTTTAACTCCAATTACAGCACGTCCCCAAAGGCACTGGGACAACGTAGCACATTTAGCCATCCTCTGTACAAGTACGGACATAATTTTCGTTCACGTTTGCTTAATTCTTTGGACTTTTAATGAGGTGCAATTCACCGTTTTAAAGTGAACAAGCCCGCAGCGTTCAGCACGTTCACACTGCTGTGCAAGCACCGCGCTCTCGAGTCCCAGGACGCCCTCGCCCCCCGAAGAAACACCACAGTCCCCCCGGCCCGCCCGAACTCCCGGCAGCCCCCAACCTGCACCACCTCCGGGGGTCTGCCTGCTCTGGGCAGCCCCGCACCGTGTGCCCTTGCGTGTACGTCCGGGCTTTCACAGGGCATCCTGTTTGAGGTTCATCCCTGCACTAGATACACCCCTAGTGCCTTCCTGGTTACGGCCCAGTAATATTCTGCTGTGTGAAGGGACTGCACTGTGCTGACGCGGTCATCCGTTCACAGAAACCGTGGCTGTCTCCACCTTCTGGAAACCGTGAACGGGGCAGCTGAGAACACACACGTGCATATACCTGTCTGAGCACCAGGTTTTGATTCCTTCGGGTTGTATCTAGGAGCAGACCTGCTAGCTCGTAATTGGTGTGCAACTTTCTGGGGATCTGCTAAACTGGACTTTTAGAAAGCCAAGTTCTGAGGCAAACTGTGTTAAGGAGAAGAGCTTCAAACTATCTTAAGACTGTCATATCTGGCAATTCTGACCTCCGTAATAGTAATTACCTAAGGCTTGTGAGACATTAATCTTTCATGTAAAAAACCTCTACTCCCTGTGCCTTCTGAGTGCAATGCTTCCAGCAGTGTTTATACCCTTGCTGTGTGAGAGGAGAGGGCCAATGTAGGTGCCGCCGGGCACCAGCCTCAATGCCAGGCGGGCGACGCTGCGTAAATGGGTCCTTACCTGAGAGAGAGTTGCATCTGCACACGCTTTTCTAGCATCCTAGGAAAAAGAATGACAAAGGGGGAGTCAGTAACGCGTCACACACATTCAATCCCAGGTCCTCGCGCCAAAGCTTCGGAGCGCCTCACGGACTGCCAGGAGCAAAAGCGAAAAGCAAGAGGATGACGCCCTCTCCCCATTCCTCTGCTCCAACACAGTCCAGGGCTGCTGGCAGTCCTGCTTCCCATGCTCCAGGTTATACCCGCTGCGTTCGAGGCCGGCGGCTCACCTCCTAGCCAGCACCGCACCCCTGCGACCCCGGAATCGCCCTTGCGGCTCCCCCTCCTGCTGGCCACGGCGCCTATGCTTGTCCACAGACCTGCTTGCGCACCTTGCTCTGTCTTTCTAACGGCGCGGGAGCCGTGAGGCTCAGAGAAACAAGTCCAAAAAGCACTGGATATCTAGCCCAAAGAACTTTCCCTCCAGATCATGTTATCTTAAGATTCTGTTTTCTTTTTTTTAATGTTTATCCATTTTTGAGAAAGAGAGCGAGCGAGCAAGCACGAGCAGGGAAGGGGCAGAGACAGAGGGGAGACACAGAATCTGAAACAGGCTCCAGGCTCCGAGCTGTCAGCACAGAGCCCAGTGAGGAGCTTGACCCCGCAAGCCGTGAGATCATGACCTGAGCTGAAGTCAGACGCTTAACCGACTGAGCCACCCAGGTGTCCCTGGGTTTGTTTTCAAGCCAAACAATACCTAATGCTAAACTCTATGAAAAAGAGCAAAGGATCTGGAATCAAGACAATCAAATTCGACTAAGACTTTCCGGCTCTTGCATCTGTTACCTATAAAATGATCTTGGGAAGCAGGTATGAACAGGGATATGCTAAGGCTAATGAAGAGGTTTTTGTTGTTCCTCAGTGACCAAAATTACTAGGAAATATAGAAAATTATGAAGGAAAATGAGACAACAGCTTTTTTTTAAAAGGGTCAAAATTTGAGTGTAGGAATAATTTCGAAGCAAATCATGAGAAATCTCTAGTAAGAAAAATGTTTCCATTACGTAGCCATCTGATTAGCTGCTTTCAAAATGACAGCTGGCCACATGACAGCATTTACACACGTGCACAGGCTCCGGTGGGACCCCAGGACGCCATTCTCTAGGGCAGACTGCCTCACTGCGGGGTAATCTTTATTTCACGAAGCTGGGAGGAACCAACTGAGAACATGGAAACAGAGTCAGAAAGACTGTTGTTATAAATGTACCAAAGTTCTAGATTTCAAATTCAGGTTTAATTATCCAATAGAAGTCATTCTGCTTGATTAATTCTACTTAATGGATTAAATAATTAAAACACCAAAAAATTACGCCATGAAGTATTTCTATGCCAGCGCCTCGATCTGGGGTAAGGGACGAGCAGAGGGAAGGTCCAGAGTAGCAAGTCTTTCATTGGTGGATTCTACCTACCAAGTACAAGTTTAACATTTATTTCCCAATACCATTCTTATTGATGTTATACATGGCTTTAAGTTTTAAAAAAGAATAATGAGAATTTTTTACGTGGGGAAAAATAAACCACGGGACTTAAGCAACTTCACTTTGGATAGTGTACGGAGATCGAACTGTATTTCATACCATACCACACAAGAGACCATGGGAATACTATTGGTAAACGGAGGGAACAGCCATTTTATTTTACTTGTTACTTTTTAACAAGTGCTGGACGTCGCCGAAGGCAGCATTTCTCAGAAGAGCATCTTTGACTGCCTATGTCACAGGAAGAAGTCTTCTAATGGAGGCAGTCTCTGTGACTGCTTCCTAAACACAGACAGCCCGCCCATCCTGCAGATTAACTTCCAGTTTAACGGCCTGGTGAGAATGTGGGTGACGGCTCCACTACTTAGTGCGACGGCTTCCATGCCGGCCGCGGAGAGAAACGGCCCTGAAGGTAGCAGGTCATCTCTTGTCCCCTCAAACCACGGCACCTCCAAACCAGCGAGCACACAGGGAGGCCTCCTCCTGCTCGGGACCCGGAGAAGGCGCCTACTCTGCTCAGTCGGACCTGGGACTCTGTCGTGCACTGAGCCTTCGCACTGGTGACGGTTGGCACGGTCACCTCGTCAATGGTCTGCGCCTGTACTTGACGAGTTTCTCCTGGATCCATTGATTAGCTCATGTACTTTGAGACATGCCACGGTTTGATCAGCATCCCTTTGCGAGCCCCTGTTTCCTCACCATGTAAAGTAGAATGAGATGGTCCTTGGGGTCCTTCAGCTCAAACACAAATCTGAGAAAGCAAACCTTCTTAGAGTCACCGACCATTGCTTGTTGGACTCCCTACGCCCTGCATTCTTTAACACGTATGTATTCCTTGGGCAGTCAGAAAGAAAAGACTTTTTTCTTTTTGAAAGAAAGCCCTCTTTCTGTTTGGTGTAATGGACTCGGGACAGCCTTTGCTGCCCGTTCCTGGGCTGTACAAAGAAACTGCACAGATGTGGCTCCTGAGACTGGCCCAGGGCAGATGGGTGTACAAAAGGCTGTGGTTCAGGTGTTCTCCTCGGGGTGGTCCAGTTCGTACATGACACACAGCAAGACAAAGTGAGGCCTGTAGGACACACTGAATTCTCGAGGCCCAGTCCAAAGAAAGGAATATAAAATAATAAAAATACTATTTTTAATTTATTTTTATTTTTCAAACATTTTATTTATTTATTTTTTTAAGTTTATTTATTTATTTGAGAGAGCACAAGTGTGTGTGAGCCAGGGGAGGGTTAGAGAGAGGGAAAGAGAATCCTAAGCAGGTTCCACAATGTCAACGTAAAGCCCAATGTAAAACTCAAACTCACAAACCGTGAGATCATGACCTGAGCCAAAGTCAGACACTTAATTGACTGAGCTACCCAGGCGCCCATAAATATTTTATTTTTAAGTATTCTCTACACCTACCATGGTGCTTGAAATTACAACCTTGACATCAAGAGTTGCGTGCTCCACGGACTGAGCCAGCCAGGCATCCCAAATATCTATTTTTTTTTTTAATATTTATCAATTGGGGCACATGGGTGGCTCGCCAGTTGGGCGTCAGACTTTGGCTTAGGTCACGATATTGTGGTTCATGGGTTCGAGCCCCACATCGGGCTCTGTACTGACAGCTCAGAGCCTGGAGCCTGCTTCGGATTCTTTGTCTTCCTCTCTCTGCCCCTCCCCCACTTATACTCTGTCTCTCTGTCTCTGTCTCTGTCTCTCTCTCTCTCAAAAATGAATAAACGTTTAAAAAAAATTTTTTTTTAAAAATGTGCTCTCTCTCTCGCTCTCAAAAATAAATAAAACATTAATAGGTATACATACGCACACATATATATATGTATACCTATTAATTGTAGATCAGGATCTTGTGGTCCGTGAGTTTGAGCCCTGCATCGGGCTCTGTGCTGACAGCTCGGAGACTGGAGCCTGCTTTGGATTCTGTGTCTCCCTCTCTCTCTGCCGCTCCCCCACTTATACTCTGTCTCTCTCTCTCTCTCTCAAAAATGAATAAACACTTAAAAAATTTTTTTCTAAATCTATTAACTGTATGCTGAAATGACAATATTTTAGATACACTGGTTTAGACAGTCTGTTAAAAACTGATTCCGCCTGGGGGCATGTGGGTGGGTCAGTTGGTTGAGCATCTGATTCTTGATTTTGGCTTGGGTCATGATCCTAGGGCTGTGGGATTGAGTCCCGCGTCGGGCTCTGTGCTGTGTGCAGCTTGCTTAAGAGTCTCAATCTCTCTCTCTCTGCCCCTCCCCTGCTCACACATGTACTCTCTTGCTGTCTCTTAAAAAAAAATTTTTTTTTTTAAAAATAAAAAAAAAATTGATTCCACCTGTTTCTTTTTTTAAAAATTTATTTGAGAGTGACAGTGAGAGAAAGAGAAAGAGAGAGAGAGAGAGAGAGGGAGAGAGAGGGAGGCAGAGAGGGATAAAGAGAATCCCAAGCAGGCTCCATGCCACCAGTGCAGTGCAAGCCCAACATGGGGCTTGACCCCACGAACCCTGAGATCACGACCTGAGCCAAGATCGAGAGTAGGACGCTTAACTGACTGAGCCACCCGGGCGCCCCTCCGCCTGTTTCTTCTAACACTTTCATTTTTTAACTTTATTTTTAAGTAATCTCCATGCCCAATGCGGGTCCTGAACTCAGGACCCCAAGATCAAGAGTCTCACGCTCCACCAACTAAGCCAGCCAGGAACCCCTCTTTTCATACTTTCAAACCCCATGTGTGGCTCCCACACTCACGCTGTCCCCCAGGGGGCTGCCTGAGGCTCACGACATAACCGGCTCCACAAGACTGGAAGAGACACAACATGAGCTCTCAGGCTATTGGTTTTGCCTGAAACCAGAGGTCTCTCTCCTGCAACACGCAAACTTTCTGCATCTGCTGTGAACAGGTCTGAATCCACTACGAACAACATCTTCTACTTAAACAATTTATAGCTGTTAGAAACACAAAGTTCTGATTTCTCTACTCTGGAGGGTAGAGGTAGACAGACATATTAAACAAGTCTGATCAGAGCAAACAATTAAAAACACCAAATCTCCCTCATTTTTATTGAGCTATGTATCTGATCTTTTAAATGTTAAGATTTAAAATCTGAATTTGAAAGCTACTTTGTTTCCTCTTGGCTGTAACTTAAAAAACTCCATTATCTTTTCTCAAGCTTAGGAAAAAGTTGGCTCCAATGATGATGATTTCTTTCTCCAATTGCCACCCAGCTTTCTGAACATACAGCTGGTCATCTGAAAGGAACCAGGCTCCAATCTCATCATGGACTCAGAAAAACAATTTGTTGCTCAGACACACACTGAAAATGAAAACGATGCTGTGGGACTAGCTAGGCCTTGAGGAGCCCCTGCCTCAAGCGGACATGGATCTGCTTCAGTGTCCTGCGGATGGGTTTTCCGGGGTCCACCCTCCTTGTCTCAGGCCTTCTTATCAACAGTCTGAGAACAGGAGCAAGTACTGGCATTGAATGTTCCTCCAGAAAATGTTCATTAAAAACACGGTCTCACGAAACCGGAGGAGAGCAGAACTGATGCCTTCAGACCCTCCTAGTCCTGCCTTTCCAAAGTGCAAGGGCTCTGCTGTGGGACAGCACACGCCAGTGACAGGCTGGGGTTCACACCTTAAGAGTCGGGGGGCTCCTTGCTGTACAGGGCAGGTGAACGATGTGTGGTGTTTTCATCTTCAGCTAGATGCACCTGCTCTCATGTAACAGCCTATGAAAACTTGTAGACGCCCAGGTCCACGCCGGCACTCTTCTCCAGCCCACCTCTGGCACACGGGAGACACTTGCCATTGTTGTTGTTAATACCCTTATTTTTAAACCAGTTTCTTGTCCTCGACTAAACAGTCACAAGGGAGGGAAGCAGACACCACACTCCACACAGTGACCAAGAGAATGTCATGAAGCAAATTCCCAAGGTTAAGAAAAAATATACAGAAGAGATGTTCATAAATTGAAAGCGTTTTTGGTATATTCAAATAATGATATACTAGAAAACAAAACCCTGAAAGCCATGTGCCAGGCCAAATATCTGACTCTGTAATGAGCCCACCCTGGGCCAGAGAAAATTCAGTTTCAATCCAAAACACTCAGCAGTCATTCTGAAACCCACCTTTCCCCAAACAGGTAACATCTGACCTGAAATCCAAATGATTTACAAAATAAACTAAACGCACATGTAGCAACATACCCTAATTTGGTTTTTAAGCTGCTCGGCCTCCTGCCGTAACTGGTCAAGTTCACTCATTTTCAGGTCCTAGTGCTCTTTAATGCCACTTCAAGGAATCTGAGATCTGAAACAGAAATGCAAGCATAAAAAAATTAATAAACAGTGGTTGAGGAACTTAATGAAGCAGACGAGAAAAGGAACCAAATTTGAGAGCTAAGATTTTATTATAGATCAGAGCACCTTTCTTCAGCATTCATCAGAACTTATAAAATGCCACCAAGGGCTGGATTAATAAATTATAATTACTACTATTCATCAGCTCTGTACCTCAACATCATGTCAATGATCTTGAACCCATGACCCCCCTTCCCCCCAACGATGTCAGAATGCCCACACAGCAATTCTAAGAAGACTCAATATGGCATCCAGCAGGCCCCTGCTTCAGGGACATCTTGCTCTCCCACCAAAACAGGTCCTGGGATCCCAGTAAACTCAGAAGCAGTACCTCAGTCCTTATAGGTCCACGAGCAGCCACGCCACCCACCCTTAACCCCGCTCCACCCCAGTCTTACTAGACACCATTCCTTAAATCAGAGTCCAAACAAAATCATCCCGTTAAACCAGAGACTTATTTTCCCAAGGGAATGTCATAATTGGGGGTTGCATTTCCGACCAAGAACATGACTAAGTCAGTCATAATTATGACCAATGTATCCCCACACTGAGGATATATCAACATCTCTTAACAATTGGCTCCCCCGTGCAAACGTGGCTTATCCAGGGGCCTCATCGTCCTCTGCAAACACACAAAGGAGATTTTATGCAAAAGTCACAGAGTTAATATTATAATCACCAGATACTTAATTAACAATGGCTATTCATTTTCTTGAGATTGAAACATATCTGGGGGAAATTGTCTGGAGGACCCAGGAAGCATGTTTGTTAGAGTTCCTAGTCTAGATAAACTTCCCTATTCTGCACATACGCACTCAGAATAAATTGACGTGGTTTCCATTACAGAAACTCCATGTATACTTACTGATGAAAACAAAAATATCTTTCCCAAGAAGAAGTAGCTTTAAAAAGTGTGTGTGGGTTCTTAGTTCCTGCTCTCAACCGTGCCATCTATTCACAGCTACAGAACAGGCCAGGCAGAGGACAGAGGGGCGGGCAGGGTGCACGCTAGACCTCCAGAAAGCAATCTCGTGTCACCAGCACTGACCTGCAGTGAAAGTCCGCAGAACCATCAGGAAAGGCCTTACAGGGACAGGACAGGAGGTAAAGGCACCTCGGGAAGGTGATACACAGTGACACAGCTTCAGAAATATTTCTGACCAAAATAGTTGTTTCTAAAGGCATTACTTGAAGCGGGTGCCGGAAGCATGTGGAATGCTTCCAAGAACGCCTCGAGCCTCCCTGATCAAAGGGAGCACCGGGGAGGCTACACTGCAGGCACTTTAGCCTGTGGCACACAGGCTGACGCTCACTCCAGCCCTCACCTACAAACTCTTTCGGACTGCAAGCTGTGAACATTAACGCATGTGACAGAGCACCAAGAACATACGAGGGAATTTTCACAAGAGGAAGCTGGGATGCTGTGTCCTCTGAGCTTGTAGACTGCCCTGGTTCTTCCTGCCGGCCAGGACGTCCTGCCACCGCTCACGTGCACACACGTATGTACATGTGATCATATCACATCTCCTACACGATTACGCAGAGTTGGGAGTAGCTGGATTCCAGCAACATCACCCCCCGCCTCTATGTTAGAGAACTGTTCTTAGTCTATAAAGAAGTCACTTTATTCCATCCTTCTAAGAACTGTGAAGAAAAATAAGTTAATGGTTTTCATGATGTGAACTGACTTGTTAGTTTTAGTCAACACATGTAACTTCTTATTTAAACACTAAAATATTGAGCTAATTTTTATTTTTTTTTGAAATTTTTTTAATGTTTATTTGTTTTTTGAGAGGGAGACAGAGCATGAGCAGGAGAGGGGCAGAGAGAAAGAGGGAGACAAAGAATCCGAAGCAGCTCCAGGCTCCGAGCTGTCAGCACAGAGCCCAACACAGCGCTCGAACTCACGAACTGTGAGATAATGACCTGAGCTGAAGTCAGACGCTTCACTGACTGAGCCACCCAGGCACCCCTTTAATGTCTATTTTTGAGAGAGAGAGAGAGAGAGAGACAGAGAGAGAGAGAGAGACACAGAGAGAGAGAGAGAGAGACATAAGGCTCCAGGCTCTGAGCTGTCAGCACAGAGCTGGACGCGAGGCTCCAACCCATGAACTGTGAGATCATGACCTGAGCCGAAGCTGGACGCACAACCTACTGAGCCACCCAGGCGCCCCATCTTAGATGTTCTTTTTAAATATATTGTAGAATTATATATGTGGTTATCACCTAGTTGCATTGCTTTAAACCAGAGAAATGAATTAACTGAAAACCTACGTGTCTTAAAAATGAGAAGATCCATTTAACTCAGTTACCCCACAAGATTTCAGAAGCAATAATACCAATACTTGTTGATTTGAACCTTTAGTCACAAGCAAAGAGAACAAAACCAGATCTATTTCTCTTTCATCAGTAAATAGCATAAATTATTAATACTGCCTTTTAATTACAGATCCCTCTACAAGCAGTGCCCACATTTGAGTCTCAACAAAGAGACTCAAAACCCACATTTGTTCATTTTTAAGAAAAGAGGTATTCCTACTGCTACTAGAACTAAAATAAGTGTCCTGGGAGACCTATTTTACATGATTGGCCTGGAGAGAAAGAGAAACCTATGGTTAGACATTAAAAAAAATTTTTTTTAAATTACATTCTCCATTCTCCACCTCAAAGATGTTATCTTCTGAAATCAAATCTGGAAAAGGAGTTTTTTATACATGGATGGACTTTCACTGATGAAGGGGCACTCAGGGTCTCCAGCATACTGGCCTTCCTGTCACTAGGTGGGCCCTGTCTAGGACCACCTTGATGAGATGTACATGTGCATCCACAGAAGGATGGCCCCCTTCGCTAGAAGCTAATGGACACCGACCCTGCACCATAGGCGGAAAACCAGCCAGTCCATGCTCACCCGAAGAGAAAGTGGCATCCCACGGACATCGAGGACGGAGCGCGTGCACTCAAATACACAGCGGGACTGAGAGGAAACAAAAAACTTTCTTATTCCTATCAACTAAAAGTTCACCTGAATGCTCTTCTATGAGGATAAAGTAAATGAAATAAACAAGGTACAGAATACTGTATAAGTGATGATGCTTTTCTTTTTGTGTATTTAAAAAGAAGAAACATCTTTTTTAAATAAAAGGTTAACAAGTTATCTGGGCTCTGAAACCAAGAAGCATACATTTTTTTTTTTTTGTCCATACTTTTCAGTTTTCAAAATAAGACTAGTTAATGTCAACTTTTTACTGGGAGAACTATTACGTATCACTAAGAATAGTACGATGGTACAAACATCTGGGAAAATGCTTGTTGTATATTAAATCAAAACAAATTTGTGTATAATAATTTTAGCTATTTTAGAAGAATCAAAATATATTTTAGTTAAAGAAAGACATTTAAAAAGACTAATAGTATTTTCATTAGAATTATTGGTTATGTTTTCCTCTTCATCTTCCAAATATTGATAATGCAGTTTATATTAGTTTTGCTAATTTAAAAACTATACATTTTAAGTGTTACTTACATGGGATCACTTTGCTTCACTACCCTTGGTTCCCCAGTGGCTTCTGGAAGCCCCACCATCAGGTCCCGTGGCCGGGGCTCAGTCTCGCCTTCCCCGCAAAGTCACTGCTAAGCTCTGGCTGTGCTGACTCAGTGCGTTCCCTAGTCTAATCCGCTAAGACAGGACCTGCTGAGAATCTCACATCTGTTCTTTATGACCCACATCTGCCGTTAGCTTTTATTTAGAACTTCTGAAAATACTTTTCACAGAAATTTAAATAACTTAAAAGCAAGTATATGATCTGCCCTAATTTAGATTGTATCCAACATCTTTGTAAGTCAAAGCATTAACCCAAATTTTTTATTCAAATATTTCACATTTGCAACATAACGTGCTTCAGGTAGCTCCCCCTCACTTCGTGATAAAGGCAGCATCATTTCCCTCTCCTCAAGACCCCAGTAAAGTACGGGAAGGAACTTCAATGGTGCCCCCAGCACCCTACAGTTACTAACAATGACATTCATACTGCCAGTCTGTTAATGGCAAAATGGGGTGATGGTATAAAAATGATTCCAAATTTAGGGGGCACCTGGTGGCTCAGTTGGTTAAGCGTCTGACTCTTGATCTCAGCTCAGGTCTTGACCTCAAGGTCATGAGTTCAGGCCCTGTGGTGGGCTCTGTACTGGGTGTGAAGCCTGTTAAAGAAAAAATGATTCTGAGTTTTGGTTCTGCCACATACCAGGAACATGACATCAAGTCACTTTGTACTCTGGCCCGTCTGCTACAGAATGGGAATCCTGTCACCTACACCACAGAGCTGAAATGAAAATTAAGTAAGACAGCTGGAAAGTGCTCTGTAAGCTTTTCAGCGATTAGACCGTGAAGTCCACCTTTCAACAGAGCACACACGTGGTCTCGCGGCCAAAAGGAGGGCAACCCAAGACATGAGCTGCTGGCACAGCCTTGGGCCCACGGTGCGGCACTGAACCGAATGGCAGGAGCACCTCTTAACCTTCAGAATAGAACTGCCAGTTACTTTACCACCAAAAGACAAGTTTATTCAGGAACAGCAGAGAACTGCAATCCCGGACAGGCGAGCTACAGCAAAACCATAGGCAAGTCCAACAAATAAAGGAAAGGAACGTTATGTAATGGAAGGAGGAAGGAAGGAAGGAAGGAAGGAAGGAAGGAAGGAAGGAAGGAAGGAAGGAAGGGAGGGAGGGAGGGAGGAAGGAAGGAAGGGAGGAAGGGGAAGTTGGGAGGGTTGTTCTGAATGAAAGCCCACTGGAGAGAAGCAGGGGTTCCGGGGGACGAGGTTTCTCACTGGCTGAGGGGCAGGGGCGGTGGACTTCCCGTAGGAGCCGCAGCGCACGTCTTTTCCAACTGGGGCCTGTACCTGACATCGTGTGGCACCGGCTCTATCAGCCTCCCCTTCTAGTATCCCCAGTGGACTTTCGCGAAGTTTCCCTTAATCTTCACACAACTCTCAAACTTCAGAAAGCAAAACGAGCGCCGCTGCGCATCCAGCGTCACACGGGGCAGCGGTTCGTTCTAATCAGCTCGGCCACAGAAGTGCCCTCCCTCATCTCCAAGACAATGAAGCATTTTGAGAGACAGGGATTTACACCAGGAACTTAAACCCGTCTTCAGTTTTTCTATTGTTCTGTCATTCCCAAATCCAAGTTAATCTCCAAAATTGTAAGTGCGCAAATCCAAAGGGCAACAGAAAAAACTCAAACCCTCCCCGCCTCACATACCACCCGAACACCACGAGCCACACCGGGCAGGCCGCCGCCGCCACGATGGGTCACTGTGGCTGTAGCAGGCGCCCCGGGACGTACACTGTGGACACTGCATCCAACACGACCCACCCACAGCCCGTCATCTGAAGTACATGCTAACGTAGTAAAGACTTGAATGACGGGTCTGAAGTTTGCTTTGAAACAAGGAGGAAAACAGGCAAAGATGTACATAAGCAAGACCGGCTGTGAGGCGGTAATTGCTCTAGTCTGATGACAAAGTTCTTGTACTATTAACTTTTGGATGCATTTCGATTTTCCATTAAATGGTTTTTAAGAATGTTAGAGACTTCTTAGAGAAAATCAAGAAAATCTGAACATGGCCTGGGGGTCTGGTGACGTCTGAGAGCTGCTGTTCTTTTGTTTGGCTCACAAGGGGAGTAAAACCCTCAAAGGTTAGAAATACTTCCTACTTCTGGTGAAATGATGTGATCTTGGGATTTGCTTTAATTTTTTTTTTTTTTTTAATTTATTTTTGGGACAGAGAGAGACAGAGCATGAACGGGCGAGGGGCAGAGAGAGAGGGAGACACAGAATCGGAAACAGGCTCCAGGCTCCGAGCCATCAGCCCAGAGCCCGACGCGGGGCTCGAACTCACGGACCGCGAGATCGTGACCTGGCTGAAGTCGGACGCTTAACCGACTGCGCCACCCAGGCACCCCAGCTTTAATTTTTTTTTTAATTCTTGGGACACCTGGGTGGCTCAGTTGGTTAAGTGTCCAACTTTGGGTCAGTCATGATCTGCTGCTTCGGATTCTGTGTCTCCCTTTTTCTCTCTGCCTCTCCCCCGCTCCTGCTCTGTCTGTCTCTGTCTCTCTCTCAAAAGCAGATAAAAATTAAAAAAATCTTTTTAATAAAAAAATGAAATAAATAATTTTTTACTCTTTTTTTTAATGTTTATTTTTGACAGAAACTTATATATCCATGTTTGAAAAGTGATAAAAAGGGCACCTGAGTGGCTAGTCGGTTAAGCATCTGACTCTTGGTTTTGGCTCAGGTCATGACCTCACATTTCATGAGTTCGAGCCCACGCCCGGCTCCACAGCTGGTAGCACGGAGCCCACTTGGGATTCTTTCTCTCCCCCCCCCCCCCCGTCCCTCTCTCACTCCCACTGTCTCTGTCTCTCTCAAAATAGGGGGCACCTGGGTGACTCAGTCAGTTCAGTGTCCCAACTTCGAGTCAGGTCATGATCTTACAGTTCACGGGTTCAAGCCCCATGTCGGGCTCTCTGCTGCCAGCACAGAGCCCACTTCGGATCCTCTGTCGTCCTCTCCTCTCTTCCCCTCCCCCACTCACACACGTGTGTGCACACGCGCGCGCACTCTCAAAAATAAACAAAAAAAACTTTAAGAAAGTGATAAAAACTTAATTGTTTTGATGATAATTACCACCCAATCGGCTTCTATGAAGTAGCAAATATCAGAACATTCAATGAAATAAAAAGTGAACTGTAACTAGTCTTTATACGGGTAAGCAAATGGTAACGAAGACGAACACAGGAAATGTAATCACAGGACATCCTCATTTGGCTCTGTGTTAACGATCCGGCAGACTTTTACATGTTATTTGAAAAGGGATGATGTGTGTGCGCCACTCTGCTAGGATACAGTGTGTTTAAATAATCTGCCCTCAGCATCTCCCTGGTCCCCTCAGATTTTCCTGCTCTTAACTTTCTGACGCAGATCATAAACAGCCCCACTTAGTTAAGTGGCTTACTGTCAGATAATGCACCCGCAAGAGACTTCCACTTTGCATGTTTTGCATTTATGGGTGATGCGGTGTAATTTTCTCAGTTTACTGGTAAACACCATTTAAGGTGCATCCCCTAAAGCACTAGGAGAATGCAAAAATTTAATCATCCTCAGTAGAAATAAATTCATACAACAAGCATGCTAGTTCTGTGAACAGAAAAGTAAGACCCAAGAAACAATCTCTATAGAAAGTGAACACACCTAGTAGCCCTACAAATGGTCTGACTACCCTGAGGTCCCCAACCGACATTCTAGAAGGCAGATGAGGAGCCTCACTGACTTCTGTTGACTACTTTTTAAAAATAAAGGTTCTTAATGCTTTTCAAATGACAAAACCTACACAGGCAATTCACAGAGTCACCGATAGCCAAATGCCACTCACACTCAAGTGCATTTGTGGGAACCTAACATGTCCTTCCAGAAGTCTGTGCTCAACCCCGACATCAGTGCAGTGGAAAAGCCTGCTGCCCCGTGAATGGCCGCAATGCCACTCTGGCACTCACCTCCCTGATTTCCCAGCTCTCTACCAGTGCTCCAGCAAGGGGTCAGAACAGGCCCACGTACACCAAAAAGGATACACTATCTGACAAAAGTTAACCATGAGCCTCACAACAACAGGAAAGCAATGCAACATGGACAGACTGTAAAGCACACAGTTTGTCTAATGACAAAAAGTAAGACTTTTTATAAAAAAAAAAAATAATAATATGGGGCGCCTGGGTGGCTCGGTCGGTTGAGTGTCCAACTTTGGCTCAGGTCACGATCTCGCAGTTCGTGGGTTCCAGCCCCGTGTCGGGCTCTGCGCTGACAGCTCAGAGCCTGGAGCCTGCTTCAGATTCTGTGTCTCCCTCTCTCTCTCTCTGCCCCTCCCCTGCTCACACTCTGTCTCTCTCTCTTTCAAAAATAAACATAAAAAAATAACAATAATCACTTTTGTAAACCTCCCTATTCCCCTACACGGAGACGTGCCTGATTGAGAAGGCAGCCAGATCAACAATTACAGATTCCAAGGGTTATTTATTTACTTAAACCCCTTCTTCAGAAAGCACTATTTCTACCTCCATGCATAAGTTACTTCCAGGCTGCCATGCAGTGCCACATTTAAAAATTACCAGAGGGGTCCCTGGGGGACTCAGTCGGTTGGGCATCCAGCTCTTGATTTTGGCTTAGGTCGTGATCTCACGGATCACGGATTCGAGCCCCGCGTCAGGCTCTGCGCAGAAAGCTCAGAGCCTGCTTGGTACTCTCTCTCTCCTCTCTCTCTGTTCCTCCCCTGCCTCTTGCATGCACACGCTCTCTCAAAATAAACATTAAAAAATATATAAAAAATAAAATAAATTTTTACTCTAAACAATTTATACTTCAGAACATATTAAAATTAAATCTGATAAGATGCATGTCGCTGAAAACTTCTTTAAAAAATTTCAGGGGCGCCTGGGTGGCTCAGTTAGTTAAGTGTCCGACTTCAGCTCAGGTCACGATCTCACGGCTTGCGGGTTCGAGCCCCGCATTGGGCTCTGCTGACAACTCAGAGCCTAGAGCCTGCTTTGGATTCTGTGTCTCCCTCTCTCTACCCCTCCCTCACTCATGCTCTTTCTCTGTCTCTCAAAAATAAATAAACATTAAAAAAAAATTTTTTTTTTTTTTTAATTTCAAATATAGTTGACCCTTGAACAACAGGGGTTTGAACTGCACGGGTCTACTTGCACATGGATCAGTTTTGATAAATACAGTACGGTACCATAAGTGTATTTTCTCTTCCTTGTGATTTTCTTACTGATGTTCTCTTTTCTCTTATTTATTTTATCCTAAGAATACGGCATATGACATATGTATAAAATACATCCTAATAGACTTATTCTAAGCTTCTGGGCAACAGCAGTCTCTTCACAGTGAAGTGTTTGGGAAGTTCAAAGCTATTATGAGGATTTGCAACCGCCTGAGGTGGGGCAGGGTTGGTGCCCCTACCCCCGGGTCACTTGCGGGTCAACTGTATCCCGTGATTGCACTGTATCATTTCTTTTTCAGCGAGAACACTTATCGTGCGACATCTCCTTGAAATCCTTAAGAGGAACCAGGGGCTGAGACAGCTGCCCTTGTGGGTCGAGGTGCTGCCCCTCCCGGGATCCAGACCTGCATGTGCAGCACCCCATTTCTAGGTGACTCATTCACCTGGTCCCAACGGGTGTTTCATCTTTCAGCCTCGATGCTCCAGTGCAAGTTCCCTTCTGCTTGGCAGGGTAGCCACGTTTGCCACACGTTGACTTCTGAGGGTGGTGGCGCTGCCCGTGCATCTTATTGTTACACTTCCCAAGTGACAGTGTCCCCTTCACCACCTCACTTCTGCAGCCGAGACCAAAGAGGCCGAGAGAGAAGGCATTTCTGCTATCTATACTAAATAATTTAATTTAAAAAAAAGTTTTAATGTTTATTTTTGAGAGAGAGAGAGAGAGAGAGAGAGACACACACACACACACACACACACACACACACACACACACAAAGTGTGAGTGAGGGAGGGGCAGAGAGAGACAGAGACACAAAATCCGAAGCAGGTTGCAGGCTCTGAGCTGTCAGCACAAAGCCCCACACAGGGTTTGAACTCACAAACTGTGAAATCATGACCTGAGCGGAAGTCAGGCTCAATCGACTGAGGTCCCCAGGCGCCCCTGTACTAAGTAATTTTAAATTCAGACTTATTTAAACTATGCGTACTATTTTGTGCCTGTTTAGGAAAATTCTTGAACTAGACAAGAACTTGAAACTTAGCCCACCTCATATTTCTGGCTGACAGAGCACCAAACTGAACCTGGAAGACACCCCTGGGGACCTTACAGCCCTTGACAGAGCCCCGGGGAGCTGAGCCCAGCCCCTCCTCTGTGGCACTGCCTCTTGTCGGAAGGGGCCTCAGAGAAGCGGAGACCGCCCGCGCCCAGTTCCAGCCTCGGCGTCTCACACGGCACTTGCCCCCTGAGTCCAGGAAGCTGAAGGAACGAAGACACGCGGACGGCGGCTTGTCTCTGACCAGGACGAGGGGTGCCCTTCTTCTCTGCCGCTCCTCACCAGATGTCCCTCATCTGGTGGCAGCTCTTCCTCCAGAGCCTCTTCCAGAGTCAGACGCGTGTGCGTGCGAGCTGGTCCATGGGCACTCTCTCCGCCTGTGCCCAGCTTGCCCTTATGCTTCCTTCTGAGGCCATCAGATTCTTCCCTCCCACCTGAAGGCAGTGGCCAAGGGGTGTCCATGATTTGAAACGCAGGCCATGGGAGTGGAAACACATACGACTAGGATGCAGAACCACATTCTAGGTGACAGCGGTGAGAGACAGTCTGACCGATACCCCAGGGAACTGGTGTCTTATGCTTGGTGAGCAGAACCGTCCTAAGCCGTCTTCTCACGGCAGATTGTAGATTCAGACAGTCTGTAGCTCTGCATCTCCCCATAAAGTTGCAGAAACCAGAAGCACGACTCGCACCGTCAACACTGCTTCTTTCTTCTGAATGTGTCTTGATTTCTACCAGACGGCTCTGCTTCTTCGACAGCAGATCATTTCGGCTGCAATGGGAACAGGTGCAGCCTGCTCACTCTGATCGGGTGTGATGTCCAGCTGGAGAGCAAAAAACCTGAATTCTTGAATCAGCAGCACTCCTGGCCTCACTCTACACACACCTTATTCATTCACTCACATCTGTTTACTAAGCATCTGCCATGGACAGAGGACACTGTGGTGAAAAGACAAACTCCTTGTCTTCCGGCACCAGAGTCTAAAAGAGTGACAGTCAAACGTCCTTCTGCGGACCTAGGTCTCCAGGATGTTACCGCTTGGATTCCTAACCACTTCAGAAGTAAAAAGGGATTTATGATCTACTCCCAGGTCACAGCTGTGACTTAGGAGCACATGCTGTGTCCTCACAATCTTGGGAAGAGGTCCTACCAACTGTCCACATGGGAAACAAGAGAAATAGAGGGAGTCACAAATGGCAAGACCACAATTCGGACTCAGGTACCTCTGGAGTTGACCATGCCAGGCACTATAAGCAATCTGTGACTGGCTGGGTACGGTCATAGGACCATAAAAAGACGTTTCACTTCTCGGTCACCTGCACCCACATATCACTCCGCCAGGGCAAGCTGACAATGAGGCAACAGAAGTTAACACGTCAGGCCGCCTTCTGACCCGGGAAGCACAGAGACCTTTCTCCTTCCTGTTGCAAGTGCTGCATCGGGGGCAAGAGATCTTGGCTTCTCCATTTCTAGAGGAAGCATCTTAAAATTGCTTTCCAGCTAGGTCAGGAGAAGCCACTCATTAGGAGTAAGAGTTTCTGGGTCTCCCATCCCCTCCAGCCCCCATGCTCACAGGCTCCTACGTCTCTTGTCCAATTGGTTTGCTGTCTAACAGAGACACAACGTGAACCACTTTCAGAAGTTTCTGTTTTCTGGTACACATAGGGAAAAAATAAAAAGAAACAGGTTACCATTAATTTTAATAATGTATTTATTTAACCCAATATATCAAAAATGTTATCTCAATACGTAATCAACAGAGAAAATTATAAACGGATATTCTACATTTGTGTGTCATGCTAAGCTTCTACAATCCAATGTGTGGTTTACGTTCCGATTTGGACCAGCCTCACTCACAGCGCCCGAGTCACACGTGGCCGACGGTACGACTGCCACAGTGGCCGGCACAGCTCTCAGTCCATCCTCATCTCTTCGTTCACAAGGAAGAGACTCAATGGGGGGTGCGGGGTGGAATTCACTTTATCATGTTGCTAGAAGAGCAGGAACCAGGCTCTCCCTGCATAAAGCCAATCCTAGTCCTCCCAATCAGAAACAGAGAGAGGCGTGGTCCCCATCCGTCCCTACCACCCTGCCTCCTGTCCCCACATCACTTCCTTTTCGTCCCCTGACAAACCAGTCACCCACCCAGATGACAGCAATCAGAGGAACAGTGGGGACCGTGGTGGGGACCGTAAAGTATTTCGGGGATGGCAGCTCAGGCAACATCATGGAAAGACCAGGATGAGCCAGTGCTGGAGAGCAGGTATGAGTTACCCTCATTGAGGGCACCTCTCCCTCTGGAGTCACAGGAAATGGCCAGTGAGCCTTTCTCCTGAACCTTATGTCTGGTGGAACCCACCTGTGCCATCATGTTTTCCCTCCACATCTCGTCGTTAGCCTAGGTCATCTTTTTTGCTTCCAGTGTCGAGCACAGAACCTAGCACATACTATGTGATCAAAAATTGTTCAATAGGGGCGCCTGGGTGGCCCAGTCAGTTAAGTATCTTCGGCTCAGGTCATGATCTCACAGTTCCCGCATTCCAGCCTCGCGTCAGACTCTGTGCTGACAGCTCAGAGCCTGAAGCCTGCTTCGGATTCTGTGTCTCCCTCTCTCTCTGCCCCTCCCCTGCTTGCACTCTGTATCTCTCTCAAAAATAAATAAACATTGGGGCGCCTGGGTGGCTCGGTCGGTTAAGCGTCCGACTGGCTCAGGTCATGATCTCACGGTCCCTGAATTCGAGCCCTGCGTCGGGCTCTGTGCTGACAGCTCAGAGCCTGGAGCCTGTTTCAGATTCTGTGTTTCCCTCTCTCTCTGCTCCTCCCCTGTTCATGCTCTGTCTCTGTCTCAAAAATAAATAAACGTTAAAAAAAATTTTTTTTAATAAATAAATAAATGAACATTAAAAACAAAAACAAAAACAACTATTCAATAAACCCAGCCCCTGCAAACCTGTTGAGGCCAAACAGGAAGTCCCACCTTTATTTCAGAGCCAGAACTCATACGTGATTAACGTGGTCTAAGAAACAAATGGCACACATCCAGAAAGAAGGTCTAGCAGGGAAGGTGGTGGGAGCTGGAAATCAATCACACGCACCATGGAGGGAACAACTTCATGACCTCAAGCACCTGTGAGGGGCTCTCACTCCCAAGTTCCCTGTGGTGCCATTTACACTCCCTGCAAACTATGAGGGACACCCCTGGGTTTCCCGGCAGAAACAGTTTTTATTGGCCTCGTGTGCACATCCAGCCCACCTGAGCAGGACTGCCAGCTGGAGGCAGTGTGGTGGCCATGTGCTTCGGGCCCAGGGTCCCATTCTGACCCTCTCATCACCAGGTAGCCTCCACTAAGCTCCTAACCTCTCTCTGACTCTGGTTTTTGGTCCAAAAATGGAGACAGTAATGGTATCCACACCTCACTTGCTATGAGGAGCCCATGAGAACCCACACAAGGCCCTTAAAACCTGACTGAACTATAGTAAACACTCACTAAATTGAACTTGTAAAAGTAGTACTAAGATTTTTTAGCCTGAAATGATTTAAGAGACAGAAAATTACCTCCTCCTTCACCCACCAGACTTCCTCCCCAGAGTCAGTAGAGTAGGCCCCATTGCAGAAACCAAGAACACATCAACAGTGGCGACCGTGAAACACAAGGGTTCACCAGGTAGAGGTCAGACCTGCTCACGCCGCTTTCTAATTGTTCATTTAGTATTTAAAACATAATTGATCTTCGCTGAAGTGTAGGTCACACGACACATATGCACAACTTGACATGTGACACACGCACAACACAGCTCAGATAACGAACACCTCGACCGTGTGCAGGCGTCCCCCTGTGCCCCGCTGGGATGCTGCCCCACCCCAAGTGACCACTCATCTGCTTTCTGTCACGACACATCAGCAGCATACACTACACTTCCAGGAGCGTATACCCATGGAGTCACAGAGTATGTACTTTCTCGTGGTCTGGCTCCACTCACTCGGCGCTGCTGAGACTCACCTGTGTTGCTGCCCGTACAAGTCTTTATGTGCACACCTGCTTTCACTGGTCTCGGGTGCACACCGAGGAGTGGAGCATACATGGTAGGCATATGCTTAACACCAGGAAACTGCCAAACTGTTTTCAAAGTGCTGGCACCATTTCCTCTCCCACCGGCAGCGCCCACAAGCCCCGCTCCCGCACGCGCTTCTCGGCACTTGGTGGGATCACCTGTTGGTCCATCTAGTAGGACAGTGGTGTCTCCTTACAGATCTAATTTCCATCCCCTGATAACTAATGATTTTGGCCATCTTTTCAAATGCTCATCTGCTGTCTCTACATGCTCTTTGGTGGAGCGTCCGTTCAAATCACTCGCGTCCTTCATACTGAATGTTGAGAGCTCTTTACTTGTCATCTAAGGCATGTCACACGCTAACGCTTTCTGCCAGCTTGTGGCTGGTCTTTTCCTTCTCTTAATAGTGTCTTGGAAGGAGCAGAAGCTTTTAATTTTGACGAAGTCTAACTTACAAATGTTCTCTTTTATGGATTGTTAACTTTGACGTCATAATTAAGAAACCTGCGCCAAACCCGAAGTCTTCACAACCTTCTATGTCCTCTTTTTAGGGTTAATATTTAGAGTCTATGATTCACTCTGACTTAATTTTTGTCTATGGTGTCAAGTTAACCCTCTGCACAGGGACAACCAATCGTTCAAGCAACGAATTCATTCAATTTAGCTCTGCTTTTTAATTTAAAATTCTCTTAACTTATCCTGAGTTGCAAGAATTTCACAAGGAACTCTGTACCCTCAACCAGATTCACTGACCCCCGACTCTGTGACACTCTCACTGCGTACACACTTACGGGGATTTTTCTCTGAATCATGTGGCTTCACGTCTATCTGAACCATCTGCTGGTATTTGAACCAACATTTGATTTGAAAAAAGGGCTCTCTTGCTTTCTAATTAAAAAAGCTGGAGAGGTTCTGCTCTTGTCCAGAACGTGAACAACCATCTCTGGGGCCTTAACTCTTCCTTCTGAACACTGGATGGAGCCTTTCAAAGAAACATGTTTCTCAGGAACAATTTGTTCTGAAAACCAACTATGGGCTTAAAAAGAGGTGGGCAAAACTACACAAAAATTAAATTATTAAAATAAGAAACCCTGAAAAAAAATTTAAACATTGTGCTTTAAAAACTGACAAGGATCAATTACTTCAACATTACCTTAATTCAGAAGTGCTTCTGGTCTGGTCTCCAATGCATGAAAAATTGTCTGCAACAGACAAAGAAAAGGCTATATATGCACTGCGTTCAGGTTGAGAGGAGTAACATTCCATACATTTGAAGAAGCATATAAATCCATTCCTTCTCCATCACCATTTCTTGCCCCAAACCATTTCACTTGGTGCTTTACACTAATTTAGTATTTGGCTTTTCAATGTGCAAAAGAACTCTGATCTCAATTTCTTTCTCTTTCTTCTTTTTTTGAGAGAGAGAGAGAGAGAAGGGGAGGAAGTGGGAGCAGGGGAGAGGGGCAGAAGGAGGGAGGAGAGAATCCCAAGCAGGCTTCACATTCAGCGTGGAACCCAATGAGGGGCTCATTCCCAAGACCCTGAGATATGACCTGAGCCAAGATCAAGAGTCAGACGCTCAACTGACGGAGCCACCCAGGTGCCCTCGATCTCATTATCTTTTAAAAAAAAATGTTTTAATGTTATTTATTTTTGAGAAAGAGAGACAGAGCATGAGTGGGGGAGGGGCAGAAAGAGAAGGAGACACAGAATCCGAAGCAGGCTCCAGGCTCTGAGCAGTCAGCACAGAGCCCAACGCAGGGCTCGACATCACAAACCCCAAGATCATGACCTGAGCCTAAGTCAGACACTTAACAGACTGAGCCACCCAGGTGTCCCTCAATTTCTTTAAAAAAAAAAACTTAGAAATGCCTCATGGAAAATACTCTGAATCCAACTGAACAATACACGGGGAAGACCTACTTAGAATCCAGTTACTAGAAAAATTACATTATGGTAAAAACAATCACTGCAATTCAAGAAGCTTCTAAAGTCCTGTCACCCAGACTTGGCCATTTGACATGTAAAGGACCTCATCTGCCTCTCAAAGAAGGCATGACTGCTTCCAAGTGTGACTGGTCCACAGGGGTGTGCGTGCAACCCGCCAGCTCCGCACCACTCCTGTGGCAGCAGGGCCCCAGCTCTGGCATCTGGAAGAATCCCCGACTCTCTTCCTCTCTCTGTACTGCAGCCAGAACCGAAGTACACTTAATTCTAGATTTCTTCTGAAATCTCTGCTTGTTCTTTCTCAGAAACTAAATTTGAAAATATTTAAATAGGCTTTTGTGATCTCTCCAAATTATGTGAAAAAACCAATTCTGGATGATTCACAGATTACCACCTACCTGCCTGTTGACGGACTCACTACCTTGTGCAGCTACAAACCCCCAGGCACACATCTAGTCTGGAGGTCAGGAGAGGTAGTAACAAAATGAAATGTCCCCCAGTTGAACTGTGAATTCTAAAACACTTACTTCACAAAATACTTTTATTTGGGAATTACATTGCATAAGTTGTAATGAAGCACAAGCTTTCCTGTCAATAAAAGTTAAGTGTGGAAAGAAAACTGTACGGAGTTTCCTCAAAAGGCTAAACACAGGTTCGCCATGTGATGCAGCACGGCTGCTCCTAGGCACGTAGCCCCAAACAACCGAAAACAGGTACTCAACGCATGTCCACACACTTCACTGCATCACTATTCACAATGGTCAAAGGTGCTAACAGCCCAAATGTCCGTCAATGAATAAGTGGATAAACAAAATGTGGCACAGCCAACAATGGAATATTCTCCAGCCACGAAGAAGAGTGCAGCACTGACACATGCTACAGTGTGGACGGTCCCCGAAAGCATTATGCTGTGTGGAGAAAGCACACACAAATGATCACAAAGTATATGGTTCCATTTACGTGAAATAGAAAATATTCTGCTTCTAGGAAAGAGACAGACCCACAGAGACAGAATGCAGTGGTTGCGAGGGGCGCTCTCTGTGTACATGGATGTGCGAATGAATACTGCTCAAAAGATACAGGGCTCCCTTTGAGAAGATAAAAATGTTCTGGAACTAGATAGACGTGATGGCTGCACAACACAGGAAGTGTGCTAAATGCCACTAAATCGTTCACGTTTAACTGGTTCGCTTAACGTATCACAAATTGTATTTCAAAAAAGAGGGTGTGTGTGTGGGGGGGAGGAAATGTGCCATTAAAGGTACTTAAAAGAACAACCAAACCAGTAGGTGTGGAGGTGGAAGAGGAAGCTGAAGAAAATCAGTGAACAGCTGGCCAACTGGCCTTCACAAACCCAAAGAGGGGAGCTCTCGGGAGGGCACACCCGCCGTGTCAGTGAACGTGTCAGTGAACTACCGAGTCTATAAGCAGGCAGTGGCAAATTCCGGCAGGACTGGTTAGATTGGGTCATTCTCAGGGGAGGGGGCTGTACTGCCCACTGTGGGATATTCAACAGCACCTCCTTCCCCAGTGTGACAACCAAAACTAACTCGGGACGCCACTAGGTGTCCCTGGGGAGAATATGGGCTCAGGTGAGAGCTCCACCTTCAGACTGGTTGTCACAATTAATCCCAGTCTCCAAATACAAATCCTCTGAGGTACTTTCCACGTCAAGAGACAAGTAGGAAAAAACTAAAATGGAAAAATGTATCACAGTTTGCTCTGATTCACACACCTAGACTGCCGTGGCTCAAGGCATGAAAGCAAACTCCCTATTCCTCTTCTTTGGAAGAAGAAAACGGGGAGCCACGCCCCCATAAGTATTTCCCTAGCCTGCAGTTCCTATGGGCACAGTCACGGTGGGAGAAAGGGTGTGGACACCAGAATCAAACCGCCTCAGCCTGGATTCACACGTACAGCTGTCTGGATTTGTTTCTGGCTAAAAATAAGACCCAGGTGGGGCTCTTTTACTGACTATTCGGCGCAGAAGACAAGACCACTGTTCCAGACAGCAGCACACAGCCATGTGATCCTAAGCCAGGAGCATCACTCTTGTAGAAAATCAGGAAACTGGGGATTTAATGAGACCAAAGCCGAAGTCTCACGATGCTACTCTGCCTCCTGGAGGCAAAAGTAAGTGGAGAGGCAATGCGCATCCTTAGACTCCTAGGAGCTGGTAACACTGGATCCCTTCCAGCCAGCAGGTGTCTAGGGCCCACAAGCGGGGCGGGGGGCAGTGCCTGCCCAGACCTGAGAACGATGGTTCTCAGACAGGCGGAGAAGGGCCTCCCGGGTTACACCGAAGCCTGGCTACAAGGGAGGGGTGCTGCTATGAAGTGGAACTAAGGGGTGGCATGAGGACAGGCTGAAGTTTTCTCACATCTTTTTAGAAAGCAATCCATAATGGAAGTTGGAGGAAGATAAAGGAAGACATAGACAAAAATTCAAGAAAAAGGTTAACAGTTTATAAAGCCAATCCTAATCAAAATTTAAAATATGTAAAATTCAAGTGATAGATTTAACAGAGTAAATACAAATGTCTCAGCAATCTTATGAACAAATCAAACTTTTTAAGGTTTATTTACTTATTTTGAGACAGAGCACCAGCAGGGGAGGGGCAGAGAGAGAATCCCCAGCAGACTCCGAGCTGTCAGCGCAGAGCCCAATGCGAGGCTCCATCCCGCAAACCATGAGATCGTGACCTGAGCCGAAATCAAGAGTCGGACGCTTAACCGACTGAGCCACCCAGGTGCCCCGTCAAACATTTTTAATAATTCGAATGAACAACTCCTTACCCACCCAACAACACTGCTTTGAGACCCCCTTCCCTTGGTGGAGGCAGCTCTGCTAGAAGGCAGGAGCCCTACTGTGCGACCCTCTGTCTCCTGTGGACAGGTCTACTGTGCAAGTCAGGTGCAAAGCTTCCAGACCATTCCCTCACAAAAGGACCAGACTGCTGGACACTATACGCCCTCCTTTCCAGCACTGTCTCAGGCTGCCTCTGGCTACACCTCAAACACGAGTCTTTGAAGTCTACCTGAGTACCCTGGCTTTAAGTGATTTATGGGTCAAATCTCCTAAACGTCTATCCGTTCACTCAACAAATACATTTTTTTTTTTTTATTAGGTAAGTTGTTTTTCCAACATTTATTTATTTTTGGGACAGAGAGAGACAGAGCATGAACGGGGGAGGGGCAGAGAGAGAGGGAGACACAGAATCGGAAACAGGCTCCAGGCTCCGAGCCATCAGCCCAGAGCCTGACGCGGGGCTCGAACTCACGGACTGCGAGATCGTGACCTGGCTGAAGTCGGACGCTTAACCGACTGCGCCACCCAGGCGCTGGATGCTGGGTGCTGATGCCAGTGTGCTGGATGCTGAGAACACAAGCCATCAAAACAGCTTAGCCTAGGTGCCCCCACATGGGTCTCCCAGGCCAGGGGACATTAGCCTATAATGTACGGGGGGGGGGGGGGGGGGGGCTCTACCAATACAAGTAAACTTAAGGGCTAGTTTCACTCAGGCCTGTGTGATCCACACAAAGTCCTAGAAATGCACACACAGGACACCCTGCACCACAGGTGAATGGCCAGGACAGGATTCCAAGGATCAGGGAGGAAAGAGCTCCTGTTCTGGGGGTCAGGGGGAAAGACATGGGCCACTGCGGAAAAGGCCGCTTGACAGAAGAAAAAGGGGAGGGGTGGTAGCTCAGCCATTCTCAGCAACTGTGGGCATCACAGCTCACTTAGCTGAAATACCCAATAGCCAAGGTCATTATGATTCCCTGGTTGAAGAAGGTTAAAATCCTAGAGCAGATTTCTAAAGATGGAATTATCAAGAGAGTGTGATGCTAAGTGAAATAAGCCATACAGAAAAAGACAGATACCATATGGTTTCACTCTTATGTGGATCCTGAGAAACTTAACAGAAACCCATGGGGGAGGGGAAGGAAAAAAAAAAAAAAAGAGGTTAGAGTGGGAGAGAGCCAAAGCATAAGAGACTGTTAAAAACTGAGAACAAACTGAGGGTTGATGGGGGGTGGGAGGGAGGGGAGGGTGGGTGATGGGTATTGAGGAGAGCACCTTTTGGGATGAGCACTGGGTGTTGTATGGAAACCAATTTGACAATAAATTTCATATATTAAAAAAAAAAGATGGAATTATCATTATTTAAAAAAAAAATTTTAATGTTCATTTTGGGGGAGAGAGAGAGGGAGAGAGACATCACATGCAAGAGTGGGGGAGACAAAGAATCTGAAGCAGGTCCCAGGCTCTGAGCTGTCAGCAGAGCCGGACGAGGGGGCTCAAACGCCGGCCCTGAGATCATGACCTAAGCCAAAGTCGGACACTTAACCTACTTAGCCACCCAGGTGTCCTGTAAAGATGGGATTATTATGTCAAAGGTTATGTGTCTTTTGAAGCCTCTTGGAAAAAAATCAGCTGAGCCTACGGTTGACTCTACAGAGTTGTTAACTTAGCAATATTAAATATTACCTTGACATTGATATTGATATTAATATTTAATGATAAACTTTCCTATACATATATATTCTGATACACCACGAGGTTTTAAGGACCAAATACTAGTATTTACGAGTATTGTTATTTTCATATTTTTCAAAAGCTAAAAACTGAATCTTCTTGAGACATATCTAGAGGATTCCTTTACTGGCTGCATTAAAATTTCAAATCGGGGGCGCCTGGGTGGCGCAGTCGGTTAAGCGTCCGACTTCAGCCAGGTCACGATCTCGCGGTCCGTGAGTTCGAGCCCCGCGTCGGGCTCTGGGCTGATGGCTCAGAGCCTGGAGCCTGTTTCCGATTCTGTGTCTCCCTCTCTCTCTGCCCCTCCCCCGTTCGTGCTCTGTCTCTCTCTGTCCCAAAAATAAATAAACGTTGAAAAAAAAAAAAAAAAATTTCAAATCGAGCAAAGGTACATCTCCTGGGAATGATTTCTTTTATATCAACATAACCCTAAGACAGAAAGAACATTCAGGTGTACGGTCACCTGCAATCCTGACATCCCCAGACCAGAGCAGAGCAGACCCAAGGACATTAATTAGTCCTTACCCTGTTAAGTGTGGGCAGTCATGTTTTATCACAGGCTTTAAGGTGTTTGATTACAAGCCCTACTGGAGGTAGTGTGCATCCATGATATATACACCACTTTTTCTTCCTAAACCCTGAAAAAGACGGGATTCCAGAACACATCCAGTCTTAAGAGTCTGCATGAGGGACTGGGAAGGCTTGTAAGAAACAAAGTAAACTTCTCACTTCTGAATAATTCTCTAGTACAAGATGTTCTGGGGGTGCCTGGGTGGCTCAATCAGTTAAGTGTCCGAATCTTGATTTCGACTCAGGTCATGATCTCACGGTTCACAGGTTTGTCCCCGCATAGGCTCTGCACTGACAGAGCCTGCTTGGAATCCTCTCTCTCTCCCTCTATCTCTACCCCCCACCATTCATTCCCTCTCTCTCTCTCTCTCTCAAAATAAATAAACAAAAAGAGATGTTCTGAGCAAGAAGGTGAAATGATAATGTGAAAGAGTCCCCTTGCCAAATTTAGGAAGATCTGAGGGTAAAATGGAATATATCTCATTGAAAACACACACACACGCGCGCGCGTGCACACACACGCGCATGCGCGCGCGCACACACACACACACACACACACACACACACACACACTCAAAAAATAAACAAGAGGAAAGGTAGAGCTCTTCTTTAAAAAGGAATGCAATGATGTATAAGGAATGACAGGTCTAGAAAACTACTATTTTGGGGCCTTGAGAGTAGTAACATGTGCAAAGATCACCAATGGATGCTAAAATGTGTTGTTAGAAGACATTCACAAGGTCTAACAGTATCACTCATAGATAATTTCCTAATTTTAAAAACCAAACGTTATTATCTAATAGATACCACCTTAACCAAAGAATGATACTTAGTATTACCAAGAATGGAACAAACTAACATTAGGTATCTTATGATATGATAAAATGTGAAGTCTTGGTCACCTACACAGAACTTTTGCCAAAAACACGCCTGAATCCAATTACGAGGAAACATTTATTAAAATCCAGAATGTGAGACATTACAAGAAATTGGCCTGAACTCTTCAAAAATGTCAATGTTGTAACAAGCAAAACAAAACAAAAAGTGGGAAGACCACTCAAGATGCTGCGAGCCTAGGTAGAGCCACGAGTACCAAACATGCAACACATGAATTTGATTAAATCCGGAATGTGAAGGGTATGAAGACATCTGGGTGAACACTGAAGAAACTGACATGTGTCCTGGATTAGGTGTCACTGAATCCATGTTAAAGCTTGGCATGTAATGATACTATTGTGGAAACACAAAAGAATGGCCTTGTCCTTGAGACACCAGGCTAGAGTTGTAAGGAATCAAGTATCATGACATCTACAACATTCTAACAATTCACCAAAAAGCACCAAGAGACAGAAAATGTGGACCCCCCCAAAAGTTACAGATTACTTGGTAAAAGGTACAGAATATTCACTGATCTATTTTTTCAACTTCCTGTAGCTTCAAAACTAAAAGTTAGGGGGTAGGAGAATACTAAGGTCAATGAAAAGCAAATATAAATCTTCTTTTAAAATGCCCTTGACATTCTCTAACAAAAGATGAGGTTACCTACAGATCAATCAGAGGAAATTACTGTGTTTTCATAACTCTCTTGACTCTTCCCTGACTGATGCAGTGAGAGGAGCTCCTTCAGCAGCCGGGAAACTAGGCACAGCACATGTTCATGACTTCCTGACACCATCAATGCTCTTTGGTTTCTAAGGCCACTTTGAAAAATAGATGAATTAATATTTCATTTTTACTTTTTATATTTAATTTTTCTTCATTTTAACAGTGTTTAAGTGTTCTTTTTCTCAGGCTGGCTAGAGGTTTATCAATTTGATCTTTTCAAAACACCAATTTTTCAGGGCACCTGGGTGGCTCAGTTGGTGAAGCATCTGATTCAGCTCAGGTCTTGATCTCAGGGTCCTGAGTTCAAGCCAAACACTGGGCTCCGTGCTGGGCGTGAAGCCTACTGAAAAAAATAAAATAAAATAATTTTCAGTCTCAGTGATTTTCTCTGTTGTACCTGTTTTCACTTTCATGGATTTTCCTCTTACCCTCATCATTATTTCCTTCTTGCTTTGTGTTCAATGTGTCCTTCTGGCATCAGAAGGCAGAAAGCTCAGACCGCGAAGACTCTGTTTCTACAACAAGCACATCGTTCCTTCACGGTTCCCGTGGCACTGCTCACACTGTGCCCCACAGGTGTCCATGTGTTTGTTTCACTTCCATTCAAATTCAAGTATTTTCAAATTTCCCTTATGATGTCATCTTTGACTTGCTTAATTTCCAGGTATTTGAGGATTTTCCAGATGGGGTTCTATTACTGATTTCTAATGTAATTCAACTGCCACCACAATCATTCTGAAGGCCCATCCAACAGTCCCAACATCTGGGTCACCTCCAAGTCCGCTCCACTGATCTACCTCTCGACAACAGACCACCTTGTGTGTACTACATGATTTTTTGCTGAGTACCAGAGATGAATCAACAGAACGGAAGTAAACAGTGACTGCACAGAGGAACGGCACACCTCTTCCTCTGCCAGGCCCCGTAAACAGATACATTCTAAGCCACGAAACAAGATTTTAAAAGTATAACTGGAGTGGCACCTGGATGGCTCAGTCAGTTAAGCATCCCACTTTGGCTCAGGTCATGATCTCACAGTTTATGAGTTCGAGCCCCGCGTCGGGCTCTGTGCTGACAGCTCAGAGTCTGGAGCCTGCTTCGGATTCTGTGTCTCCCTCTCTCTCTGCCCCTCCCCTGCTCACACTCTGTCTCTCTCCCTCTCAAAAATAAAAGTTAAAAAAAAATTTTTTTAAATAAATAAGAGTATAGCTGGAAAAAAGATAAAGCTTAAATTTTTACTCAAACTTAAAATTGTATGTTCTTGTACTTGTATGACAGGTGTTATGGTGCTAAGTAAGTACTCTGTGTATCACCAGATGAACCCCTCTGTAACCCAATGACACATCAACTATCATCACTCCTTGTAATTTTAATTCTGTAAAATTACAAAAAAGACATCCACAGCAAAGAAAGGTCAGTAACTAGCTCAAAGTTGTACGAACAGTTAGTATTATACCCAGCAACCGGACGGAGCCCAGGGGATTCCACTGATGCTATATTTACTCATTTTAAGACAAGGAGTCTATGTAAATTTTTTTAAGAGAAAGAAAACCAGATACAAAAATTAAGGCTTGTCCCTTTGTTGAGACTTTTCCCCTCAGCTCTGAATTTTCTTTGTCCTCTCTCTCCTTCTGCCAGGAAATACCACTTAACCTTAAAATCAGAGCTTAAAGACACATTTCATTAAAACTTCCTGACTGCCACTCTCTCCCCAGCTAACCGATCTCCCTCGCGTTCTCCTGCTCCGTTTCTATTTCTCTATCCTACTAGACTAGGAGCTGGGCCTGTGCCTTGCCTCGCCTGCCATTTTGGATGGGGGCGGGGGGGGGGGGGGGAGGCGGTTTGTTCAGCTTATAAACCACCTTTTCCAGGAGCTACCCCCATGGATCCTCCTCCCAACCCGTCTTGGGATGATCCACTGTTTCCTGGCACCGGGTTCACACTACACAAGCCTGTCTCCCCACCACTGACCCCAATCATCACTGACCAGATCAGGAAAAGGTACTCAGCTCAAGAGACAGAACAAACTCGTTCGCATTATTATGCGTAAACTGAGACTGTCAGTGGGGCAGGCTCTCCACGACTGGCAGTGGGACATGAACTTGAAAGCTGTGGCTGGCTACCCTTCACAACTGGGACATAGCTTTCTGAGCAGCCGAGAGAGCGAGAGACCCACGGGAGGAGCACGCTCACCACTGCCCCTGTTCCCATCCCTTCTCAGGCTCCTCTACATGCCAGTCCTTATAATTAATTCTTCTTGTGTTTCGTTAATCTAGAGCATCAGCTGTTTGTCTCAGTCTGTACCCTGCACCTGTGCCAGCACCAAGCACCCATTCCCCAGGTGCTTGCAAGTAAGTACACGAACTCCTGGTTTTATGGCTTCAAAATGGCCTCTGGAAGAGGACTCCCAAATTCCTTTCCAAGATGGAATGCTTTGCCTCTGATGACATACCTCCACCAGTCTCCCCCCTGGACCACGGCAACAGAACCCAGCCCTCCTCCCCACCTGACCTATATTAGCAACCCAGGCTGCTCATCACTTCCTCCTCCTCCTCGAGCTCCACCCTCCAACTGGTCTAAGGGACACCATGCTTTCTTCTCCTTCCCCTCACTGCACGCAGTTCTTAGAACCCCAAACACTGCAGTGTTCTGAGGGCTCAAGGTCCTGCTCTTTACAGGCCTGACCTCTCCCAACCAACTGACGCTGGGCTCACCACTCTCCTCAAAGCACACTCTCAAAACACCCTTCCCACGGGGCTGCCACTCAATTCTACCCGTCCCCTCCCCGCTCTGCACTCCAGCCCCGAGGCCCCTGGCCTCCAGCCCTGCCTAGCCTGCTACAGACTCGCTCCCCCAGCTGTCTCCTTCCCTCTTCAAGCCGCCCTACACATCACTGCCTCATTTATCTTTCTGAAGGACAGCTCTGACATCTGACTCCTCCGCTCAACTCTTCAAACACTCCTCCTACGGAAGAAAATCAAATTTTTTAGCCCAGCCTGATTTAAAGCTCTCCACCTCACCCACCGTGTCCCAGGTGCCCTCCCCTAGGGCTCCGATCACGAAGTCTGAGGAGGGCCAGATACACGTACACAAACACGCCAGGAGAGTCTGCTGCTCTCTGCCACGTGTGGACCAAGATCCAGACCACTTCCACAGAATTTCTCTTAAACATAAATCCGAGAAACATGAATGCATTTTTGCCTGGAAGAATAGAGACAATTTTAAAAAGCAAAATATCCCCCACAGTCAAGAAAGAGGATGTCCTTCCAACAAGTATGAGCTGAAGACATGAGTATCAAATTTCCTCTAATAAATGCAAAACACAGAAAGCACTCTGCACTGGAAGTTTCTGTAACTCCTCTTCCTACTCATGTGTGACTTACAGTGGGAGCTGGAAAGGACAGAAACTCTGTACCTTCAGACTGCTTAGAATTATGCAGCGCTCTTTCCAGTAAAGCTTTGGGACAACTGTGTTTACTACACGGTCACTGTCACAAAAGCACTTTGAGCCCATCCTTGTGCCTGGCACCAGTTTAGGCCAAGGAGGTAAACAGGAATATTTACTTCCAGTTTGAGGGCATGTGCGGCCATACTACCCAACAACCCTGAAAGTGGATGCAAGTTTTAAATCGTTGACAAATGATTTAACAATAAAATGGCCTTGATATCCGGGTGCATATTTGTGAGCCTGGCTCACACATTCATTCGCTTCACTCAACAAAGATTCACCAAAACTCTATCACGGGCCAGGCGCTGAAGCAGGGGTGTCCCTCAGGAAACAAGACACGTTCTTGCCGCCGGGGAGCTTAGTTTCTAGCTGAGGAAGGCATAAGTAAATAACCCAAGTATGTAGTTTTGACACGTCAGGCGCTGTCCAGTATGAAGGAAAAACAAAACTGCGGGAGGTGGGGAGGGGAGGAGGGGTGCGGGGATCCTCTACGAAGGCGGCTAGAGAAGGCATGGAGGTGTCTGAGCGGAGTCCTGAGGAGACGGATGAGCAGGTGCAAAGTCCCTGGAACACTGACTTCTTCCTGCTACTTAAGCCTCCTACCCCCGTAGACACGAGTAACCCTGCCACTTATCTCTGGAGGGGACAGGAAGCTGACAAATCAATTTTCTGTCCCTCCCTGTTTAGTGCAACGGCTATCCCTCTCTTAAAAGAAACCTTGCTGTTACAAAAAAGGTTGGTCATAAAAAAGGGGGAAGGTGGGGGAACACAGTAAAAAAGCAAATACTCAAGTAAGATAAAATTCCCTGATCAAAGAATCCTTAGTCATTAGGAATTCCCAAGAAGCTTACTGAATGTCAGAAAGCCAAATTCCATCCAAGTTATTCATTACTCAGGAACGTTTAAAAAGCCAAGGAGACCAACAAGACCCCAGAGAAGGAAAAGCAGAGTCACCACGAGCTATGCGGTGAGGGAAGCCCTGGAAGGTCACCTGCAGTTTGCGTGCTGGCTGGGGGGGCAGGGGGGTGGGGGTCCTTCCACAGAGCTGGATAATGTGAGGTGAGTCAAGTGACTCTTGAGCTGGTGGAGACAAGAGGACAGCACCTGGATGTACGGAGCTCAGGACCGCGACCACACCGGCTCATTCTTCCTGCGGTTCTGAGCGCCCAGGTCTGGTACAAAGCTGCCTCCCCAACATCTAATATCAGTTCATTCTTTAATTCAACGAATGATTTTTCCTCCTCCCAATCCTACCTAATATAGTAATCGACAATCTGATGATGCATTGGGACGATCACAAATATAAATTCTAACAACCAGTCATTTTTCTTTTAAAGCGACAAATAGCATTAATTCAGAGAGCATAAGAGGCTCGCGTACCATTGAGCCTTCTGAGAGAAGTGTCCCAGGAAACAATGGCACAGAGAAGGCATCCAAGAAAAGTTACATGGACAGCATACTCTGATTTAACTATGTCATACACTTTCATGGGGTAAATTCATCATCTGATTATCTGTCCTGTTTGCAAATAAAAAACCTCACAGGAAAAAAAAAAGAAAGTTGTTATTAACAACTACATCTTTTAGGAAGTGGTTAACTCTACAAGTGAAAAATTACAATGACTCCTGATTCCTCCTAACTACCCTGCCCTGCCCCCAAAAGTTTGACTGATCTAGTCAAGGCTCTTCTGTTTGCCAAAAAAAAAAAAAAAAAAAAAAGAAAAGAAAGAAAGAAAGAAAGAAAGAAAGAAAGAAAGAGAAGGAAAAAAAAGCCTTACTGGGAAGTGGAGAGGGATCTGACAGTTCCCAAGGACGGGGAGAACGGTGGGCTCCAGGAGACATAAGAATGGGGAAGAAACAGGAACCAGAACCCAGTCTGGGCTGGCTCCTGATGACCTTTCTGCTTCTCCCGGTGCGCTCTCTCTATCCTTCTACCACCCTCTCTCCGGACCATCCACTGTCACCTTGTACGCAGTCCAAAACCACCTAGAATCCCACATCCTAACCAGCACCCAATGTCAGCCATGTCTGTTTCCAGAAAAATTCCTCTGCACCAGCTCAGTGGTTGACTGTCCTCAGACCAGGTGGCCAGCCAGCTGCAGCACAGGAGAGGATGGCAGCCCCTGCCACAGGCACTATGGCTGTGACACAATGACTGGTGTCTTCAATATAGTAACAAACATCCCCCTGTAAGTTATATAAGCGTTTATTCCTTTACCCTGTCACCATTTTTTAGTCAGCTCCAAAGGATGAGTCATAAAGCATCATACACGAATCCAAATACACAATAATTTAGTTCCCCACAACTTATGGTCAACAGATACATGCGGCCCTAAAAAATAAAACAGACAACTACAAAATCTCTTTAACCTCTGTCTTCTTTAAAGGCATTCGGGAATATCCCCACAGTCTTATCCGCTTATGGTGTCAAAGCTAAGAGAGCATCTAAGCACTGGGGCCACTGGCTCTTTTGACACAACACACATCTTTAGTTCATCTATCCCAAGTGTCAAGAAGAGCTGCTACCTCCCAAAGTCCATTTTTAAGTAGAGTTTCTTAGAAGATAAATGCCATTTTTGTCTAGAAGCCACATTATGAATGCTGGTGAGGCCTCTTCAGTCGACATCTGTGAGTTGCCTCTGTGTGTCCTCCAACTTCTCCTCTGGTGACATCACCAAGAGGGCTTACCTTTGACTCCGGGTGAGGGAAGAACCCCTCCTTCCGCCCTCACCCAGGCACTTCCGGTGGGGAAGCCCTTCTCCTGGGAACACACTGCCCACCGGGCTGCAGTGACTGGTTCAGGCAGACCCACGAGCCATTGAAACCCCAGTTCCCAACATGCACAGTGAGATGCCCGGGACGCTGCAGCGAACTCACAGAACACCACGAGATATTTTAAAGTGGAGACACACACAGGGAAACCTGACAGCGGACAGACACCAAGGGAGCAGTTAGCGCGAGTGGCTAGGTCACAGTTCCACCAGCAGATGGCACTACATCCTTTGTGATGACGTCACGTCCTTGCAAAGCGAGGTTTTCAGCGGTTGCTTTGATAATAAAGGAAGCACTACAAGAAAATCAACATGGAACAGGAAATGAAGGTGGTGGTATCCAGTCTCATACTGAGTCTGAGAAGCTACATAGCCCCTTAGTTAACAACAGTGGTTTACTTAACAATAAAGTATATATTTTTTTAATGTACTGATACTCCTTTTTAAAAAGACTACTAAGAGGGTGCCTGCGTGGCTCAGTCAGTTAAGCATCTGATTTTGGCTTAGGTCATGATCTCACAGTTCGTGAGTTCGAGCCCCACATCAGGCTCTGCACTGACAGCATGGAGCCTGCTTGGGATTCTCTGTCTCCCTCTCTCTCTGCCCCTCCCGCACTTGCTCTCTAGATCCCTATCAAAATAAATAAAAATAAACTTAAAAAATAAAAAGACTACTGGTAAGTTCCTGGGACATAAATGTTTAAGTTCTTTGGCCCTAATGACTCAACGAAGGTAACTTTAGGTATTTATCTTGGTGTAGGGGCACGTGAAAATCCTAGAAGCACTACACATGCCACGAATTTGGGAATCTTTACATTAAGATTCAGACCGGGGCCTTGGGGGATAGAGCGGGAGTAGGATGGCACCTCACCAACCTACACCACCACACTTGGCCCCACTCCACCCAGAGAACCTCGCCTACTCTCTGCCCCCACCTCAGGTGTGAGCCACAAAATCAGACAATAAGCTATAAATTCATTAAGGGTAGGAACTGATTTCCTCATCACTGTGTTCTCTGAACGAAACCCAAGATGAACTTAGTAACTGCTTACTAAAAGACTTGTTCCCACAGAAAGCAAGTTCTGAAATGCAGCCTTGAGGATGGGTGCATCTCGGAGACCTTGGATCCCTGGGGCACAGAGAGAGAAAGAGAAGGGCAGGGGCAACCACAGCAGAGCCGAAGCCAGCTTCCCAGTGGGCCTGGCATGCGCAGGGCAAGTGAAACTGAGAGCTGGTGCAGAGGGACACAGCAGACACAGCCCAAGCCTTGACGGGGTTCAGACAGGACCCTCAAAGCAGTGCAGAGCGCCAGAAACGCTCACCAGAGAAGGCCCAGGACACAACCCTCCCGTGGTATTCTGCCCAAAATGCAAAACCTGTATCTAACCATTAGCAAGCCCAGACAGACCCAAAGTGAGGGTCATAACTGGCCTGTTCTCTTGGAAATGTCAAGGGCAAGAAAGACAAAGAGGGAAAGGTTGTTACAGATTCTCAAAGAATGCAGATGACCTCCAAACACAACACGTGTTCTGGACTGACTGGACCCCGGACACCAGGGAGAACAGCTGTAGAAGACATTACAGGGACAATTAACGAAACAGGAAACAGGAAACAACTTGGTATCAGTGTTGAATTTACAAATTTTGATGAGTGAACCGTGGTTTTATAAAAACACGTCTGTGTTCTCAAAAATACACACTGATGTATTTGGTGGTGAAGCGGGAAACAGATGTGAGAAACTGATGTGAATTTTACATTCTACTTCTTTCTCTTTTTTAAAGTTTATTTGAGAGAGAGAGAGACACAGAGAGAGACAGAGAGAGAGAGAATAAGCAAGTGCGCACGGGAGCAAGCAAGGGAGGGGCAGAGAGGGAGAGAGAGAATCCCAAGCAGGTTCCTCGCTGTCACTGCAGAGACCAACGCAGGGCTCAATCTCACAAACCAAGAGGTCATGACCTGAGCCAAAATCAAGAGTCAGACACTTGATCGACTGGGCCCCCCACGCGTCCTGCCTTCTACTTAAACTCACATTTGTGTGAGCATAAAAGTGGCACGTGCCCATCAGGACAACACCCTGGCGACCACGTGTAGGGTGAAACGGGACACAAGGAGCACATTCCCTGTGGCCCAGTCTGCCATCAGTGACCACTGGGGACACCCTCACCTCTCCCAGGTCTGGCAGGAAGGAGGATCTCAGCCAGAGGGGCTGGCTCTTTGGCTAAGAGTGGAATGCTCTGAGCCTCCAAGGTTTGGCAGACCGGGCAATCAGGAGACTGACAAGCATCTAACTGGGGTGTGGCCTGCCCATTGACTCCTCTTCACAGTGTGGGGGCCGTGCTCCCCGCTTCCTAAGTTTACTACCCTGTGGTATAAAGTAGTTCATTTTTATGGAAGTAGAACTAATGAGCCCCGCAGGAAGATAAAGAAACGAACGAGAGCTCAGTGGAGTGCAGGGAATCACCCCTTGGGGACATTCGGAAGCAGGGAATCACCCCTTGGGGACATTCGGAAACACCATGGGGAGGGAAGGCAGCTGAGTTCGAATCGCAGTGGGCCAAGGCCACCAAACTGCCACCATAACCTAAAAGGGGACCCTACACAGCCCACAGCCCTCGACCTTCCAAGGGTGTGGCGCTAGGCCAGAGATCAGGGGCGCTCACACCAGGCAGCCCTGTGCACCGCGGGGTGCCGGACAGCACCCCAGCCTCTACCTAGGAGATACCAGTAGTACAGCGCACACCGTAACAACCACAAATGTAGGTTTTCCAAGCCATCAAAGCAGTTCCGTGAGAGCAGCTCCTGGTGGGCAGGCTCCGGAGCAGTGCGAGCTTAGAGGCAGCGATGAGGGCCGCACAGGACAAAGAGACTAGGTGACAAATGCCCAACCACGTAAACCGTGCAAGAACTTATGACTGACATAGGCGATATTCAAGGTCATCCCCCAGTGAAAGCACACTGGACAATTCAGACAGGCGACGCCACCCCAGTGGCTGCTGCCCTGGAAAGGAGATGGGCGGGGGCGCTGGCCACCTGAAACTGACACTACACACAGTTGTACACGTAACAACCATCTTGATAGAAATGCCTCCTCAGAGATAGAAATGCCTTTCTCATGGCTAAGCCCACACTGATTTAAGTCCCAATATGTCCCAGGTGTCCTGAGAACTACAAGAGAATTTAAAAAAATAAACCCAAAGAATTTACACCTTATCCTCAGAGTTCACCTTTAGACCCTCCTCGGTACAAGTATCCATCCCAGAGAAATTCTCCTTCCAAGAAGGTACTTCCAGTACATAGACACCCGAATTTCAAACATCACAGTAAGACTCCAGAGGGAATTTAAACTGGAAGAATTTAGAAAACCTATCTCTATGTATCTTGTTTGCGGAATACTCTGTCAGCTTAGTGCACGCCAGCACATGACTGACAACAGGAACACTGTTAAGGAAAACAACCCGTATTCCTGGGGAACCATGTTCAGCACTGTTTCTGCAGAGGCCGTGCTGAAGGTCAGTTGCACAAAGAGTCTGGGATCAAAAGGTGAGTTTGGGTCCCAGCCCTGTGACCTCAGGTCAACTGCTTCACCCTCAGACCTGCTGACTCTCTGCTGGTAAGAGGTCAAAAGATGCTCTGCTGGTCAAGAGCTCAGAGCAGGGGTGGCAATTTTTCCCATGGAGACCAGGCAGCCAATGTCCGGGGCTTTGTAAGCAGACTTGGTTCTGCTGCTGCTTCTGCTGTCACAAAAGCAGCCACAGACATGCATGAGGACTGAGGCTGTGCTCCGATACAACTACCTATGGGTACAAACTCGAATTTCCCTTAACTTTCCCATGTCACAAAGTACGCTCCTTCCAATTGGTTTAACCATTTAAAAATGTAAAACACATTCTTAGCTCCTTCTTAGCTCCTGGGCCACACAGAAAGAGACAGCGGATGTAGCTGTGCCAACCTCTGGCTTAGAGTACAGTGCTGGGCCCATGGCTACAGTTACCATCCTGAAATACAGGCCACAGTAGCTACATGCTGTCAATCTCCACTGTCTTAGAACCAAAAGCTGACCTCCTAATTTCACTGAGAGTTGTCTTTTCTCACCTACCAACTCTGTTCCAAGCAGCGGCTTCTGCTGTCCTGGAGAGCGCACTCACACGTCAGATACCCCGAACACTCCTGCGCTCCAAGAAATGAACTCTGCTTCTTCAAATCGAACTACATAATCTTGACAGTCAATTCTGAAAATCCATTCGACAGAAGATTCCCCCCACGCACAAATTTACACTTGAAGTAGAATTCTATCCCTTACAATTTCTATGTTAACCAAGAGGTTATGAGTGTAGCTGAACATCTACCAGTATCTTGTCCTCCACATCTTGGTATCCACTGAATGGTGTGGACGCCTCCACTCTTTCCCAGGACCTTAAGTCCACATCAGCTACAACGAGCTTCACTCAGTAAATCCCACCAGGTCTTTGGTTTTGCCTCACTGCCTTAGACAAACTGACTGCAGCGTTACTGTCTGACATCACTTTAACGTACTGTTACTAGGGGCATCTGGGTGGCTCAGTTGACTGGGCTTCCGACTCTGGATTTTGGCTCACGTTAAGGTCTCATGGTTCATGAGACTGAGCCCCACGATGGGTTCTGTGCTAACAGCACAGAGCCTGCCTGAGATTCTCTCTCTCCCTCTCTCTCTCTCTGCCCTTCCCCCACTGCACATGTGCCCTCCCTCCCTCTCAAAATAAATAATAAATAAATATTTTTAAAAAATAAAGTACTGTTATTGAAAACCACCAGATGCGCCTGACTGGCTCCACTGGTAGAACATGTGACGCTCGATCCCGGGGTTGTAAATTCAAGCCCCACGCTGGGTGTAGAGATTACTTAAAAATAAAATCTTAGGGGTGCCTGGGTGGCTCAGTTGGTTGAGGGTCCGACTTCAGCTCAGGTCATGATCTCCTGGTTCAAGGGTTCGAGCCCCACGACAGGCTCTGTGCTGACAGTTCAGAGCCTGCAGCCTGCTTCAGATTCTGTCTCCAGCTCCCTCTCTGCTCCTCCCCCACTTGTGCTCTGTCTCTAAAATAAAGAAACATTAAAAATTTTTTTAAAATAATAAAAAATAAATAAAATCTTAAAAGGGGCACCGGGGTGGCTCAGTCAGTTAAACATCTGCCTCTGAATTTAGTCTCAGGCCATGATCTTGTAGTTCACAGAATCGAGCCCCGTGTCAGGCTCTGCACTGACAGCCAGGAGCTGCTTGGGATTCTCTTTCTTTTCTCTCTCTCTCTCTCCCCCTCTCCGTTTATGCTCTTTCTCTCTCTCTCTCTAATAAAATAAACATTTTAATTAAAAACATAAATTCTTAATAAAAAACACTGAGACTGCAGTTGTTCTATGTCAATTATAACAATACCCGTGGCATTAAATCTTTTACAAAAAATGAAAAGATGCAGGAAAAAACAGCAAACCAGGAACATAAGATGCTATGAAGGAGCAGACTACAGCACCAGTAAAAATCATCTACCTCAAAGGTGAACTTAGTCAATTACACTTCAATAAAAAAAGCTCAAACTACTGAGATTTCTGTAATACGCTTACTTCAGTTATGCTACCTTTGAGAAGCTTCTAATACGTTCAAATGTTAAGTCATTATATTTTGTTACATTTCCTCCAAAATGAAAATTTCTTTTCCCTAATTATCATGATGTTGGTAAATTTTCCACAAAAAATACTGAAAAAACAGTCCCTTACTATAACGTGTCCCTTGCCCCCATCAACCCACAGGGGTGAAAAGGGGCATGTGTTTCTTCTAGACCTCGATACGCAGGTGCATAATTTCTCACAAATGAGTCAAATGACACTATACATAATCCTTCTCCTCTCCTCCCAATTTACTGCACTGTGGCCATCTCCTCGTGACAAAAAAGGGCCACCTTACATGTTTTTTAAACAGATGCACAGTATTCTGTGAGTGTCCCTCAACGTAACCAATCCCTAGTGATAGGCAGGGAGATTCAACCATTTATTCATTCCCCAAATATTCAGAGACATACTACCGTGTCAGAGCACATGTCATGGAGCTCTCTGCCCTCACTGAGTTTATATTCTAGTCACCATTGACAAATGTTTTCTTTTACCTCCAAAATTCAAGGTGATGGTTTCTAACAGAGACTGTTTTTTTTTTAAATTTTTCAACGTTTATTTATTTTTGAGACAGAGAGAGACAGAGCATGAACAGGGGAGGGGCAGAGAGAGAGGGAGACACAGAATTGGAAACAGGCTCCAGGCTCTGAGCCATCAGCCCAGAGCCTGACGCGGGGCTCGAACTCACAGACCGTGAGATCGTGACCTGGCTGAAGTCAGACGCTTAACCGACTGCGCCACCCAGGCACCCCCAGAGACTGTTTTTAATCCTGTTTTTATAACTAACTTTGTAATAAGTATTCTGTTATTTTCTCCTTTGGATAAATTCCTAAAAATGAAATTGCCAGAATAATTTATTTTGGAATTTTCTCTTTTATACTAAGGATGTCAACCCTTTATCATATACATTTCTAATATTTTCTCCAATTTGTCTGCTTTGGAGCCTCAGTTCAAAGGTCGTCCATCAGGTGTCTTTTGATATAGACAGGTTCTGAGTACTTCAGCAGATAATCTTTTTATGGCTTGTAGCCTTAGTGTCAGGTGAAGAAATCCTTTCCTCACACACCCCACCTCTAAGGTTATAAAATATATCCCCCAATATTTTTCTAGTACTTTCATGTTTTTAATTTTACATTTAATCCTTTCATCCACCCGGAACCTGTATGTGCTGTGGAGTGTGGAGTTTTCAACTTTATTTTTCCCAGCAGACTGCCCCTTGATCCAACATCTTTCACATTAAAATCCATCCATTCCCAACTCATTTAAGACGCCACACTAATCGTGAAGTAAATTCCCATAAGGCGACAGGTTGTCATCTAGCCTACTCTGTTCCATCTACCTATGCTTTATAACACTTTTAAAATCTGTATCAAATAGAACACTTTCCCCCCTCATCTTCATAGAACAGGCTCCTCTCAAATATCCATCCCCCCCCCCATAAGTGACATCTTTAAAATACGTCAGCATGTGTACACAGGTAACCTGCATTCAAGTTCTGCACTCACACCCGTTCAAGTCCTCTCTTGTCTTCAATAATGCTGCTTAAGTGCTCTTCATATAGTCTTACAACTGACTTAAACACACTTTTCTCTTTATAAAAAGAAAAGGTTCAGACCTAATAGCCATAAAAAAAAAAAAAAGAAAAGAAAATGGCATTGGTCTACGTGCCTAAGAACTCAAAAAATTATCTTTAAAGTTAGTTTCTATAAAAGAATAAGTTATTTGCAAAAAAGCATCTTATAAGGACTCATGGCCCTTGTCATGAACCTTCACTGTTTTGTCTTTTCTACTCATTATTTGATACTCAGGACTCAAGTTACTGAGTTTTGTAATAGCACTAAAAACAGAACTTCACTATAAAGCAACCACACAGTTTATTACAGGCATGAGTTGTGGCCGGGGCCCCACAGGCATCTTGATCCTCCCAGGGATCTCTAAGGTAGGATAAGGTCAAAGGAAGGGGCAGGAGCAGCAGCACAGGTGCGTGGAGCTGGAACTTTCTTATTGTCCCCGCTTCCTCCCCTGGTGAATCTCGGCCGTCTCACTCACAGGACTAATGAGCCGGAAAGACGAGGGGGTGGCAGTGAGAGGAACCTGTTTGTCTAATCACAGTTATTCATCATGTAGCTGGTTCCTCCTTTCTGCCTCTTCTTCCAGATGACCTAATTACCCTCAAAACTTTCTCCCCCAAGAATGTCCCCAATTTTGTAACAGGTCACTACGTATAAAGCCTCAGAGCTACTTATATTCAGTTCATCAGGGAGTATCTAAGTTAACCCGCACCCACTTGTCATGCTGCTTTGCTGGGAGTCTTAGATTTAAAAATCTTTTGTTTTGTTTGAAATCCAATCCCACTCTGGGGCGCCTGGGTGGCGCAGTCGGTTAAGCGTCCGACTTCAGCCAGGTCATGATCTCGTGGTCCGGGAGTTCGAGCCCCGCGTCAGGCTCTGGGCTGATGGCTCAGAGCCTGGAGCCTGTTTCCGATTCTGTGTCTCCCTCTCTCTCTGCCCCTCCCCCGTTCATGCTCTGTCTCTCCCTGTCCCAAAAATAAATAAACGTTGAAAAAAAAAAAATTTGAAATCCAATCCCACTCCCTCCCAATCAAAGCCATCTTCTTCTTTTCTTTCTAAAGTAGGCTCCACACCCAACGTGGGGCTCAAACTACCGACCCCAAGACCAACAGTAGCATGCACCACCGGCTGACCCAGCCAGGCGCCCCTCAAAGCCATCTTTCTTTTTTTTTTTTTTTTCACATTAAAAAATTGTATTTATTTATTTTGAGAGAGAGAGAGAGGAAGGGAGGGAGGGAGGGAAGGGCAGAAAGAGGGAGCGAGAATCCCAAGCAGGCTCTGCACTGTCATCGCGAAGCCTGACATCGGGCTTGAACCCACAAACTGTGAGATCATGACCTGAGCCAAAATCAAGAGCCAGACGCTCAACTGACTGAACCACCCACGCACCCCTCAAAACCATCTTTCTTGATGTCACTCTGTCTCTTCCAAACATTCAAATTCTGAGCTTGGCAGGCATTTTATGCAGACTCCCGCACAGAAGAACTGCTGAAATGACACTAAAGTGTTGTTTGCTAAAAGGTAACTGGTTCAACCCATTGCTCGGTTAGCAAACAAATTAAATTTTATACTAAGTCAAACTGCTGTTTAACCTCACAAGAGTTGCTGAAAGCCGGTCGATCACGTGTCCTGGGTCACAGCTAACTTGCTCAACTGGACAGAGTAGCATACTGATTAGGACAAATTTTAAAGCCGTGAGAGCAGCTGAAGTGAAAGGCCAACCAAACGGCCGGCACAGATGAGGAGACGGGCCTGAGGCAGTACCGATGGAGGAGAACCCCTGGCTCCCAGGGTGTCAGCCTTCTGTGACCGCCTCTCTCCCTTGTACCAATGTCCTCCACCACTGTGGCTTCTCAGCACACGGCCCAGGGACAGCAGCAAAGGAGGTGTTGAGGAGCCTGGCGGGGGCCCTGGCAGAGCCCCGCCTCAGCCGCACCCAGTGCCTTGGGTCAGGGTCTGCACTGATCACGACCCTGGGGGATTCGCATGCACCCAAATAAACAGAAGCTTAGAGTCTCCCTATTTAAAAATACAACTCTCCACTGGGCCCACCTGACCTTCCAACACGCCTAAGCCCTCCCGCTGCCCCTCCATGGCAAAGCTTCTTGCCACCCCATCTCCATGGCTGGCGTCTCCTTCCTCACCTCCCATGTTCCAACTCACCCCAATCAGCTCTACCTCACAGGTTCACCACCTAGTACCTGCGGTCCTTCAGTCAAAGAGACCCTTCAACACACTCTCTCAGAGCAATTACCCACCTACCCTGCTTACTGAAGAGCTGCCCCTGTGCATGCCTCTTTCAGACCGCTGATGGCTGGCACTCCTGCTCCCATCACCAATCCCGTGCACAGGCGACAGCATCTATCTCTGACTTCCAGACTGGACTCCTGGAGAACACACTGATGAGCCAGCACTCACTCGTCTTACGGCCATTTGGAACCTCAGATGTTCTAAGCAGAGCTCCTGATCCCCGCTGGACAGCCAGCAAACCTGCCCCACCTATGCGGCCACATCCCAGCGGCCCACATCACCACCCTGAAGTCTACAAAGCAAACACTCGGGAGGCAGCCTAACTCTCTCCCTTGCCCCTTCGCCCAGACCACCAGCACCAGCACTCTGGCTGGTTCCACCTCCAGAGCAGATTGAAATCTACCCCTCTCTTCCCACCTCCTCACTCCACCCTTAACCAAGGCACATCATCTTTCATTAAATCCCTCCTTTAGCGGCGCCTGGGTGGCTCAGTCGGTGAAGCGGCTGACTTCGGCTCAGGTCATGATCTCGCAGTCCATGAGTTCGAGCCCCGCATCGGGCTCTGTGCTGACAGCTCAGAGCCTGGAGCCTGCTTCAGATTCTGTGTCTCCCTCTCTCTGCCCCTCCCCCATTCGCACTGTGTCTCTCTCTGCCTTTCAAATATGAATAAATGCTAAAAAAAAAAAAAAAAAAAAAAACAAACTTAAAAAAAAGTGCCTCCTTTAAATGATCTTTGCCTCTATTTTTTCCCCCAACAATCCATTCTTCACTCAGCAATCTGAACAATCTTAAAATTCACATCTTGTCACTTCCTGCTTAAACTCTTTCAATGGCTTCCCGCTGCACCAAGGAAAAATCCAAACTCTCTTCCATGGTGTGGTAACCACAATCTGCACTGTCCACACCAGGGCACTTCTGAAAGTCAAAGGCACTGACCAGACAGAACCACGGCTCGCCAAGCGCACACTGAAACCTGTTCTGGGCAAACTGGTGACCAAGGACATCTTCCCTCCAACATGCACGTCTACCACTCTGCTCCCTGGGCACTCCCCTTTGGCCAGGCATCCTCCCCACCTCAAGAACTCTGCAATCACTTCTTTCTACCCTCACCTACTTGGCTCTCTCTCACCCTTGAGGTGTCATCCACTCAGGAAGGTCTTCCCCAACTGCCCTAAACCACGCCCCTCTCCATCTAGTATCTGACAACACTCACCATAACGGTAGAAATTTGTTGTCTCCGCCATCAGAAAATCAGAAACTACTGCCCAGTACTTATTAACAAGCACAGTGTCTTTGCTCACAGTATTTGGCAAATATTTGCTAAATTAATTGAAACAAATTAATGTTCATTTTTAGAATTCACTCCACAGAAATCTTAATATTAACTGGACATCCTAAAGCAGGCAATTCTAAATGCCACTCTATCGAAAGATCTGTGGGTTTTAAAAAAATGCACCGATTCTTTGCAAGTCCTTCCATCAAGATCCAGAGTCTATTTCCCTATACTTACAGTGTGGACTGGACCTTGTAACTTGCCTTTAACCAACAAAATGCAGCTAAGGTGACGTTGTGTGACTTCTAAGCATGGCCTCAAGAAGCCTAGCAACTTCTGCTCCTGCCCTCTTGAAACTCAGCCACAAGACGGCTGGGCTGGCCTGCTGGAGAGGGCACGCGGAGAACAGAGGCACCCTGGCCAGAAGTCCACGCCGGTGAGGCCCAGGAAGCACAGACCCCAGCCCACCTGCCAGATGACTGCCAGTGCAACCGTGGGCACGGCCGACACCATGCAGAGCAGAGGCGAGCTCTCCTGGCTGAGCCCTGCCCTAGCACAAAGGTGAACGCGTGGTCATTGTTTTACGTCCTTACATTGGAGGGCAGTTTGTGGTTGTGCAGCGTAAGTAACTAACGTACGCCATGATGAATTTTTCGTCACTGCAGAAGGCATATCAGTTTAAGTCAGAGCTCTCAACACTGGCACTGCTGACATCTTGAGCTGCCCAACCCTCTGATGTGGAGTAGCAATCCTATAGCACACCCCAAGCTGTGACAACTACAAACGTCTCCAGACAAAAAGCAAGAGCAGAATGTTGTCTGCACCTCGAGGGGGACTGGCTCTTCCACAAGGGAAGGAAGGATTCATCACTTTGGGGGCATTCCTTGTGCAGTCTTCTGTTAACTTCAGATCTGGGCTGATACCTACGTATTCTTTTCCTCCTCGATTGCCAAAGGACAGTTAGTGAAACAGACACTCGTGGTGGCCTCTACCCAATCCTGCAAAGATTACCCACAAGGACTTTGCTCCTCTGTTCCCACAGGAGAAACAAGACAGATGCAAAACCAAAGTACCTCAAGGGCCCTTTCAGTTCAGTGCCTGACCCCCAACAGAGACTCAAATCCTAGCTTCTGGGTGAGCTCCAAAGACCACAGGAAGACATAAATAGCTAAAACTAGCCAAAACCAAGATCCCAGATACTTTAAGTACAGCAAGTTTAGGGACTGTGTATATTTTTAAAAAAAGGGGGGGGGTGTAAAATATTTAAAAGTAAATTTGACTGGGGGCACCTAGGTGACTCACTTGGTTGAGCCTCCGACTTCAGCTCAGGTCGTGATCTTGCAGTTTGTGGGTTCGAGCCTCGCATCGGCTCTCTGCTGTCAGCGTGGAGCCCTCTTCAGATCCTCTGTCCCCTTCTCTCTCTGCCCCTTCCCCTCTCACGTTCTCTCTCAATCTCTCTCTCAAAAATAAACATTAAAAAAAAGTAAATTTGACTAGCAAAATTCCAATTCTATATACAATATAAACTATTCTTTTTTTTAATGTTTATCTTAAGAGGGAGGGGGAGAGAGAGAGCACGCAAGAGTGCATGTGAGCTCGACAGTGGGGGAAGGGCAGAGAAAGAGACAATCTCAAGCAGGATCTGCGCTGTCAATGCAGAGACTGATGAGGGGCTCGATCCCATAAATTGCAGTATGACAACCTGAGCCGAAATCAAGAGCTGAACGCTCAACTGACTGAGCCACCCAGGCATCCCTGAACTATTCTTTTAAACATACATTTATCGCATCTGACAAGCACCCCAAGATTCACACGATATAGTTTCCCAACTAGACAGGCAAGGGTTGCTAAACAGAAGTACTGAAAGGACTTTAATTTCCCAAATTCTCACTCCGTATATGGAGACTTTTCCTCAAACCTCCCAAATTTCTACTAATGGCAGCCCAGACACAGTCTAGGACTGTGCTATCCAGTAGGGGTTGTTATTAGCCACATGTGGTTTTTTAAACTTAACTGTATTAAAACTAAATAAAACTAAAAGTTTCTTAGTCACCTGAGCCACGTCTCAAGTGCTCGATAGCCACACATGGCTAGGAGCTACCATACTGAACAACGCAGATCATAAAACATTCCCATCACAGAAAAGGAATTCTATCGTAGAAGGCTGATCTGAAAGATCAAAATTAAAAGCAAAGTAGAAAAAGCTTGTACTGGAGATGGAGAAACGTACCACTTCCAGGAGCAGAGCAGTCTCTCTTCCATCCAGAGCACTCACTGCTGCAGACCAACGCGTGTTCGGCCATTTAAAAACTAACATAGATGGGGTGCCTGGGTGGCTCGGTTGGTTAAGCGTCCGACTTCGACTCAGGTCACGATCTCGCGGTCCGTGAGTTCGAGCCCCACGTCAGGCTCTGTGCTGACCGCTCAGAGCCTGGAGCCTGTTTCAGATTCTGTGTCTCCCTCTCTCTCTCTGCCCCTCCCCTGTTCATGCTCTGTCTCTCTCTGTCTCAAAAATAAATAAACGTTAAAAAAAAAAAAAAAAACTAACACAGAGTCAAGAGGTATATAAATACCTACATGTTGCTAAGTTCTTTGTTTTTATTTTTAACATTTATTCATTTTTGAGAGAGAGCGAGTGAGCGAGCGAGCGAGCAGGAGCAAGGGAGGGGCAGAGAGATAGGGAGACACAGAATCCGAAGCAGCTCCAGGCTCCGAGCTGGCAGCACAGAGCCCCACGCGGGGCTCCAACTCACAAACCACGAGATGGTGACCCGAGCTGAAGTTGGCCGGCCGCTCAACTGACTGAGCCCCCCAGGAGCCCCAAGTTCTTTCAATCAGTACAGGAACAAGAGAAGTTCCTACAAGGCTGCTCTGCTGTTAAAAAAAAAAAGAATCGTGGGGTGCCTGGGGGGGGCTCAGTCGGTTGAGCATCCAACTTCAGCTCGAGTCACAATCTCGCGGTTTGTGAGTTAGAGCCCCGCGTCGGGTTCTGTGCTGCCGGCTCGAGCCTGGAGCTGCTTCGGATTCTGCGTCTCCCTCTCTCTCCGCTCCTCCCCCATTCATGCTCTGTCTCTCTGTCTCTCAAAAAGAAATACATGTCAAAAAAAAAAACCTTAAAAAAAGAATCGTTTACCCACTGACTTACAATTAATTAATTAATCTCAACAATTTTAGAAGCTTCCAATTTTATTACTGTTTTTAAGTTCGCCTTATCTAAATCTGGGAGCAAAATGTTTGGACTACAAGAGCTATTTTAAAGCCCTTCTTTCACAGCCTAAGGGAACTTCCTCAGAGTGCAGCCTGTTCCTCAGCAGCTCAGCCTCTTCCTGAATATGTCAAGTTTTAAGTGACAGGAAATGTGTGTTGGTCAGTTCCTTTATTTTAAGAAAATGTAAAGAGAGCATGATGGCCACTTATTGATTTAAAAAGCACGATTTCACCGCGTTCCCAATCAGCATCTGGCACCAAGACTCCTGGGCTGACTCCACCAATGCCTAGGAGATGCCCTCCCCACCCCCATCTCGTCTCTCAGGGTCCACAGCAGCCACCCCAAACCCAAATCCCATCAGCAGGAGACCCGGAGTCTTGCCAATAACTCTCTTACCCATTCTTGAGAAAACCACCCAGAACTTCAGGTCCTGGCTACATGGTCTCATAGGCCACTGTCCCCAAGCCTGACCGTGTGGCAGATTCGCTGGGGCACTGGTCTAAAATCCCCGAGTCCTGGGCTTACAGATGAACCGATGGACACTTCCAGGGAGTCAGATGCACAGAACCAGCCCTGCCCACATACACAGCCCAATGGAGGTGCCCTCTACTTCCAACCTGGGCCAGTTAGGGAAAAAAAAGAGGCAGGACTTTCACTATTCTGTCACTATATGAGATGAAATGCCATAAAGGTGGTTAAGTGTGGCCAATCAACGTGACTAGGAAGAGGGGTGACCAGGAAAAGCCTATGTGAGGAGGTGACACTCAAACTGAGACCTAAAAGGGTTAGTGACTCAGCACTGAAAACGGCAAAAGGAATGGAGATGTGGGGCTGACAAGCGGATGGATGGGTCTGTAGGTCAGAAAGGCTGGAGAGATAAATTTGAAAGTCATCAAAACCATCAGTAAACAGCCTTTAAAACAGACAACTGGGGTAGCCACCTGGGTGGCTCAGTAGGTTAAGCATCCAACTTCGGCTCAGCTCATGATCTTGCGTTTTGTGGGTTCAAGCCCCACGTCAGGCTCTGTGCTGACAGCTGACAGCCTGCTTCGGATTCTGTCTCCCTCTCTCTGCCCCTCCCCCACTCATGCTCTGTCTCTCTGTCTCTCTCTCTCTCTTAAATATAAACATTAAAAAAGAAAAAAAAAGACAATGGGAGCACCTGGGTGGCTCAGTCAGTTTAGCGGATGACTTCAATTCAGGTCATGATCTCACAGTTTATGAGTTTGAGCCTCGCGTCGGGTTCTGCACTGATGTCACAGAGCCTGCCTGAGATAGCGTGCGCTCTCTCTCTCTCTCTCTGCCTCTCCTCCATTTGCTCTCTCTCTCTCAAAATAAACAAACTTAAACAAAAAACAACAAAGAAAAAGACAACAGATGGGAACAGACATGATCACCGAAGGAGAGCCAAAGAACAGAAAGAATCCTAGACTCAAGATTGAGAAACGCCAGACAACTGAGAACATGCTGGCCAGGTAAAAGAGGAAACCTGGAAGGAAATCAAGAAGGACAAACAAAAGGTACGAAAGAGCCAGGAACTGAGAGAGGAGAGTGTTTCAAAGAGGTGGTGTTGGTCAACCCAGTTCAATGCCAAGAGGCAGAATATACTAAAAACGGGGGGAAAAAAAGTAAGACCATTTCGGAGTGCACTGTTACCTGAAGCAGAAGCAGAGAGGTGCTTACCAACAAGGAAAATGGAAATGAGATGGACAGATTCTCAAATGTTTTTTTCATCCCTTGACTCCACATTGACCGAAAAGCCCACCTCTATTCTTGAACTTTGCTTCTGTGAGAGACATCAAGAATCCTTATAAAACATTTAACTTTCCATTTAAGTTCTCTTGTGTTGGTTTCTTCAACTTGCAATGGAGAGTTCAGTTTACAAGTTTGGCCATGAAAGGAGGGTAAAGACGTGGCAAAGAAGGAGTTAGGAACCCTCAAGGAGAACAGGGTCAAGGATGAAGCTATAGGTAACTGCGGTGGGTTTTGGAACGGTATCCCCTCAAAATCACTATCCACCTGTAAATGTGACTTTATTTGCAAAAGGGTCTTTGCAGATACCATTAGTTAACTTCAAGTGAGGTCATGCTGGATTAGTGTAGGCCCTGATCCAATGACTGGAAACCTCGTTAAGAGCAGAGACGTATGCTGAGACGAAAAGGCCAAGCGAAGACAGAGGCAGAACCAGATTGCCGGCAACCACCAGAAGCTAGAAGGAAGCATCAGAGGAAGCTGCCCAGCCAACACCTTGGTTTCAGACTTCCAGCCTCCACAACTGTGAGAGTAAATTTGTGGTTTCAGCCCCTCAGTTTGCGATCATTTGTCATAGCACCCACAGGAAAATAATGGAGTTAACATTTGAAAGCCAAGCAGAGGAAGCCCTGAAAACCTTAATGAAGACGGCAACCACAGAGACAAGAGAGCACGGGCAGCCTGGAGAAGCACATGAGGAAAGGGGAAAAGCCAAGGGGCCACACATCCTAAGCAGCAGTGATACTGGACGCCAACGTGCCAGTTCTCGCACCTGCTAAGCAGAAGGGTGAACGTTTTGTTTGCACCATCTCATTTAAGCCTTCCAGGTACCCCAAGATGAGAACATGCGATAGAAGTAACTCACTCAAGGCCTCAAAGCTAAGCAGCAGCAGAACCAGGATGTCCAACACATGGGTAGAGCTAATCTGCAGTGGAAAGAAAGGACAATCTTTGCCATGTAGTTCATGTTTTCAAATACGAGTAACATTCAGAAATACACATAATATGCAACAAAGTAGAAAAATTAGAATGAAAATATCCATGCAGTGATCCCCAATCTGGGGGAAAAACATCTCTGCACTTCTACGTGTGAACAATACAAAACAAACGTATGAATATAATATACATAGAGGTGTCTGGGTGGCTCAGCTGGTTAAGCAGCCGACTCTTGATTTCAGCTCAGGTCATGATCTCATAGTTCATGATATTGAGCCCCACGCGTCAGCCTGTTTGGGATTCTCTCTCTTGCTCTCTGCCCCTCCCCCACCCACATTCCCTCTCTCTCTCCCCCCACAATGAATAAACTTCTAAAAAAGTGAATATAAATAATACATAACAAATGAAATATAACAATCTTCTTTCCTGATAGAGAAATCATATTCTCCCTCATTTTATAGTCCTCATTTTCTATAATAAACATACTAAACATTTTATTTTTAAAATGTAAAAGTTAGGGGTGCCTGGGTGGCTCAATTGGTTAAGCGTCCACTCTTGATTTTGGCTCAGGTCATGATCTCAGGGTTGTGAGATGGAGCCCCTGCTTAAGGTTTTCTCTTTCTCTCTCTCTCTCTCTCTCTCTCTCTCTCTCCCTCCCTCCCTCTCTCTCTCTACCCCTCCCCGGCTTGCATTCACAAGGTCACTCACACACTGTAAAAATAAACAAAAATAACATAAAATAAAAAAATAAAATAAAATGCAAAAATTAAAGATTAAAATGGATTTACTGAAAAGGGCATCTTTATAAAAACAACGGGAACGGGAAGAAAGATCTTCAGAGGATGAGGACAGGATACAGAATTGAAGCAGTGGAAACAGATTGCCTGCCTGAGGAGTGGCCAGAGAAGATACCAAGATTAACTAGGGGGTTAAGTTATATAAGACTTAGTCACGTTAGGGGCGCCCGGCTGGCTCAGTAAGAAGAGCATGCAACTCTCGGTCTCAGGGTCATGAGTTCAAGCCCCATGTTGGGTGTAGAGATTATTTAAATAAAAATAAAACTTAAAAAAAAAACAGACTTGGTCATTTAGTCATGTCTGAAGGTCGAACAGAACCCTTGAAGAAGAAACTAAAGATAAAACTGTTGGTAAATATGTTTTCAAGCGGAAGGATCTTCCCTTTAATAATACATGAAGGAGCAGATGCCCACACAGAAGTCTTCTGAGATGAAAGGGAAAGGGAAACAGCTCATGTTGGAGGGTCCACAGTGTAAGAATTAAGAGCTCTGGAGGCAAATGACTCAGGTTCAAATATGGGTTCTACTGCCTGCGCCCTCCATCCATTAAGCCAGCTTTGAAATGTGGCTATTCACAGTACCCACCTCCAAGTTGATGTGAGTTCTTACCACGGTGCCTGGCACCGTAGGCACCCACAAACCTGAACTAACAGCACCAGGATCATCACCAACAGGGCAAAATGGCAGGCCATCTACTGCCAATGGAATGCCAAGTGGAGGTCCCGGAGGGTCAAGGTTTGAAGGGATTCATTTCAACACGGAAATCCTAAAGTACTTCTCCCAACATACTTCATGTAAACCGTGAGCTCATGACCTGAGCCAAAGCCGGCTGCTTAACCGACTGAGCCACACAGGCTCCCCATCGACCTCCTTCCTTAAAATGAAATTCTGAAGGGGCACCTGGGTGGCTCAGTGGGTAGAGCATGTGACTTTTGATTTCAGGGTTGTAAGTTAGAGCCCCAGGTCGGGTGCAGAGATTACTTAGAAGACTTGACTTTGGCTCAGGTCATGATTTCACAGCTCAGAAGTTCGAGCCCCAAGTCAGGCTCTATGCTAACTGGGCAGAGCCTTCTCGGGATTCTCTCTCTCTCCGCCCCTCTGCTCTTGCTCTCTCTCTAAATAATTAAAACAAATTTTTTCGTAATAATAAAATGAAATTCTAGGGCCCTGCTCTCTCTGCCTTCCTTCTCAGCACAGCCTTTCCCACCACCTGACAGGTGTCCCTCTCCCAGGGTGGAGTCGTGTCTCTCCTGGCCCCAACAGCAGCTGCTCCCAGGCACCGATCAGCCCCCAGAATAAGCAGACCACTGCCGCTCCCCGCTCCAGCCCCCTTCCTCTCCACACCTGACAATGCCAGGCTACTCTATCCGAAATCGGGTGGAATGGAGCCTTCCCTCCTCACACGCCTCTCCACCCCTTTGCTTCAGAGCCTCCCACACCCCACTGTCACTCCTCGGCCCCGGGGAATCTTGGCATTGAATAGTCCCAGTCTACTTCTCAGCCAGATTTGCTACTCTGTCCAACCCACCCCACCCCCACCCAAGACTGTCCTCCGTTCCAATGCTGTATTCTGATATTCTCCCAACTTCTGGTCACTCCTTCAGGAGCTTCTCTTCCTCTCAAGCTGCACCAATGGGTTTTCAACCTTTACAGAAATCTCTGGGTTCTTCTCCCCAGGAAAAGGCACAATCCTACACCTGTAATGCTGCAAACAGCAGGGGAAAGGGGAGACACAGTGCCTGTCTCCAGTCCCGCAGTCACCCTGGGCCAGTGCCCTAGATGTGGCCCAGCTGGTTTAACCACTACACTGCTCTCCAAATCCCTGCTGTTCAGATAGCTTGGTCTCAGGCTCCCTCCACACTCTTAATTACTGAAAATCAGAGGGCTTTTGTCCCTGTGGGTTATATCTATATATACTTACTATGCTAGAAATTAAAACACAAAGGTTTTCAAAACGTTTAATAAGCCTATTACATGTTGCCATAAAGAACATTTTTTCAAAAAATAACTAAGAAGTAATCTGATGAAAAGACAGCAGTATTTTACATTTTATTTAGCCTACCTGTTTTAATGTCCACCTCAAGAGGAGAGAGCTAAATTCTCACATCTGTTTCTTTTTTGTTTAATTTTTGTTTTATTTGAGAGAGAACAGGCACAAGTGGGGGAGGGGGAGGGAGAGAGGGGGAGAAAGAGAATATCCCAAGCAGGCTCCACACTGTCAGTACAGAGCCCCACGAATACTCCCGAACTGCAAGATTATGACCCGAGCTGAAGCTCAACCAACTGAGCCACCCAGGCACCCCTCTCACATCCGCTTCTGCAATCTGCTGCAGTAATGTCTTGCTTTGGTTGTAGTATATGAGGACAATTCAGTCTCACACAGACACACAGTTGGAAAAGGAAGGAGTATTTTAACAGACATTTCTTTTTTTTTTTTTTTTTATCTTTAACGTTTATTCTTTATTACTGAGAGAGACAGAGCGCAAGCAGGGGAGGGTTAGAGAGAGAGGGAGACACAGAACCCGAAGCAGGCTCCAGGCTCCGAGCTGTCAGCACAGAGCCCGACAGGGGGCTCAAACTCAGTCCGCGAGATCGTGACCAGAGTTGAAGTCGGATGCTTGACCGACTGAGCCACTCAGGCGCCCCAACAGCCATTTCAAATAAACATGCAGTCTCCTCTGATACTACATCAAAACTTGACAAGTGGGTAAGCATCCTAAAGGGAAGTTTTGATGTGGAATCTGAAACTGTGTCAATTAATTTTTAATACCATTACATCTTAAATTCCGTGGGATTTGTGCTCTGAATGGATCTTTCACCATCTGTGAGTTTGTAGCATCACACACAGGCCATTGGGAAACTACCAGTTCACTGAATTAAGCAAATCTTCCAAATGTTGACACATTTCATTACATAATATTAAAAAGAAACATTCCTAAGTACCATCACCTACAAGAAAAGTCTTTAAATACTGGGAAGCTGTCAAGCTCATGATAGCAGAATCAAGTTTTCCAAAATTCTAATTTCCATCTGAAAGCTCAGATTTCATCACTGCCAACAATACTGTCAGTAATGTTCCTTGAAATATCTGGTTTGCTTCGTTAATTTTCAGAAAGTATCTGCCATACAAAAACCCCTGTCTAAACGGCCATCCCTTTCTGCCAGCTCTTCCTCCAGTGCTGTGTGTGGCACAGTCCAGGAGAGGCTGTTGCCGTTGGGGTGCACTCGCGCTTTAGGCCTAGTTCCCATTTTGCCTCACAGACGGGAAGAAAACAGGTATCGGGGTTAAAGTATAATAATATTTCCTTTTATGCTTCATCAGATATTAAACTGGATTTCTCTAAACACAAGTTCATGATGATGAAGAATACTATGACTACAATAAATACTAGAACTGGTTTCATACCACAGCCCTGATTTGTGTTGAACAACTAGCAGTTTAACCTACCACTGCTCGTGTGCCATCAATGCAAACGTCAACACAGTGAAAGTCAAATAGCATCTTAATGACTGTATAAGTAGCTTTGATGGAATGGGTCCTGAAAGGGGTTTCAGGGACCCACAGGAGTCACAGATCAGACTTTGAGGGGGCACCTGGGTGGCTCAGTCGGTAGAGCATGCAACTCTTGATCTTGGGGTTGTGAGTTCAAGCCCCATGTTGGACGTGGAGTTTACTTAAGAAAAATCTATTAAAATTAAAAATAAAAAAATCTGGGGCGCCAGGGTGGCTCTGTCAGTTAAGCATCAGACTTAGGCTCAGGTCATGATCTCACGGTTTGTGGGTTCGAGCCCCGCCTTGGGCTCTGTGCTGACAGTTCGGAGCCTACAGCCTGCTTCAGATTCTGTGTCTCCCTCTCTTTGCTCCTCCCTCCCCTCGCTCATGCTCTGTCTCTCAAAAATAAATAATAAATGTTAAAAAAATTTTAATAAAAAATAAAAAATAAATCACAGATCACACTTTAAGACTCCCCCCCCCCCCCCCCCGCGGCTCCTAGTAATCTTTATTTCCAAAACTTCCATCACCATCTAAATACTGTTAACTCTGAAAGGCCCGCCTCCCAATTCAGACCACTCCTCCAGAGCTCCACATTCACATATTCAAAATCCAAATATTTCGGGGCGCCTGGGTGGCGCAGTCGGTTAAGCGTCCGACTTCAGCCAGGTCACAATCTCGCGGTCCGTGAGTTCGAGCCCCGCGTCGGGCTCTGGGCTGATGGCTCGGAGCCTGGAGCCTGTTTCCGATTCTGTGTCTCCCTCTCTCTCTGCCCCTCCCCCGTTCATGCTCTGTCTCTCTCTGTCCCAAAAAAATAAATAAAAAAAGTTGGAAAAAAAAAAAAGTTAAAAAAAAAATCCAAATATTTCTCACGCGTCCTGTTTCAGAGACTTGGTAATACTGTAATGTACCAAACTTCTAGTCTTCATGGAGCTTAGAACTGGCAGGGAGATCAGCACAAGGACTAGGAAAGCAGAGCAGGTTAAAAATGGTTGAGATTAGTGGCTCTGTCTCTCTCTCTCCGGAAAATAAATAAACATTAAAAAAAAGATTTTTTTAAATGGTAGAGATTCATGAGATGAGAGAACACCCTCTGAGGAGGGAGTCCACGAACAAAGACCTGAATGAAGGAGTGAACAGTACAAGGAACCTCTGGGAGAAGAGCTTTACAGCAGAAAGCTTAAGGCTGAGCCACCCTTGCTGGAGGCCATGGGAATGCCTCAAGAGTCCTCAAACTCAGCTCACGCCCCACCCCCCCAGCTCCTGCTCCTTATTTCAGTAAATGCCAAATAGCCATCCAGATGCCCAGGACAGAGACTCCTGAGGTCATTTTCTCTTGTTACCTTCCATTCAGTCGCCCCATCTTTCAGTCACCAGCTTTACCACCCCAGTCCAGACGCCTTCATCTCTACACCAAGCACCCCATTCAGGAGCCCTGACCATAGTCTTCCTTTCTCATCTGAACACTCTCCAAGCTCAAGTACCTACCATGCCATGGTCCTGATTAGGTCAATCTGCTTTTTTTTTTTTTTTTTTAATTTTTCTAATGTTTTTGTGAGAGGGGGGCGGGTGGGATACAGAGTGTGAGCAGGGGAGGGGCAGAAAGAGAGGCAGACACAGAATCTGAAGCAGGCTCCAGGCTCTGAGCTGTCAGCACAGAGCCCCATGCGGGGCTCAAACACACCAACCATGAGATCACGACCTCAAAGTTGGATGCTTAACCGACTGAGCCACCCAGGCGCCCCTCAATCTGCTCTTTGAAACTCTTTAAAGGCTCCCTAGAGCCCTTGAGGTAAAAGTGCAACTCTTTCCTAAGACTGTGAGCTCTCAGTGTCCATTTCTTACCACCCTCCAGCCCTTTGGAACTTCCATCCCCGGATGAGCTGTTGTGCTCTCTTTCATTCTGATAAGGAATCACTGAGCACCTACCACTACCACGCAATAGACGCTGTTCTGGGTGGAGACACAGGGAGTGAAGGAGGCCAATCGGTGGCTGCATGAGAAACACACCATCTCCCCCACCTTGGAACACTCCTTCCTTCCCCTCCACCCGCCAAGTGCATGGCAGACACACTCCAGATATACGGTGCTTCAGGTCTCAACTTAAAACACACTTTATTTCTGAGAAGCAGTCACTGTACCCTAGCTGACCCTGTAACCCACTGCCCGTGCATTTCTCCTTTGCATTTCTGCTTGTGAGGCTCTCTATCAAACAATAAACTCAGTGAGGCCCTGGGCCACGCCCACTCTATGGCAGTTTATAGCCTCAGCACCTACCAGACAAGGTACTGAATAAGCACTTGTTAAACCAATTTCCAGTTATAGTATTCATAAGAATATATGAAAAATATTTCATTATTACTGTCATTAATTGGCAAATCAAGGGACACCAAAGTTTTGTAAAATCAAAACAAGTCATCATTCAGGCTGTGGTGAAATCTTTAAAAAAAAATAATTCTGCCAGTTTTCAAAATGGATCAAAATTCAAATAGGATCCAAATTTCAAATAGGATCAAAATTCTACTATAAAGGTAAAGAAAGTCCTTCAAGAAAAGCAAACAATGTGAGAAGACTCAGGAGAAAGTGTGGTGGTAAATAAATGACAGGGATTTGTAAAGACAGCTGACACATATGCTCCGTACCCCAAATTAATGATATTCCTCGGGAACCATTTGGAAGAAAGAAAAAACAAATCTTTCAGTAAGCTGTCTTCTTACATTATCTAACATGATCACGGTTCAGGAAATTTTTACAAAGCAAGGCCACCAGCAGCAGAAATGGCTAATGGGCGTCCTGTGGGCAAGGCGCTGCTCGAAGAGCTTCACACATCTGTCAACTAACAGCCACCCTAGGAAGGAGGGCCATTATTAAATCATAACCTTTTATCAGTGGCAATATAGGTTCAACTGAATAATCTCTTTAAAATTACCCCAGATAACCCTGACTTGATCTTTTATTTACTTTTTTTATTTCTTAAATTTACATCCAAGTTAGTTAATACATAGTGCAACAATGATTTCAGAAGTAGATTCTTTTTTTTTTTTTTTTTAAGTAAGCTCTACCTCCAATGTGGGGCTCAAACTCACACCTCGAGATCAAGAGGGGTGAGCTCTACCAACTGAGCCAGCCAGATGCCCCCTGTCTTTTAAATCCATGCGTGTAGAAATGGTTTTCCCCAGGGGCACCTGGATGGCTCAGTTAGGCATCCAACTTCAGCTCAGGTCTCGATCTCAGAGTTCATGAGTTCGAGCCCCACATTGGGCTCTTTGCTGTCAACACAGAGCCCGCTTGGGATCCTCTGTCCCTCTCTCTGCCCCTCCCCCGCTGGTGTTTTCTCTCTGAATAAACAAACTTAAAAAAAATGGTTTTGCGCAGAAATTCTAATTTTAAAAAATTTAATATTTCAAAAAGTCAAATAAGCAGATACTTAAGTCTTAAAAAAAGAGAGAGAGAGAGAGAGAGAGAGAAAGAAAAAGAAAACAACACTGCTCTACAAAACGGGAAGCTTTTCTAGATCACTGGAGGCCAGCAGTAATTTCTTTCCATCGATTACTGTGGCACCTAATGCCAGGCAGGCACTGCCACAAGGACAGGAGGGCTAAAAGGTTTAAAAAGCTTTCAGCATTCCACTAAATCCTCCGACCAATCTGAAGGTCTATAGATTGTCTATATTTCCTAAATAAGAGTTCTGGAACAACACCCACAGCTTTAAAAAGAAATGGTATTCTTTTCTTTTTTTCCCAGAATAGTCAACATGATGCCGAGTTACTCAATGTATACACACCCCCACACACACACTTAGACCGCCCTTCCTTCCAGTGTCACAAACGCGTCTGTCCGTTTGTGAAATGCGTATCTGACCTGTTTCAATCTAAGCTTGCTTTTACCCCTTCACTTCATGTTCACAAAACCAAACACTTAACTGGCCCATCTGCTTCATAATTTCTCTAACCACAGAGCAATGAATGCAAACCTGAGATCAGAATTTTTCCCAGCGTTAAAGGAGTTGAAGATTTTTTGTTCATTGCCTTACTGGACTTACACTAATAGGGGTTTCAAAATAATATAGCATGCCATATGGTCAAGCCGAGATAATAAAATTGAGGATATCTGTTACCAATCCACTAATGCTTTTCAAAGCCAAAGTCTGTAGACAGTAAGAATTTAATCCAATTTGGAAAGCAACATGAGCCAGAAAAACCAACACGGGCAGAGAGAAAAAAAACAACCCAATGAAGATAGATGCCAATACCGCAGGTCTAAAATCAAATCAGTGTTACTCATTAAAGTATGTATTCGCTAAAAAGCCAACTGATGGTAGGTAAGTCTACAGATATCCTAAAGACCTTTCTCAAAGCTATTGGGAGAAATACAACTTTTTCAATCAAACCAATGGACAACAGAAATTTTTAGCAATGTAACAGAACAAAGCTTTAAGAAATAAGTTAACTCCTCATAAAATCAGTCCCTTTCTTTCTCAAGCTGTCGCTAGAAGTCTACCAAGGTGATTCAAGCTTTGCAATCAAAGTCACTAAGCATGAAAAAATCTGAAGAGGTTTTAAGTTTTAGTCCTTAAAAAAAGACAACACATTATTCTGCAGGCTTTTAACACTCTTTTAAATCTGTTTAGAGATTAAAATTAAATTTGAGGAAACTTACTTCAACCCCCCCCCCCAAAAAAAAACAGAAGTAACTCAAAATATCAAACCAAGAAATCTTTCCTAAGGTATCATGAATGTTCTTCAGTGGACATTAAATGATTGAGCACCTCTTTGGTGATCTAAATACAGCCCTGCTGTGAACTCCAGTACCTTACTGGAGGACAGGCTTTTGTCTGATAGGTGTGTTCATTTAAGAAAGTGTCAGTTCTGAGTCAAAACTGCATGAACGATCTCCTCCATACACATTCATTCCAGCAGATGAAATGTAGCCCTAACACTGGTTCCCCAGCAGAAAGAAATGGGAATAAGCCACAGGCACAGTCACAAAACTTAACTTTGCTTTCCCAAATTCTCACTAAGAAAACCTTGTAGCACTTACAATGCCTGCGAGGCCGGGAGCACTAACCTCGGGACAGACTTGCAGTCGGGCCTCACAGCCACCAAAGACTGGAGACCTCACCCCCACCCCCCACCCCCTACAGGGTCTGACGAGTTGGCCTCTAATGAACCATCCCAGTTGCTCTCCATTTCTGGCCAACTCTAGTCTTAGAGAGTTCAATCAAGCCAAAAGCTACCATCCAATTGTGCTGTGTGGAGGTTCTCAGACTGTTTCCATGTTGGTGGCACCAACTCTGTCCCCACCCACACACCCAATATTAGTAAGGAAGCAAAAAAGGAACTGCCTATTCACTTTCTTGTTGCAATATATACTTTCCGGAAGAATCTAGAATAGACTCTATCTACCTTAGCAGAATTCAGACGAAGACCTTACTTCTCTACCTCCAAAAAAGATTAAAGCTTCAAGTCCAAAAGCAAAGAATTCATGTAAAAATCTTACTGCTAACACTCTAAAGACCTTACCCACTGTCTAGACTTAAAAGGAACTTCTTACAAAGCTAATACTACTTCCATTTACTTGGTAATCATAAAAATAATCTACACGTTTTCTTAGTTAATAATCAATCTCATAAGCAGCTGCTTAATCATCAAATATTGAGATCACTGTTATCAGATGGATTGTAAAACGAAAACACACACAAAAAACACCCCCCAACTAAAACCACAGTTTAAGAGGTCTACATCGTTGACACACAAATTCAGTCATGTATTCTGTAGCTGTCAATGTCCAGTAACTTCCCTCCCCAACATAAAAATTCATACATAGCTGTTTTTCTTCGGTAAATGAAATCTCACAATCCAAACTAAAAAGCTTCCACAAAGAGGAATTAAGTAGATACAGCCAGTACTACTTCCGTATGTAACTATATAATTTAAAGGACTTAAGACACGCTTCAATACCTTCTGAACCTAACATAATAGGCAAGGAAAAATACGGGGGGTGGGGGGGGTGTCTTCAAAAGTCCAATGGCTCAGCCACCACCCGGGTGGAATTTTCAGCTCAACTCCTCCCCCACCCCCACCGTTGCCACCGAAAAGCTCGCAGGGCGAAGGGCGACACGCAGCCCGGGGTCACTTCCTCCCTCCCTCCCACCCTGGCCCTTCTAAATAATGTAAATGGGGCCCAAAGCACAATCGGGGCGCAGGCGGCCGGGAGCGCGCGGCGGCTGACAATGGCAGCGGCGGCGACGCGCCATCTTGTAGCGGGGCCTGGCCCGAGCCATTCATTCGGCGCGGGGGCGCGGGGGCGCGCGGACCCCGGCCCGGCCCCGCCGCGGGGGCCGCCGCCGCCGCCGCCCGGCCTCCCGGGCCCCCCGCCCCGCCCCGCGGGCTCCGCGCCCGGCGAGGGGAAAACGACGACGGGCTCGCGACGGGGCTGCCTCCCACTTTTCGGTGAAAACGAAAATAGCCGAGGATCGCACCGTTCGGTCCTCCCGGCACAGCTCTTTGTTTCTGCCTTAAATCCACCCCGAATTGCCACCCGCGGGCAGCCGCTGGCCGGGCCTCAGCTTCCTCATTTCACTGTCCCCCTTTCTTCATCGTGTCACCAGCAAGCACTAACTTCAAAGTCCCCAGAAAAGGTGTATTTAAAACAGCGTTTCTCCGAGGCAAGAGACGAGCACCTCGACCCCCTGCAGAACCCCGCCGCTCCCTTTGTTCTCGCGGCCCCGACCCGGCCGGCCTGCAGACCCCGGCCCAGCGCACCTCCGCCCCGGCCAGCCTCCGGCGCACAGCCCCCAGTGAGATCGGGCCGGATCGGACCGGGGACCCCGACCCAGGACCCCGGACTCCGGGTCCCAGACCGCGGACCGCGACTCAGCACCCAGGACGGCGGACCCCGACCCGGGACCCCAGACCGAGAAGCCAGGACCGCGGGCTTGGAACCAGGACCCCGCAGAACGCGGATCGCAGACCTGGCCTCAGGGTCCCAAGCCCCCGCCCCAAGACCCTAGCCTCCAGCCCCTCCGACCCCGGCCCCAGGGCCCGAAATCCGGACCCTGATCCCGGCCAGAGAGCCCAGACCCCGGCCGCACATCCCGAGCCCCGGACCTGGGACACCGGACCACCGCCCAGACCCCGGCCCCAGCCGAGGCCCGCAGGGTCCCCGCCGGCTCCCGGCCCGCGACCCCACCCGGGCGGGGCAGGAAGACGCGGCCCCGCGGCGGGGTGGGGGCGGGGAGGGTGGGGGCGGGGCGGCTCCTGGCAGGCGACTGTGGGGAGGGGCCGTGGCCCGGGTCGCGGGGCAGGGGCTGCCGCGCTCACCTCGTCCCGCCTGACGCGCCCGCGCCCCGCCGCCTCAGCCGCCTCAGCCGCCTCAGCCGCCTCGGCCGCCGCTCTGGAGGTGGTCGCGCTCGGGCCGCTCCGCGGGCGCTGCGGGCAGGTGCGCCGGCGAGGCTCGGTCCGGTCCCGCGGCGGCTGTTCCACTCCCGCGCCCGCGCCCGCTCCCGCTCCCGCTCCCGCTCCGCCGCCGCCTCCGTCCGCCCCTCAGACGCCTCCAGCCATCGGGATGGGCGCGGCGGCCCCTGCCCGCAGCCTCGGGAAACCCCACGCCGCGTCACCGCGCACGTCGCGCGCGCACGCACGGCCCGGCCGCGGCCCCGGCGCGCGCACGCTCGCGCGCTTCCTCCCTGCGCCCACCCCGGGAGCGTGCGCGAGCGCCTTAAAGGGGCCGCGCTGGCCGTAGGAGAACGGGCTCCGGAAGGCACCCCCCCACCCCCCACCCAGCCCTGGTGGCCCAGGCACCAGCCTCGCTGGTGGCCCAGGGACTGCGCGGGGAGCCCTGAGCTAGCCTGGGCCGACCCGCTCGCTTCCCCGCCAAGTGGATGTGAGTGGAGGCCGCAGGACCAGAGGTGGGGACTGTCTCGACCCCACACCCGTGTCCCATAGGCGCATCCCGCACACGTGCCGAGTACTCCCGCCTGGCATCCTGCACCCTGCATTCAGTACCCTGCACTTGCACTCTGCATTCGGCACCCCACATCTGCACTCTGCACGGGTACCCACAGGTGCACACACCCAACCCAAGCCAGCCCTCAGGCCTGGGGGTGCAACCGAGCTGACCAAATCCCAGAGGGACCCCTGCTCGACCGGGGCCGCCTCCGCAGATGCCCAGCCTCTGCTCACCCAGGAGTGGACGCCCGCCACCCGCTGGACGGGGCCGGTCCTGGGGCTCATGGGAGCTTGGGCAGGTGTGAGCAGTGTGGCCTCGGGAGGTCAAGCCCAAGGCACTTCTCTTGGGAAGGGCTGCCTGGGCAGGGACGTGTGACCACCGAAGAGTGTCGGGAGGGAAACGCATGGCCGACCTCCGCGAAGGCCGCTGAGAAATGAAGCCCCTCTGGTGGGGTCAGGTAGGAGGAGGACATGGGTCATATGTGCTCAGCCTGTAGACACCCCCAGGAAAGTCAGTGGAATAGTCCCCAACCACCACCTCTTTCTTTCCAGCTGACCCCTGGCTCCCCGGTTGCAACAACCACGCACCCACTGCCTTCCTCCCTTCAGAGCCTGCAGTCCCTGACCCTAATCAACCCAGGCCAGATGCAGGCCTCTGCTCCTCCCGGCCTGTGTGTAATCCTTCCAGCAGGGAGCCCATACCCTCCCACCCAGGTGTGGGCTGCATTCGTGGTCCCGCCCCCTCCCACTCTGTGGGGCCTTCCTGTCAGCATTCAAGCATGTCCCCATCATTCCTAGAGCCCTTCTCCTCTCCTGGCACAGGATATTCCCGGTTCAATTTAGACCCTCCCTGCCCAGCCCTGAGCTCAGCCATTTCTGCAAGAAGTCCTGGTTCCTTTTAGTGGGGAGTGGTGTTTAGAAGCCAGGATCAGGGCTGCAGGTGTACTCAGTTACTGGAGTACCATTGCTTCAGCAGCAGGAGCTGGGGAGTGTATATATGCACAAGCATACATGTACATGCACACGCACAAAGTACCCCCCCCCAATATAACCAATCTCCCGTGATTGCCGCCACCCTCCTCACCCCACACGGGCTCTGACCTCCTCTAGGTCACCACAGTCCCCGCGGCAGCAGGGATGTCCACCTTGCTCAGCAGACATGACAGTTCCCATTGCCCCTCCCACAACGTCCAGGTTCCTCTGCCCTTGCTGTCCTGCACTCTGACCCCCCTCTGCTCCTTAAACACACAGATCGCCACATCTACCCTCTGGCCTTTTGCCCTTGTGACTCCATCTGCCCCGGAGGGTCTCCCCCATAACCTCCCGTCACCTCCACAGAGAGGTCTCCCCCGGTCTCTGCCCCAGTGGCTCGTTGGCCACATTTCTCTTCAGAGCTCTCATTCCTGAGACCTCACATGGTTCGTTTGTGGGCTGCTTTCTCCTTGCCCATCTCCCCGGCTGAAGATGGCACTAACTCCCTTGCCCGCTGTTCTACCTGACAAGTAGGGCATGAGGTGCACAGTGGGTCCTCGGGGGACGTTTATGGGATGGGTGCAAGGTGTGCGGGTGATGCTCTGTGATCTGAATGAGACGGACAAGACTCAGCATGAGGACCAGATGGCAGGGGAGTGGGCAAGTTTGGAACCGAATGGTCACTGTGTCCAGGACAAGGCCCTGGGGACTCTGTGGCATTGCCCACTGCTCCAGAGGAGAGGTGCGTGATGCGTAGTCGGAAAGATGAGCGTCCTGGGCGTTGGCAGGCGCGTCCCAGAAGCAATGGACCCAAGGCCGCAGACTCAGGGTCAGTGACATTCCTCTGAATCCAGCAGGTCTGATGCCAGCTGTCAGTGCCCACCTAGGTCCAGGACTTAGAGAAGTGGAAATGTGGAGGGAGAAGAGGAAAATGAGGCAAGAAAGGAGGGGGAAAGGAGGAGGAGAAGGAGGAAGGGGGTGGGGGGGTAGGGCCAGCAGCAGAGCAGAAGGAAATGGGCAAGGGGGTGAGTGGTCTCTGTGAAGACCTGAGCACTCCTGTGGGGATGGGAGGGGGGCCTGGGGGACCCTCAGAACGCCCACCTCCCCAGCCGGGATCCCTTCATGCCTGCCCAAGGTCCACGGTGGGCACCAGGCTGCAGGCCTGACTCTCCTATCCCACAGGCCACCGCAGACCTGATGGGGCCCAACCCCAGGTACACCAAGGCCACAGAACAAGGCCACACACGAAGACACCAGGCCAGTGCCTACACCAGCCATCTGAGGGCTTGGAGCCCCAGCTAACCTTAGGTCTGCGGGGTAGGGCAAGCCCTTCCTTGGAATTTGACCTGGGGCCCGGGCGCGGAATCCTCCTTTGTGTGTTTATGGATGAATGTGATGGCACAGTTGAGGGGGAGGCAGGAGGAAAGGAGAGCCCCGGGTCCTCATTTCCAGGTCCCCTGCACAGCCCAGGGCCTCATTCCCCTTCAAAATACACAAGCCACGGGCCGGGGCCCTCCTCCCAGCTCTAGTCCCCAGGGCGCAGAGGGACACCAGCCCTGGTCAGCTATCAGGAGCCCTGGAGCTTCTAGCTTCCAGCCAGAGCCCTTTGGACCTTGAGGGCAGGAAGCACGCTCTGGGGAGCTGCCCTCCCTCCCTCCCTCCCCTCCACCCCCCTGCCCCGGCCTTCTGCAGTTAGGGCCCTCATCTGCTGCCACCGCCCTCCTCAGTGGGGCATAAATCAGGGCTCACGGTGGCCCCGCTGCCACTGCCTGGAGAATTTGTGCTCAGCTGGCCAAGAACTTGGGCTTCTCCTGATTTCCTGGTGACACTCCCTCCTTCTCCAGATAAGTGGCTTAGACATCAGCCTGAAGTCCTGAGTCCGTAGCCACACCCGTCCGCTGCACCCCGCCCTGGGCAGGGCCAGCCGGTGGTTGCAGGGCTGAGCAGGGCCCGAGGGTGAAAGCGGTTGGCCTGGTGCCTGGCTCGGTGCCCGGCCTTCACTGAAGACCTGGGCTGTGCAAATGCGTTGTTCGGATGCCCCCGCCCCATCTGCTCTGTAGCAGGAAGTTGTCTGACCGGAAAGTAGGTCTTTTTAAATCTGAATTCCTCACACAATCTGTGCACGTGACCCAGACCCAAGCCCAGGGGCCATGCTCCGAGCCTGGCTTCGGAGGGTCTCCGGAGCTCCCTTCCCGCAGAGCACCGTCTGTACCTCCTATCACAAAGCCATCCTGTCTTCCCTTCTGGCAGGTGAGCCAGAGCCTGACCCTGGCCCCTGGCCCCAAAGGACAGGACTGGGACAAGGAAGACAGGGAGAGGTGCAAAATGTAGGTAAATCCAGAAGAAGCCCTAATTAGTTTGCAGGCTGCCAGCGGCAGGGTCTGGTGACAGAACAGGGTCAGGAGAGTGAGGAAGCCCGCCCCTCCTTCCTTCTCTCGGCAGACACTTCCCAAGGGCCCACGGGTGCCAAGAAGACCCATGTCCCTGACCACGGGTCCACCGTGATACGGGTGCCCGCAGGGGCTGCCGGGAGGGACACAGGGAGAGCCAAAAGGTGACTGTCAGCTGAAGCAAAGCCCATGGAGGTGCAGGGGTGGGAGGGGTGCACAGCTTCAGAGCCCAAGAGAAGGTCAAGGCCGGGGCCCGCAGGGGCAGAGTGTGCCTTGTCGGCCTTGGGGTGGGTGCTGGCTACTTCACCCAGCTGCCGGCAGACCCTCCCCCTCACTCTCCCAGGTCTGTCCCTTGTCCCCAAGTCCCCTACCATGCCTCTTGTCACCTGCCCTCCAAGCCCATGATCCTCCCGGTCACCTGCCTTTGGTCACAGACGAGACATCCCTCATGGGGGCCCCCCAAACTTGAGGGGGTAGTGGGGAATCAGGACGTGCCAAGTGAGGGGGGCGGCAAACACAAGACATGTCTCCCCTGAGATTTGGAGCAGACATCCAAGGGAAGGTCCAGGTGGCATCCTTGCCACTCCCAGAGGGCGCCGTCCCGAGTGGGTTGAGCCCGTGGGGGCGGTGCTCAGCTCCGGTGTTCGCCCGGAGCAGCCTTCCCGGGGCGCGGGTAACAAGAGGGCCCTTCTTCCTCTGTGGGGCTCTGTGTGATGGGCACGTCTGGTCTCACCGCAGATGGCGGACCTGTGCTGGCACAGCTGGGGAGCCTGGCTCCATCCGGTGGCTCTGGCTGCCCCAGGTGAGCCCAGACAGAGGCTTTCCGTGTCGTTTGTGGAGCGAGACACCTTGGGTTGAAAATACAAACCCCTCTAGTAGAGAAAAACGTGGCTATTATCGAGGAGAGCAGCATCCCCCACATGTACCCCAGAAACGTGTGTCCCCACAGATGCGCACTAAGTGTCCACATGCCAGTGGGGTCAATCGGGCTCAGGGTAGCAAGTCACAGAAGCTTAAACCGGTTTACGTGAAAAGAGGCAGTCGACTCGCTCAGGGGACGAGTCTGTGAGCAGATGTCCGGGCTTCAGGTATACACGGATCCAGGCGCTCGGTCAGGCTGTTGGGGCTCCCCTCCTGGTTCTGCTTCCCCAGTTCTGGCGCCTCCTTTTCTCTCTCCGCCTGAGAGACACTGTGTCCTCTAGGGTGTGTCTTCCTATGTCTCCAGCTTAGCACCCACAGGGCTCCCAAGACTGAGATATCTGTACGTTGACCCCAGGAAGGCTCTGAAGGGCCTCAGTCACATTCATGTGGCCCTGGAGGCAGGGAATGGAGGGGCCACAGCTTGTGCCCCTGTTGGGACACCACCCAGCACCCAGAGCAAAGGCAGGTGCTGTCACCAGGAGGAGGAGGACTTCTGGACAGAGACAAACACAGGGGTCCTTACCTGCTTCCTAGCCGAAAGCAGGGTTTGGGCAACAGTTGAGCTACTCATAGAGGGAAAGGAAGCCTCTGTCGAGTTCAAGGCCTGCAGAGGCCCCAGTTCCCGGCTCCTCCTGGCTGAGGCCCGTCTGCCCCAGCCCCTGGCCTGCTCCGTCCTGGAACTGGATGCTGGGAACAGAGCCCACCTTCCTTGGCTGCTGTGCCCCCAACCCCAAAGCAGCCTCTGGGGTTTTCTGGGGCAAGGGGCATCAAAGGTGCCCCAGGGGACAGTCCGCGCCCCCACCCACCCTGGCCCCATTTCCAGTCCTGGCCTGGGTGGCTCCCTTGTCGGGGAGGCCACAGCTGTTCCCCACCTCTAGGCCATCACCTGCCCAGCCCTGGGACGTAGATGCCAGCAATGGCCCGGGGCATCCTGGGCCAGGGCTGGGAGCACTCACCAGAGACCAAGAAAGTGTGATGCAGACTTAGGAAGAGCCAGGGGTCAGAGGGGGCGTACCCAGACCCTCGCGCCCACGATCAGGTGAAAGAGGGGAGGCCAGGGAGGCACAGTGCCCAGAATGGATGGGGTCTGGCAGAGGGGACCTGCCGGGTGGGGGGCTGGGGGCGGCCGCTGCCTCAGCTAGGCCTTGGGACTCTGGGCACCCCCCTCGGCCCTGGCCTGGCCAAGCCTCCTGTCTTGAGGTGCCACAACAGGCCTGAGGATGCTTGGAGGGGGGTCCCTGAGGCCAGGCGGTGGGGACACAGCCCCAGTGTTGCACATACCAGCGTAGGCCACACCGGCTTGGTCCGTGCAGGTGTGACTAGCCTGAGCCCAGGCATGACACCCCTCCCCCAGAGTGGGGGCAGCCTGCACACTACCCCGTCTCCTAGTTTCTGCTGCAGACATGAGCAGGGACTGATGGGGACGTGGTGGGGGAATCACAGGGACCTGTCCAGGGAAATGGGAGGGGGGCTGGTCTCCAGCCCCCCTGACCTGCCACTGCCGGTGCCCTGCCGGGGGAGGGGCACCCTGTCTGTTCTGGGGATTCACCTCCCCACGGATGGTGCCCTGGGACTCAGTTCCACCAGCACCTGCCCAGTAAACAGCTTGCACCTGTGGCCCCAGCAGGCAAGTGGGGAGAGGTGGGCGGCCCAGCGCCTGGGGTGCCTGCCAAGCCTTCCCGAACCCACTGTCCTGTCTCAGGCAGCCACTGAGAAGCCTCCCCTGGAGCTGGGGAAGCAGGACGGAGCCAGGACAGCGGCACAGAGGGAAGGGCATGTGGGTCCCTAAGTCACACAGCCCCAGATCTCCGCCCTCACTAGGCCGCATCCCGTCTGTCACGCCCCATCACCTACCGAATCGTGCCACGTCACGTGCCACGTCATCCACAGACCGCCGGGCCACATCTGCCACCTCGTGTCACCTGGGTTTGGACACAGTGGCGCACCCGGGCCCTTGGGTGCCCGGCGAGAATGGCCGTTTCTCCTGGGCCTGTATCCTGGTTATCGTCCCAGTTGTCCCCTGTCCTGTCCTCAGGCACAGACCTGGAAGGACTGTCCTCTCCAACAAAAAGACCCTCCAACACAGCCCCTCCCAAGAGGGGGTAGGGATCAGCACCGCAGCCCGAGCGCCCCTGTTCCCACCCCACCCCCGGCTCAGCCCAGGGCACAGGGTCTCCACTAAGAACTTCCTGCTCACAGGGCACCCCCTACTCCCCCAACCAGACGGGGACACCCTCAGGCACTCCCCCCAATAGGGCTCGGCCACACCGGCTTCTTGTTTTAAATCGGTAAGATACACACAACACAAAGTGTACCGGTGAGGCCCTATCGGAGCGCGCAGTTGATTGGCATTGAGTATGTTCCGGTTCCTGTTGCAACCATCACCTCGTTCCAGAATGTTTCCATCAGCCCGGAAGGGAACCCCGTGCCCCTTAGGCAGTCTCTTCCCATCCCATCCCCTCAAGGTTCATCCACGATGTCAGTGCTCTGTGGCTGAGAGACCCAGGGCCGAGATACACCGCCCTCCGCTTATCCGTTCATCGGCGGATGGGCATTTGGGCCGCTGCCACTCTTTGTCGATCTTTTTGTGTGCTTAGAGGCCACGTGTATATCTTCCTTGGAGGAATGTCTCTTCCAGATCTTTGCCTTTTTTTTTTTTAAGTTTATTTATTTTTGAGAGAGAGAGAGAGAGACAGAGCATGAGAGGGGGAAGGGCAGAGAGAGAAAGAGACACAGAATCTGAGGCAGGCTCCGGGCTCGGAGCTGTCGGCACAGAGCCCGACGTGGGGCTCGAACCCATGAACTGCGAGATCGTGGCTGCAGGCGAAGTCGGACGCTTAACTGACTGAGCCACCCAGGTGTCGCGCTTTCCCCGTTTTTGAACTTTTATTGTGGTTGTTGAGTTGTAAGAGTTCTTTACATATTCTGGACACTAGACCCTTATCTGATACATGATTTGCAAATATTTTCTCCTGTTCTGTTGTACTTTCACTCTGTTGGTAGGGTCATTTGGTACACAAAAGTTTTTGATTCTAATAGAGTCCAATTTATCTCTTTCTCCTTTTTTTTTCTTGGTCATAGTGGTTTTTGGTGTCACATCTAAGGAACCATTGCCAAATCTAAGATGATGAAGACTTACTCCTGTGTTTTCTTCTAAGAATTTTATAATTTTATTTTTAATGTTTATTTTTGAGAGAGAGAGAGCGTGAGCAGGGGAGGGGCAGAGAGATAGGCGGGCAGAGGATCTGAAGTGGGCTCTGTACTGACAGCAGTGAGCCCGACGTGGGGCTCGAACTCACAGACTGCAAGATCATGACCTGAGCTGAAGTCGGACACTTAACTGACTGAGCCACCCAGGTGCCCCTGAGTTTTGTAGTTTTAACTCTCACATCTAGGTCTCCGATCCACTTGGAGATAGTTTTCATGTGTGGTGTGAGGCAGGGGTCCGACTGCATTCTCTTGCACGTGGACGTCCAGTGTTCCCAGCACCGTCTGTTGAAGACTGTCCCCTCCCTGTTGAATGGTCTTGGCACCCTTGCTGAAAATCAATTGACGATCCACGTGGGGGTTTCTTTCTGGGCTCCCCATCGCATCCCGCATGTCTAAATGACCGTCTTTGTGCCAATATTACACTGTTCCAGTCACTGTGGCTTCGTATACATTTTTTATTTTGAGATTTTTAAATTTAAATTTTTATTTATTTAATTTTCTAAAAGCTTATTTATTTTGAGAGAGAGAAAGAGGGAGGGCAGAGAGAGGCAGAGAGATAATCCCAAGGAGGATCCGTGCTGTCAGTGTGGACTCTGATGTGGGGCTTGATCTCACGACCCTGAGATATTGACCTGAGCTGAAATCCAGAGTTGGATGCTTAACTGAGCCACACAGAGGCCCCTTTTCTTTATTCCTAAGTAATCTCTACACCCAATGTGGGGCTCGAACTTACAACCCTGAGATGAAGAGTCAGCCACACAGTCCATCAACCGAGCCAGCCAGGCGGCCCAAACGAAGCTCTGATTTGTGGGTTTTATGCCAGAAATGTTTCAGGAGCTCATGAGTGGCGCGTCCCGGGTCAGGTGCTCACCCACGGCCAATAAGAGGAGGACACAGGAACACGTGGCCCACAGGACAGGCCAAGGTGGACAATTTAATTTTATTTTAAGTAATCTCTATGGCCAACGCGGGGCTCGAATTCATGACCCCAACGTTAGGAGTTGCACACTCCACGGACTGAGCCAGCCGGGTGCCCCTGTATAAATTTTAAATTAGGAAGTGTGAGTCCTCCAACTCTCCAACTCTGTTCTTTCTCAAGATTGTTGTGGCTAGTTTGAGTTCCTTGCGATGCCATAGGAATTCGAGGAACTACTTTTCTTTCTCTGGGGAGAAAAAAAAGGCCATTGGCATTTATCAGCTACTCCTTAAAAAAGGTAAACTCAGAGAGGAGAAGGCTGCGGGTGGTGTCTCAGAATCTCTGCCATTCGGAGGTGGTGGTCAGCTCCGTTCAGGCCCGTGGCGGTGGGGCGGACAGTGGTGGGAACCACTGGGGGGTCTGAGCAGGGGCAGGGCCCCCTCTGACTGCCTCAGGGTGGGGTGAGCCCCGTGCAGGGTAGAGCGATCGGCTGGGCGGGCCGGACAGGGCCACGGATTCTGAGGTGAGGAGGCTTGCGGCGGTTCAGGAATCCGGGCACGGACGGGGCAGGGGTGATGCCAGGGTGTCCGAGCAGCTGGGCGGTGAGCTGGGCGGGTGGGGAGGGGCCGCCGGCGGAGGCAGTCTGATGGGGCAGGGGGAGAGTGCGCCGTGTTGGATCTTTCCAGCCCGAGATGCTTACAGATGTTGGGCAGAGAAGTGGGTGTGTGTGGCAGACGGGGGGGGGGGGGGGGGGGGGGGGGGGGGTGCGGTGAAGGGCCAGGGGGAGTGTACGTAGCCAAGGACGTCTCTGGGCTGCCAGTGTCCCCTCAAGGGCAGAGGGGAGAGAAGGAAGAGCACCCCAGGGAGAAGTAGGGACTTTGCAGATGAAGGAAGGGGTGTCGTGACCAGGGAAGCAGGGATCAGCATGGGGTTACGGGGTCCCCGAGTTGGCCGGGAGGAGACGCGTGTGTGAGCACAGCGGGGGGGTGGGGTGGGACGGGGCTGCTGTCACCCTGCCTCCGCTCCGGTGGCCCTCCCCCACAAGCCCCCAGTGCGAGAACCCGCCCCACCCCCACACCACTGCCCTTTTCCGCGCTTCTCGGCAGTATGGTTCTCATTTACTGGTCCTTGTGGGGCAGAGACCCTTCCTTACCCAGGGCAGAACCCGGAGGGGGCCTGAGTAAACCAGCTGCTGGCTGCACAGGCCGGGGGCGGGGTGGGGTCTTGCTCCCTGGAGGGCCCTCTGCACTCGGTCCCGCTGGGCCGCCTTCCTCCCAGTCGGCACCCGCAGGGGGGACTGGCCCCTCACCTTTCCCTTCTTCACCTTGGGGGCTGAGACAGTGACCCTGGTCCCCCCCCCCCCCCCCCCCCCGCATGCCTAGCAAGTCCTCTCTCTGACAGGCTGCTCTCTTGCCCCGTGCGTGAGTCCCGCCTGTAGAGACCACAGAATTGCCCTGGGACCTCTAACAAGGACCCAAGGGCAGCCCCAACAGCCAGAACCCCCAAACCATCTTCTGAAACGAAGGTGAGCGCGCGGGGGCCTATGAGGCTATCTGCAGTTTGGTGTGGGCTGGAACAGCAAGGAGGGGGGTCACTGGGTCCCCACACTCTTCTGTCCCCCGCTAGCTCTTGGCCACTAGGCTCTGCTCCAAGTCAAGTGGGCACGTGACACTCAGGCCAGGCACCGTGTGCTCTGGGGAAGGCAGGGGGTGGGGGGACGGACACTGCCCTTCTGCAGCCCCCCCCATCTCCCAGCCCTCAGGGTCTCCGCCCTGCCTGGCTGGGTGGCTGGCCTCAACTCAACTCAGGAGTACTCCTGGCGCCTGAGGCTGTTTGTTGAGAATCCTGCCCCCTGAGGCCCAGCCCGTGGACACCTGGGAGGTGATGCAAGGTGTGCCTGGAGGGGGCGCTGAGAGGCAGGGTGGGACCTGGGGGCCACGTGGCCTGGAGAAGATGGTGTGCAAGGGCAGCGGTGCCAGAGACGGTGGGGGGGGGGGGGCGCCTGGGGCCTGAGGAGGTGGAAGAGGAAGTGGGGGGCTGGGACCTCAAGCAGCAGGGGTGCTGACAGGAGTCAGGAGCACCCGGGCCCTTGGGCCGCCCCTCCCGGGGAGGCTGGGCCTGCAGGCACCGGGTGTTTTGGAAACCAGCAGGTGTGGCTAGGCACGTGGGGCGGCTGCCTGGTGCCAGGGGCCCTGGAGCTCTCACTGTGACGTGTGTCGGGGACCTGCTGGGCCCCGCTGTATTCCCCTGGGCATCTGCCCAAGTCCCATGCCCGGGCCTGCTCTGGAGTGCCCTGGTGGGGGGAGTGGCTCATCTGCTGGATCCCACTCCTAAGGGCCTGTCTGTCCCCCCCTGCCCCCCACTGCTCCTCCAGCAGCCCCCGGTGGCCCCGGGCCCAGGCCTTGGGTAGGCACTTTGGTGCCCAGACTTCTGAGAGAGACAATGGGGAGGAAGCCCTTGAAGAGGGTGCAGGGTGAGGGGCTGTGGGTCACCCCCGACTGGGCACCACCTGCAACACGACTGAGGCCAGGGCCAGGGGTGCCCCACAGGCCATGGGTGCTGCCTTAGGCTAAGCGCCCCCCACCCCCCCAGGGGCTTTACCTGGAGCCTGTTTCCCCTCCGTGCAGGGCAGACCTTCAGGCCGCTGCCCCCCTCTGGCTGCCGGGCCCACTGGGACTCCGCGACAGAAGTCTGAGGCTTTACATACCTACACACATATACACGTATTTCTATTTTGTAAATTTATTTATTTTTGTGAGAGAGAGCACAGGTAGGGGAGGGGCAGAGGGAAGGAAAGAGAGAACCCCAAGCAGGCTCCGAGTGTCAGCGCAGAGCTGGTTGCAGGGCTCAGACTCACAAACCGTGAGATCATAACCTGAGCTGAAGTCAAGAATCGGACGCTTACCCCGCTGAGCCACCCAGGCACCCCTTCAACGTATATTTCTTAAAGTTTATTTTGAAAACGGCATGAGCAGGGAGGGGCAGGGGGAGAAAGAATCCCAAGCAGGCCCCACACTCAGCGCGGAGCCCAACTCAGGCCTCGATCCCACAAACTGTGAAATCAAGAGGCCAGGGCTCAACCAGCTGAGCCACCCAGGCGCCCCAGAGGCTCTTGATGCATTTGAAACCTCTTTTAGCTTTGGACACCGTGTCCTTGGTGTGTTCACGTGCAAACAAGACGGAAACGGAGCAGGAAGAGTCTCAGAGGTGTGGGAGGAGCAGGGGTAGGGAGCACAGGACTTCCAGGCACCAGCTGAGCCCCCCCCCCCGACAGCCAGGAGGGTCACGGTCACACAGCAGCCAGGCCGTGTCCCAGGAGCCCGAGGCGGGGCGGGGCGTGTGTGCGTGTGGCTGTGGTCCCCCTGGCTCAAGGGCTTACCTGGGGGCCTGCACAGGCGGGTCGGAGGTCAGCCCGAGACCGCCAAAGGCTCCACTTTCCCACAGCCTGTGCCCTTCCCCAAGGCCCGCCACCTGTGGGGTCCGCCTTAGGAGTGAATGAAAAGGGATGTTTATGTCTGTTTTTCTCCTGCCAATTGTCGGATCCAAAAGCGAGGCTTTGAAGACAAGACTTTGAGACGAGGGGTAGAGAGCGGCACGCACCAGCGGCCTAGGCGGCGACCTTGGCCCAGTTCCAACGCGGGGCCGTCCGACCCCAGACCCTAAACGACCTCTAGCGGGGAATCGCGGCCCGCCGGGCTCCGCACGGCTCACGAGCGCCGCCTGGTGCCCACGCGTGGAGACGCCGCCAGCCTCGCTGCTTCCGGGCGGGAGCCGAGGGCCGGCCGAGTGACGGGCCGGGGGCGGGGCTGAGGCCGAGTGACGGGACAGGGTGCGGCCGGGGGCGGGGCCAGCGCCGAGAGACGGGCCTGGGGCCGGGGGTGGGGCCTTCTCTGAGTGACGGGGCAGGGTGCGGTCTGGGGCGGGGCCTGCGCCGAGTGACGGGCAGGGGGCGGGGCCTTGGCTGAGGGGCGGGCCTGGGCTGAGAGAAGCCCCGCCTCGGACCTCGCGGGGGCTTTGGGCCCCGGGTCTGGCCTTCTCCAGGAAGAGATCAGCCGTGGCCGCTGATCTCTGGTTTGTTGCAAACTTGTGTCCCTCCCCCGCCCCCTCCCTTAGCAGAAACAGCCCCCTGCCACTCCTCTGGCTGTTTCCTCTCGTCTTGATTTCGAAATTAATCGGAATCTCGGTAGTCAGCGGTCAGATTGCTGTCGATCTCCAATGTGGAGATTTCCTTGTGGATCAATAAGTGGTCGATGTTCAGACCCAGGGGGTGCTGAGGAAGGATGCTCTGGGGCTGCGCCCGCAGACTTAGCACGCGCGCGGAGCGCTGGGTGCGGAGGGGCTCCCCGCCCCAGACGCGCCCCCTGGAGGGGAGCTGCCGCCCCTGCAGCCTGGGTGCAGCCACCCGCCCTGCCCGCCTTCCTGCAACCTCTCTGTGAAGGTTGTGTCTGAGCAGAAAGCAGCTGGGGTCCGTTTTGATGGAGTCGGACAGACTTCGGTTTATGTGGCGATTGTTTTAAATGAGTTCTTTTGATTATTGACGTATTTAGATTTTTTTTTTTAGATTTATTTTTTAAAATAAACTTTATTTGGGGGCGCCTGGGTGGCTCAGTCGGTTAAGCGTCAGACTTCGGCTCAGGTCATGATCTCATGGTTTGTGGGTCCGAGCCCCCCCCACCCCCCCAATCCCCCGGCGGGCTCTGTGCTGAGAGCTGGGAGCCTGGAACCTGCTTCGGATTCTGTGTCTTCCTCTCTCTCTCTCTCTCTGCCCACCCCCGCTCGCGCTCTCTCTCAAAAATAAATAAACATTTAAAAAATAAACTTTATTTTTAGAACAGTTTTAGATTTACAGAAAAATTGCTGACAGTACAGAGTTCCCAGGCACTTCACACTTCACACCTATGATAGGACTATCTTACTAGCATGATACATTTGACTTTGTCACCATCAACCAGTATTTACATACTATTCTTAACTAAAGTCCTTGCTTTATTCAGATTTCCTTGGTTTTTTTAAAATTTTTTTTTCAAACGTTTTTTATTTATTTTTGGGACAGAGAGAGACAGAGCATGAACGGGGGAGGGGCAGAGAGAGAGGGAGACACAGAATCGGAAACAGGCTCCAGGCTCTGAGCCATCAGCCCAGAGCCCGACGCGGGGCTCGAACTCACGGACCGCGAGATCGTGACCTGGCTGAAGTCGGACGCTTAACCGACTGCGCCACCCAGGCGCCCCAGATTTCCTTGGTTTTTAACAAACGTCCTCCTTATGTCTCAGGATCCCATCCCGCATGAAGTCATCACATCTCCTTGGGCTCCTCTGGGCTGTGACAGTTTCTCAGACTTTCTCTTTATTTTAATGTCCTTGACAGTTTTCAAGAGCGCTGGTCAGGACACTTTGTAGAATGTGCCCCTCCTGGGATTTGTCCGGTGCTGTCTCATGATTAGACTGGGGGTGTGGGTTTCAGGAGGACCACAGCGGGGGTGCAGTGCCCTCTCGTCACATCGTATTGGGGGTGACTCATCACTGCCATGTTGACCTTGATCACCTGAGGGGGGCAGCCCCTGGTTCTCCGTTTCCATACTCTACTCTGTGGAGGGAAGTCACTGTTGGGGCCTGGGTTGTGTCCCCCCCCTCCGTGAGGCTAGAATAGCTACATGAATTATTTGGAATTGTGTACGGGAGAGGTGGCTCTTCTCCCCCATTTATTTATGAATCACTTATACCAATATGGACTCATCAATATTTATGTTTATTGTAGTGGTAAAATATTAAAAAAAATTTTTTTAACGTTTATTCATTTTTTGAGAGACAGAGAGAGACAGAACGTGAGTGGGGGAGGGACAGAGAGAGGGCAAGACACAGAATCCGAAGCAGCTCCAGACTCCGAACTGACAGCACAGAGCCCGACACGGGGCTCAAACTCATAAACGTGAGATCACGACCTGAGCTGAAGTCAGAGGCTGAACCCACTGAGCCACCCGGGTGCCCCAACTGTGTTTTTGATTCTACCATTCTGACAGGTGTGAGGTGACATCTCATTGTGGTTTTGATTTGCATTTCCCTGATGACTAATGAAGTTGAGCATCTTTTCATTTGTCTGTTGGCCATCTGGATGTTCTCTTAGTATTTGTCCTTTGTGACTGGCTTGTTTCACTGAATATAGTGTCTTCCAGGTGCATCCACGTTGTAGCAGTTGCCAGCATTTTTTTCCTTTTTATGGCTGAATAATTCCATCGTACATTCTATGCGGGTTCTCCAGAGAAACAGGATACACACGCACGCACACATGCGCACGCACTCACGTGCACACACGCACGTATGCACACACGTGCACGCACACACATGCGCATGCACGCACACACGCACACTGAGCTGAGGAGACTGATCACGGGAACTGATCCACGCAGCTGTGCAGGCCACGGCGTCCCACCCTCTGCCCTCTGCGGGCTGCGGACCCGGGAGAGCCCGTGGCGATTCAGTCTGCATCCGAAGGCCAGAGAGGCAGGACGTTCCACGCAGGCAGAGAGCAAACTCACCCTTCCTCTGTCTTTTTCGTTCTGTTTGGGCCCTCACCAGACTGGACAAGGCCCACCTGGCTTGGTGAGGACAGTCAGCTTACAGAACCAAACGCTTGTCTCTTCCAGAGAAGCCCTCACAGACGCATCCAGAAATACCGCTTCGCCGCTGTCTGGGGGCCCTTAGCCCAGTGGAGCTGACGCACAATTTTTATTATCACATATGTATACACTATGTTTCGTTTCTCCATCCATCCATCCCTCCCTTGGGGTGCTTTGGGTTGTCTCCACCTTTTATGTATCGTGAATAACGCTGCTATGAACACAGGCGGACGTGGATCCCCCTGCTCGCAGTTCTCTTAGGTACATACGTGGATCGCGTGGTCATCCTACGTCTGCTTTTCTGAGGACTCGCCAGACTTTTCCACGCAGCCATTTCGCATTCCCACCATCTGCGCACAGGATCCCGATCTCTCCGCCTCTTCCCTAACCCTTGTCGCTCTCTGTTTTTTGAGAATAGCCATCCTACTGGGTGGGAAGGGATAAGTCACTGTGGTTTTTTTTTTTTTGTTTTTTTTTTTTAATTTTTTTTTATTTTTTCAACGTTTATTTATTTTGGGACAGAGAGAGACAGAGCATGAATGGGGGAGGGGCAGAGAGAGAGGGAGACACAGAATCGGAAACAGGCTCCAGGCTCTGAGCCATCAGCCCAGAGCCTGACGCGGGGCTCGAACTCACGGACCGCGAGATCGTGACCTGGCTGAAGTCGGGCGCTTAACCGACTGCGCCACCCAGGCGCCCCAAGTCACTGTGGTTTTGAGTTGCATTTTCCTAATGATTAGTGACGGTGAGCAGCTTTCCGTGTGCTTCTTTGCCATGTGTGGATCTCCTGTTGCAAAAATGTCTGTGCAAGTCCTTTGCCCATTTTTAATTGGGTTGTTTATTTCTGTTGTTGTTGAGGTGTAGGAATTCTTTTTTTTTTTTTTAACGTATTTTCGTAAAGTAGACTCCATGCCCGATGTGGGGCTTGAACTCGTGACCCTGAGAGGAAGGGTCACATGCTCTACCGACTGAGCCAGCCAGGGGCCCGGGTTGTAGGAATCCCTTACGTATTCTGGACGCGAATCCCTCATCAGAGATGGGGTTTGTGGGTATTTTCTTCCGGTCTGTTGGTGGCATGCTTCCGTGCACAATGGATATATGCGGTTATAATCCGATCCTGCTTGATTCATTTCTTGCTCTCATTGTTCCCGCACTGGCCCCCGGGAGCTCCGTCAGGTGGTTCGGTTTACTTGCATGACATTACTTTCTGCTTTCAAGTTATGCTGCTTTTCTCAGGCTTCTGTCTTCTGTCCTGCATTTTGTTAGGTTCATTACATTTTCTTTACTCTTTTTTCCCTCCACAGATGTGGACTTGATGCAACTTATTTCTACTATTTTAGTGGTTACCTTAAAGTTTCACATTACATTAACAAATTTTTAAAAAATGTTTGTTTTTGAGAGAGAGCGAGACAGAGCGAGAGAGCACACAAACAGGGGTGGGGCAGAGAGAGGGAGACACAGAATCCGAAGCAGGCTCCAGGCTCAGAGCTGTCAGCCCAGAGCCGGACGTGGGGCTCGAACCCGTGAACCGCGAGATCATGACCTGAGCCGAAGTCAGCCGCTCAGCTGACGGAGCACCCCCGCCCAGGCACCCCTCGCATCACATTTTCACCTCAGTCGCCGGCGCTGGCCATTCCTGGACAGGACTGGGATCTTACACTTGCATTCCTGGCCACCTGCCACGGTTGATGGTCCCGGGCTGGCTTGTTTTTACTCCCCTGGTCCAGGCTCCCCTTGCGGACCCTGAAACAAAGACTCAAGACTAGGGCACGGAATTTTTCTTGGGCGTGTGAGGTAAGAGGGGGTGGGGAGGGGGTGTTCCTGGGCAACCGTACTCAGCACACTGGGACCCAGGGGAGACGTGTCACGGGCGCGCGCCGTTGCCGGTGGGCGAGGGGGCTGGCTGCAGGCACCGTGCAGCGTGTGGGTTCCAGACTGTGGCCTGCCCTGTGCTGGCTCAGGAAGCCTCAGGCAGGAGCCGCAAGAAGAAGGGGGGCTTTGAGAACCCTTGGTACGTGTAGGGTCTCACACCTGCCTGGCTCGTGCTCCGGCCCCTCAGCGGAGCCGCTGGGGCCGCCCGTGTCCCCGGCTCCTGCCAACACAGCCCGCTGTCCTTGAGCTGTCAGACCCAGCTCATCCCCAGCCCGGTTATGCTGCAATTTAACCCTGGGTGTCAGCCCAGTGGCCAGGAGGGGAGGTGGATGTCCTGAAGGGGACAAATGTTGCCGGGGATTGGCAAGGGCGGGGGGGGGGGGGGGACGATGAGGCCTCCGCGTTCTATTTCGGCTGGGGGCGGGGGTACGGCTCTTCCCAGGGAGAGGTGAGCAAACCCTGCAGAGGCAGAATGTTCCGAAGGACACCCACCTGGATGTCCCCCACCCACACGGCGAGGTCCCAGCTTTCCCTGTCGAGGTTCTGACAACGGTCAGGGGCTGGGCAGCGGCCGCCTGGTCTCTGGCCCCTCCTGCCCGATCGCCACAGTGACAGCTGGGGCGGGCGGGCCACTAGGGAGGCGTGTGTGTGTCCGACCCCAGCGGCACCTCGTTGCAGCCGGGCGGCGAGGAATCCATTTCCAATACCCCTTCTAGTTGCGGAGTGGGCCCTCAGGAAGCCGACCCCGGGATGGGGTTTGCGTTCACGCTACGCACAGGGGTCAGTCCCAGAGGCAGGGAGGGGGCAGGATCGGGTGAGGGAAGTCGGCTGTGCAGCAGGAAGCCTCAGGCCAGCCATGCGGACTCGGGAGCGATAACCCCTTCCGAGGCTCCACCTGGGCCCCGCGGCGGCACAGCTGGTCCGCCCCTGAGGCCGCCCCGGAGGGGTGGGGGGGCCTCGTGGCATCTTCCCACCGGGGACCCCGGAGAAGTCTACGGGCTCCTCTCTTCCAGGAAGGGGTCACTGGGGAAGCACGTGCAGTCTTTCACCACAACCTGGCCTGGGTTTTCAGTCTGTGAGTTCAGCTGCTCCCTGCAGGTGCCTGAGCCTCCCTTCCGGACCTGCCTGGAGGAAACACCGTGTGCCCTGCAGTCGGAGGATGGCCCCGGGGGCACGTGCACAGGTGCCCAGGTTCTTGGAACGCACTGCCCTCGATGGCCTTCTGTATCAGCCAGGGATCTCCAGAAAAACAGACCACTAGGGGTGGGTGGCAGGGAGAAAGTGAGGGACAGGGTGATTTATTTTGAGGAATGGGCTCCAGTTGTGGCGACAGTGGGGTTGGCGAGTGCAGCTGGAGACCCAGGAAGGAGCTGATGTTGCAGCTCGAACCCAGAGGCCCTCCCGAGCAGAATTCCCTCCTCCTCTGGGGAGCTCAGTCTTTCCTCTTAAGGCCTTCAACTGATCGGATGAGGCCCGCCCACATTACGAGGGTCATCTGCTGATTTAAATGTTAATCACACCTAGGAAAGCTTCGTGTTCTTTCTGTCCAGTGGAATGTTATTCCACCTTAAAAAGGAGGAAATGCTGGCACCTGCTTCAGCATGGATGGACCCTGAAGACATCATGCTTCGTGAAGTAAGCCCATCCGAAAGGACAAATCCTGAGTGAGTCCACTTATATGAAGGGCCTGCAGGAGTCAGATCCATGGAGACTGGTCGATGGTGGGTGCCAGGGGCTGGGGGGTTAGTGTTTAATGGGGAGTTTCAGTTTGGGAAGATGGAAAGTTCTGGAGATGGACAGTGGGGATGGTTGCACAGCAGTGTGAATGTGCTCAATTTTCAATGCCCCTGAGCTGTGCACTCACAAATGGTTAGGATGGTAAATTTCTATGTGCGTGCTTGTGTGTACGTGTGTGGTTGCCACAAATTAAAAAAAAAAGATCGTGGTATGTGATAGATGTTTAATGAATGTCAGTTCCCCTTTCTGAGTGATATTTTACATTGCTTCGCCACTGTAATCAATATATGTGGAAAAACCCTTCACGGCAACACCTTACCAGTGTCTGGACAACTCTGGGCACCGCGGCCCTGGCGAGAGCCGTGAAATCAGCCGTCGGGCCGTCCTGCTCCTGGCGCCCCGACCCTGTCTTGCTCCCGGTCCCCACTGACTTCCTCACGCGTGGTTTGGGCTCATAGATGTGACTAGTGTCACGGAAGAGCTGTCGTACTTCGGACTCCTGTTCTGGTTTGACATCTTCGAGGGAAGGGGTGGGAAAGTCTTTCCTCCTCATCACCAAGCCTGGAGCCAGCGGGCCGGAGCAAGCAGCCAGGGCAGAGGCGGGGCCCCCCCCCCCCCCCAGACCTGGGGCCAGCTTTTGCTGCGCCCCTGTCCCCGAGGCCCGCTGGTCTTGTGCCCGCCGGAGCCATCCCGTCCGTCAGCACAAATCTTGCGGCCTCAGCAGCTGGCCTGGGCCTCAGCGGGGTAAGTCCCAGAGGCTTCGGATACCCGGTCAGGCCCAGAGCCGAGCGGGCGGGGCCGGGCACACCCCACCTGCTCGGATCCGTCAGGCGGGCGTGTGCCCACGTGACTCTGGGGGCCGTGCACGGGGGGTGGGGGCAATTAGGTGGGAGCCCATCTGCGACCCTCCCCGGTGCAGGGGGGCCGGAGGCAGGGACGGGAGGCGCCCCTCAGCCCATGGGGCTCTGACCAGCACCTGCCAGCCTCTGAGCCCTGTGCCCACTGCCGGTGGGTGCGGGGAGCAGGGAGGCACTCGCTGGACGTGACGGGGTGTGTGTGAGGGCTCAGCACACGTACGCAGGTGTGTGTGCCGCTGAGACATCTTGTCACCGAACAGCCTGGCCACAAGGCTCCCCTGAGAGCCAGCTTTGCTGTTCTCAGTGGAAGGGAGGTCAGGTTTCTCGGAGAAACCCCAGAATAGCCTCTGGCCGCGCAGAGGAAACCTGGTCTGGCCTCCCGGGAGCCGGTGAAGCGCCCTGGTCCCGTCTGTCCCACCCCCTCTTGCCTCCACCCCATGGCCAGCTGTCTCCTCCCTGGGCTGCAGACCCCCAGCCCCTTCTGCGAGGGGTGGGGGGGGGGCGCTCTGGCCTGGTGTGTTCTCCCCACCTGCCTTCAGAGAGTGCCTGCGAAGCATCTGGCCCGCGGGGATACGAGAGTGTCACCTGGCCAGGGTGGGCATCCCAAAAGAACCCTCGCAACTGAAGCGATGACAGGCTGAGAGGGTTCTGAGGCAGAACGGCTGAGGCTGGGGCAGGGGCCTTACCTGGGACCTAGGATCCGAGGGGGAGCTTCGGGGTGAGGGGATGCCCAGGCCAGGGCAGGCCAGAAAGGGTCTTTGTGGGTCGGGGCCAAACCTGCCCCCAAATAGGGCTGCGGGATCTCCTGGCCATACAAGGCTCTTGGAATCTGGACCCTGGGGACCCCAGGCAGCTGGGCCCAGCTAAAACGCTGCCGACACCCCATACCTCGTACTGTGTGCACAGCAGATCTGGTGCCACCGAGAGGCGTTCTCCCAGCCAGCCACAGACATGGTAAGCCTGGTCCCGGCACCCGGCGGAGCCACGGTGGGCTCCCGGGTGGTGGAACGGGAGCTGGGAGCAGGGCCCAGGGGGAGAGAGGACGGGTCGGTGCCTCCAGGCACCCGCACGGGCTAGAGGGAAGGGGCGGAGTGGGGGCTTCGCCGGCTGCCGACACCACCCTGGCGCTGGGGGCCGGGACAGGGCAGCCCTTTCTGAAGGCTGCGATGGCAGGGACAGGCAGGGCTGTCGGGGGCTAGACCACCCCTGGAAACGCCAGAACAGGCTGGGGTCCTCCACCCTGACCCGTGTCGTGCTCCCCCACGGTGCCCTTCGCCCGGTCTCCCCTGGTGTCCCCTGCCTTCGTCCCAGAGACTGGGCCTGGCCCAGCCGGTCCTCCCTCCCGTGGCTGGCCCGAGCTTCGGTGTCCCACACCTGGTCTCTGCCCCTCGTGCCCGTCCGTCTACCCTGCCTGGCGGACTCCCGCTCCCTCCTTGAGACCCGTCGCTTGTGCCACCTTATCCGGTAGCCGCTCTGGGCCGGGGGCCTCCTTTTGTAAGCACAGGCCTCGACGGGTCGCCGGACGGATGGACGGGGCGGGGTGCCTTGTGCCACGTGTGCCGGGGCCTCCGAGCTCCCTCGGACGGAGGGGCAGAGGGGGGCCCTGGTGAAGCCGGGCGGCTGTCCCTGTAGACGGAGCGCCTGACGGCCGAGCAGATCAAAGAGTACAAGGGGGTCTTTGAGATGTTCGACGAGGAGGGCAACGGGGAGGTGAAGACGGCGGAGCTGGAACGGCTCATGAGCCTGCTGGGCATCAACCCCACCAAGAGCGAGCTGGCTTCCATGGCCAAGGACGTGGACAGAGACAGTGAGGCCGGGCAGGGGGCAGGGCGGCTGGGGGTCACCCGCGAGCGTGAGCGGGGAGGGCTGCAGCCGCCCGCCCTCACGCGGCCTGGCCCTCTGCTTGCTCCCTGCAGACAAAGGATTCTTCAACTGTGACAGCTTCCTGGCCCTGATGGGGATTTACTGGGAGAAGGCCCAGAACCAGGAGGGCGAGCTGAGGGCAGCCTTCCGTGTCTTCGACAAGGAGGGCAAAGGCTACATCGACTGGAACACGCTTAAGTAGGGCCTGGGGCTGGGCAGGGGGTGGGCGAGGGCCAGAACCCTACGGGCTGTCACTCAGTGTGGGGGCCCCGCAGGTACGTGCTCATGAATGCAGGTGAGCCCCTCAATGAGGTAGAGGCCGAGCAGATGATGAAGGAGGCTGACAAGGACGGAGACGGAACCATTGACTACGAGGGTGAGTCGGGGACAGGCCTGGGAGCTGGGTGGCTGGGCCAGGCCGGCGGCTGACCTGTCCTCCTGCTCCCAGAGTTTGTGGCCATGATGACCGGAGAGTCCTTCAAGCTGGTCCAGTAGGAGCAGGTGCTATGGCCCCGGGAGGCCAGCCCGAAGAAGGCCACTGCCTGCTGCGGCCCAGCCTGCCCCCCCCCCCACCCCGGCCAATAAACACTCCAGACAGACTCATGTGTGCTTTACTGTCCATAGCCCGGAAAGGAGGGGCTGACAGAGATGCGGGTCTGGAGAGAGGAGAGGGTTTTGTCCAGGCAGCCATGGCGCACGGCGCACGGCCCGTCCCTCCCGCTGCCCAGCTCTGGGCTCTGGACGGCAGCCTGAAGGCCGGGTTGGGGGCAGGGCGAAGACTACCATTTGCCCTGCCTGCCTGCATGGGGGAGGGGGGTGACCACCCACAGGCCCCTCCCGGAGCCCCTACAGAGGGAGATCACTTAGGGACAAATTTTATTCTGTCTCCAAAAGCCGGGGTTGTCACGGCCAGCCTGAGGCTTAGGCCTGTGGGGTCAGGGCTGAATGCAGCAGCCTTCGTGTGCATGCCTGTGTGTGTGTGTGTGTGTGTGTGTGTGCGTGCGCGTGCGCGTGTGTGTGTGTGTGGCCAACACGAGGCCGGCCGGCTTGGCTGCCTGGCGTTACATAGCAACGAGGCCAGGGCTGCAGCAATGTGCTGGACGGCCAGCCTTCCCTGGGGAAGGATGGTAGGGGTGTGCTGGGGGGTCCCCGGCTGCAAGTGCCCTCGCACCGGGTCCCTCTGAGCACGGGGTGGCTGGCAGCACTGGGAGGTTCAAGAGGACCTTCCTCTGCCTTTGAGGGGCACCAGGGCTACAGCCAGGGGTGCCGGGCACTGGAGCCTGGCTCCCGGGGCCCTGCTGATGTCTCTAGGCCTCAGGCCCCAGGGAGAGGACTGGGTTACTAAGAGGAGGGTGGCTCTTCCTGTCTGGGTTTGGACATCTTGACAGCCTCTTCGTAGGAGGGTGGCAGCTCAGGGGCATACGGGCTGTAGGCAGGAGGGGTCATGGAGTCGAGGTCCAGCTCCCCAAAGGGCAGAGGCAGCCGCGTGCCCAGCGGATACTGCACAGAACTGTAAGCTGCAGGGAACCAGAGTGGGTTTGTGTGGGGATAAGTCTGGCTCTCACTCGCCCCCCCACTCCCCCTGCAGGCACTCACAAGTCACAGTGCTGTGCACCGGGCTGTCACTGTCTGTAGGGCTGACCGTCAGGCCACAAGGCTGAGGTGTTGCTGGCAGGTGTGGCTGGGTGTGTGCCCGCTTCCGGAGGCAGCAGAACCGGACACAGCTGGCTGTGACCCCGCACAGCAGCAGCAGAAGGACAGCGAGTAAGATAAGCCTGTGCAGGGAGGAGCGGGAGCCTACCACTGGACTGACCCCTGGCCACCAGGAGCCTGCTCCCCAGGGGCAGTCAGGGCCCGACTGCCCAAGACAGGACAACGGGCAGGATAAAAGAAAACCAGAGAATGAGTGTCTCTCCAGGCCAGAGACCTTTCACCAGGCCAGAGCTGGGCCTGAGGAGCTGGCCCCTCCTGGCCTCTTGCTGCTGGGCCTGTCCTGGCTGTCTCCAGGGCTGGCCACAAGTGCCTTGGGCTCACTCCCAGGACACACTGTCCCAGGCCATCTGCACAATCCTGTGCCCAGACCGATGACCGCGCTCAAGGGGGCCTCCTGCAGGGGTGAGGAAGGAGGGGGTGGGGAGCAAGCGATGAAAGGAAGTCCAGCCAAGGGCCTGTGTGCCCAGAGCTGTCCGGGATCGGGGCAGGGCCCACGTGGGAGGCTGGCTGCCCTGGTGCTGAGGGCAGGAGGTCCTGGCGACTCGGCCGAGAGGGTTCGGGGTCTGGTGGGCCCGGCCAGGGGAGAACCGTCGGACCCGGCTCGGCACCGAGGCCTCCACTTACCCCACGTGCCACAGGCTGCTCCAGCGGGCCTGGGGCGGGCACCTGCGGGGACGGCGGCACCTGGAGCAGGTGGGGCACCAGCAGGGTCGAGTGCCCCCGCCCGAGCCTCCCGACAGGGCGGGGCCAGGCCCCGGCTCCCACCCCCCTGACTTACAGGTCCGAGGGGTCGCAGCTGCCGTCTCCGAAGCCCAGCGCCACCTGTGGGGACAGGGGTGAGCCCGGGCCGGGGCGCGCCGAGCTCACACCCGCCCCGCGGTGCCCGCGCCGAGCGCCGCCGACCCACCTGCGGCAGCTGCAGGAGCGGCGGCAGCAGCAGGAGCCCACCGGCGGCCGGCACCCCCACTACCATGCTCGGCACGGACAGGGAGCCTGAGCCCGCCCGCCGCGCCCCTTTATGGAGGCTCCGCCCCGCGCAGACCCCGCCCCGCGCAGACCCCGCCCCACGACAGCCGAGTCGCTTCACGAGGCCCCGCCCCTGCAGGCTCCGCCCATCGGAGGCCCGGTCCCGTGGCCACACCCCGGAGCCCCTGACCTAGAGCCCCGCCCACTAGAGGCACCGTCCCTTGAAGCCGCGCCCAATATGGGTCCCGCCGCAGGGCCGCGACCGCCGGGTCGTCTCCTCCGCGTCTCAGAGCCTCGGGTCGCGGGGTGGGGGAGGTTCTCGCTCTCCGCGCGGTGCAGAGCCCCCATCCCGGCCGGGCCAGGCCTGTCCTGCAGTCAGGCTCGGTGCGGACCGGGCCAGCCCTGTTGTGGCCAGGGCCGCACAGGGTGTGTGGCCTCGGAGGGTGGCGGCCAGGACACATGTGGGCCAACTCACACACCGCGGCGCTCAAGGTGAAGGGTTTCAACAGTCAAGACTCTGGGGGGTTCTAAGCGTGTTGTTCAACGGTATTTATTTTGGTGGCGCGCTGCGGGCGCTCACTGCCTGGGGCTGCCCGGGCCCAGCCCACCCGGATTCCAACCCTGGCTCCCGGCCGTTGCGGTACCCTGGAAGCAAACCAGGCCGTTGCGGTACCCTGGAAGCAAACCACGTTTCAGGCGCACTTCGCCTTGAAAGCCATGCTCAACCCAGGGAATGTGGCCTCTGTGGTGTCTGGGCCTGGCCGTGACAATGCCCGCTGTCCATTCTTCTAGGAAAGACTGGGGGTCATTTCTGGCACCTCCCCGCTCTTCTCACCAGGCTGAGTGCGCTTGTCGGTTTCCTCTCCCCTCTGCTCCACCACCTGTGGTCACGCTAAGGGAGGAGGTCGGTACAGCAAGATGCAAGGTGGTCTGTCTTGTTTGGGGAGAGTGGCGGGGGGGGAAGCTACCTTTGACCTTTCTTTTCGTTTTCTTTTTTAAAGGTTATTTATTTTGAGAGAGAGAGAGAGCAGGGCAGGGGCAGAGAGAGAGGGAGAGAGAGAATCCCAAGCAGGCTCCATGCTGTCAGTGAAGAGCCTGATGGGGGGCTCGATCCCACAAGTTGTGAAATCTTGACTTGAGCTGAAACCAATAGTCAGACACTCAACTGACTGAGCCACCCAAGCACCCCCCCCCCCCCACACTTTTGACCTGTCTTTCTTAATTGCACTCAAGACATACTCTACATGCATCTCCCCCATTGGGAGGGCCTCCTGGGCGTGGCTCTCCCACCTGGACCTGCCAGGCACCTGCTCTTTGATCTTGCTTGATCTTGACCTGGGCTTTGCCTGGAAGCTGTCCCACACCTCCAGGCTGTGCCAGCCCCCCCCCCCCCCAAGGGCCCCCTTGCTCACCCTGCTGTAGCCAAGCTGGCTAAGTTTGGCTCTTGACCATCTTTCCTCCTTCTTGCCTTCACTGCCTTGGGAGGCCCAACTCAGGATGGGAGGGAGAAGGATGGACAGAAGTCCAGCCAGTGCACAGGAGTTCAGACAGAGCCTTGGCCAGTGAGTACCAGGGCCTGTTAGCAGGAGAGCTAGGCCGGGGTTTACAAGACAGTGGCTTACCCCTCCTGCCCACTAGCCAGAGCAGGACGAGAGGACCATGGCCTGCAGGGAGCAGGCCCTCCTGGAGCCTGGGTTTGGCCTGGGCTGCTGGACCTGCCTTCTCCTCTTACCTAGTGAGAAAGTGGCTTGGGCTATGGCTGGACAGCACTGGTGAGGGCACAGACAGAAGTCCTGCAAAACAGTACTTTAGGGTCACTGTCACTGGCCTGAGGTTAGGGAGATGGCAGGCTTCCGGGGATGAAGGGCACCAAGGAACTGGGGCTAGGGCAGGTGGCTCCAGGCTGGTATCCTGAAGCCTGTGCCCAGGATGGTCCCCAGATGCATCACACCCTCCACTCCTGCTCTCCTGCTGGCAGGTGCGAGACTAGGCCTGGTGGGTTGCGCATGCTGCGCACGGGGGGGGGGGGGGGGGGGGGGGGCCAGACCGGATGTGCTCTGTGGGGTCGCTGTCCAACCAGCACTATCCAGAAGGCAGGGGCCGGGGTATGGGTACATTCTGAGCTCCAAAGAGTATTGTATGGCCTGTGGGGGCTTCTACCTTGAAGGACCTGTTGGAGCCCAGAAGGCTGAGCCTGGACTCGTTCCAGAAAAATGGAAAACCAAACTCATGTTCTGGGTCTCACCCTGGACCCCAGCTTAGCTCTGAAGGAGGACACGAGCATGAGTCCCCCACATTTGGTCCCTCCTTGCTTAGGGTCACCAGGGAACCTGAAGCTTGGGAGCAGCAGAGAAGCCTAAGGGGTCACCCTGGCTTTGAAGCCGCCTGTACCCTTCTCCCTCCTTGATGGGCCTCCTAGGTCTGGGCTCGTCTCAACTCCAGCCCTCTACCCCCAGCACCCTGTCCTGCTAGCTGTTCCCCCAATGCTGCAGGCACCCACCCTCCAGAGGGGCAGAGCTCATCATATGGACTGATCTGTGTGCATGGTGGGGGTGGGGTGGGGTAGAAGGCACGGGGCTGCCTCCCCAGGGCTCTGTCCCCATCTCTCATTCAGTGTGCATCCCACACTGCAGGCCTGTACGAAGCAGCTCAGAAGGTTTATTGGCAGACTTGTGGGGGCAGCTCTTCCCCGCACCAGGGCTTCTAAAGGCTGGGCAGGAGGGTACTGGTGGGGCTGGGGGCTCTGAGGAGCTCAGGGTAAGAGTACGTGTGGGTAGGACTGGCCTTGTTGCCTTGTTCTCAGTGGGGCCAGGGAGGGGTGCTCTTGGCCTCTAGACTTGCTGGGTCCAGGTCAGCAGGAAGCAGCCATGCCTGCAGGGCTGGGGTGCCCCGGCCATAGGGCCATGAAGAGGGCTGCACGTTTGAATTTGCCCAGCAGGGGATGCCCAGGTCCCAGGCCTGCGGGTGGCTTGGCCTGGTTTGCGGACCACAGGAGGGCTTCAAGAGAGAGCAGGAGGTGCGTGGAGAGACTCCTGTGGCCTCAGGGGCCGCTCACCACCTGGGCTACAAAGAAGACCTTGTAAGTCTCCTTCACATCCCCCTTGAGCTGCAGCAGGGCTGACACCACGAGTGGATGATCCAGCTGGAACGGGCGGGGAGGAAGGAAGGAGGCCCTCAGTCGGCTGCCCACCTCACCTGCCCAGGGCCCGCCCAACAGCCCCCAACCTGGGTGGGGCGGGGGTATCATCCCTCCCAGCGCTCCCTGGCCAGAGTCTGTGGCACCTACGTCAAAGTCTGCAGGTGGCAGCCAGGAGATGCTGATGGTCTTGGTCTGGCCACGCTCCACGAAGCCTCTGGAGGGCTCAATGGTGAAGCCCTTGTGCTGCAGAGATGCGGCGCCGTCCAGGCTGAACTCGACGGTCTGCAGGGCACTGGTGTTACAGGTAGGCCGGCAGGCCGGGCACAGCGCCCAGGAAGCAGTGTGACAGGGGTCGAGGATGCCCGACTCCACCTGCCCTCTCAGCCCTGACCGGCAGGCTGCCCACCCACATCCACCAAGGGGCAAGGCCAGGAGGGACCAGGCTACCCAGGGCAGGGGACGCTGCAGAGGGGCCGGGTGGACCTGGTCACCTTCTTTGGAGACAGCCGGGTGGTCCGGATGCAGCCCACCTGCAGCTCTCGGGTGGCAGGAGGGGCTGGCATGTCTGTGTCTAGCTGGACGTAATCTAGGGTCACCAGGATGGGCTTCAGCTCCTCGGCTTCTGGAGAGAGAGGACCCGGCTGGGGGCCAGTGTGTGGGAGGCTGTGCCACCCGGGGCGTGAGGGAGGTGCCTAGGGGTTAGCTGGTCCTCGGGAAATCGCCCTCCGGGGGATGGGCCAGAATGCCCACCCCACCCTTCAGGCTTCCTAGGGCTAAGGGTGCAGGCGGGCAGCTCCTCCAACTGTCCTCACACCCCACGAGGGGGCTCCCACACCTCAGAAAACACACCTTCTCTGTGCTCAGGGTCAGAGGTGGGGATCACGGTCAGGGACTCCACAGGCACGTCCAGGGGGTCTCCACCCTCTACGAACATCATGTGCTCACGGGCCGCGCCCTTCAGAAGAATCTGGTGGGAGAGTTTCTGCGGACAAGGACCATAGATAGCAGTCTCGTTCCAAGTCCCCGTGACAGGGGGGGCTCCAGGAGGAAGGGGGCCCGTGGAACCGGGGACAGTGGGCTCTCCACTTGACGACACCCAGCCCGGCGTGGAGCCCTCAGGCACGGGCCAGGGTCTCCAAAGGGGGGCAGGCAGGGAAGGCCGGAAGGGCCCCGGACACGCGGGAAGGGGGGGGTCGAGCCGAGGCTCGTGGAGCCGCACCTTTCCGAAGAGCACCACCTGCAGCCTGTCGGAGAAGTAACGGCTCTCGTGGTCCGGGCTAAAGGTCACGGTAAAGTCCTGCGTCTTGCCGGGGTCTATGACGCCCTCGACGGGGATCACGCTGAACACGCTCTGGCCGCTGTGGTTTTGGGTGCCTGCGCGAAGGTCGGCAACGTGCGGGTGCCTTGCTCCGCCTGCAGCGCCCCTCCCCAGCCCGACGCTCTGGCCCCCAACCAATCCACTGCCCGCAGCGCCCCCCCACCCGCCCCAAGCCCCACCCCTGCCCCGTCCCCGCCCCACCCGGGCCGCGCCCCCCCGCCCCAAGCTCCACCCCCGTCCCGCCCCCAGGGCTCGCTCTCCGCTCGCACCTGCCCTCCCCAGCAGCCGCCCCGCGCCCCCGCCCGCCAGCTCACCCACGACTTCAGTCCTCTGGGCCGGAAAGGCGAGGAACTGCGGCAGCCGCTGCTGGCTTTTGCCCCTCCTGGAGCTGGAGAGGCTGTCCAGCTGCATGGAGAACCTGATGGGCAGCGCCGAGCTGTTCTGCAGCTGTGAGGACAGGGACCTTCAGCGCACTGCCGTCCACCGCCGGCGCGCGGGTCACTGCGAAGGGGGTCTCAGCTCGCCCTCGCTGGGGGTCACGCCCTGCTGGCTGTCCAGCCGCCCTCCGGCCCAACCATTTTCGCCTTGCTCCCGGCACTTTCCTGGGCTGCTGGTCCATCTCACCCAGCCTCGCGTTACCCCCCTTTCCCGGCCGGTGCGCCCAGCCCCCTCCACGCGCCTCGGGGAGGGAAACTCCGTGGTGGTGCGCCTTGGGCTCCACAGCGCCCCCCTCTGCCAGGCTCAGGCTGGCCTTCAGCTGAACCAACACCCTCGCCCCGTCTCTGAGAGTGCCCCTCCTCAATAAACACTTCAGGGAATCCCTGTCCTGGACCTGGTGCCAGGTCCCGACCTAAGCCGGTGGAGGAAGCAGTTGGCTGCTTGATCCCAAGGCTGGTGAGTCCCTCAGACATTGGAGAGACCTGGGGAGCCAGGCCTGCCCTCCCACAGGGGGTGGGAGGCCACAGGGCAGTGTCACGTCACCAGGAAAGTCTGTAACCCCACCCCCACCCTCCACAGCAGTGCCCAAGCTGAGCTCCTCCTCATCCCAGGTGGGGTGGCTCCTGCAAAGGCCCTGAGGCAGGAAGACAGGGAGCACTAAGAGGCGGAGCTGGTGAGGCGTGGAGGGAGGGGCACTCAGCCTTCCCCCTGCTGGACTGGGCAGTGGAGGCAGCAGCTGCTGGAGGTAGGGGCTGGATGGGGGGGGGCCTGCACCTCCACTAGCTCCCCTACCAAGGCGGGTCTGACCCCTCCCAGGGTGGAGCCCTCTCCTAGGAGGCCAGGGCAGGCACCAGGTCCCCCGTGACGTGTTTCACCTTGAAGCTTGAGGACGCAGACTCTCCGGCAATCACGTAACCCATGTCGAGGACGTCCCCTTCAATGGAGCACGTGATCGTGGATGCCACGCCAGTGCCCACGAGGGTCAGAGACAGCGTGTCTCTCTTGGTGATGATGTCCAGTGTTTCTCGGGCCTGAGAAGACCACGTCCATTAGCACGGAGCAGACATCTGTCAGAGGCGTGTGCTGGGGCTCCGGGAGCAGCTGGGTCCGGGCAGACTGGAGCAGAGTGATCTGAGCTCCCTAGCCTCCTCCTGCTGGCCCGCCAGAGGTGAGGTCCGGCGGCGGGGGGGAGGGGGGGCGGTGCGGGGGACCCACTGCCTCCGGGGACCCAAGCGCACGGGCTGCAGCATGTGGGCCCGGGACTCACCAAGATGCTCTCCCGGGGAGAGAAGGACAGTGTCAGGACCTGGGTCTCGCCTGCAGGCAGCTTGCCGATGGGGGTCAGCAAGATGAAGGGGCCACTGGGGTTCAGCACAGAGAACTCCACCTGTGGCCCGGTGTCAAGGAGAGGTGGCAAGAGCAGGGCTGCAGCCCCCGCCCCCCCCCCAGCTGCCCCCTCCCACCCCCGCGAGCCACCTGGGTCCCCGCGAGGTTCCCGGGCTGGGTGTGGACAAGGATACGGTGAGGTCCTCGGGGGAGATGTTCTGGATGGAGATCTTTTTTATGCCACGGTGTCCTGAAATAGGAAGGTGGAGTCAGAGGCCCGGGGGTGGGGGGCGGGCACCCAGGCCTGGGCCCCCGGGGCGGGGGTGTGCCTGGGGGGCTGGGCCCAACTGGGGCTCACCTACAGCGATGTCACCGAAGTTGAAGATGGTTTTGCCTTTGTCGGAGGTCACCACGAGAGACGGTGCCACGGCTGGACACCACAGCTCCAGGTACAGGGTATTGTGGGGACTGGGGGTGGGGCAGGGTGTGCTGAGGGCGCTGTGCTCTGCACCCCGCCCTCGCCTGCCCACTTCAGCCTCCGTGCCCTTCCCTCTGGGCCCCCAGAACTGGTTCGTAGCAGAGGATGGACAGCCACTTTCTGGAAGACACCCCCTCCCCCACCAGCGCACTGCACCTGAAGCTCAGGGGTTCCGTCCCCTTCCTGTCTTCAGTGTCACCACTGGCAACGACACAGGGAACCACAAACTTGTCAAACCTCCCCTGGAAAGATCTGGCCAGGGTGGCCTGGGCAGCCTGGTACTCGTCCGAACTGGAATTAAGCAGCAGCGCACACTCAGGCCCCCGTACCCACACTGTCCCCAGAAGCCCCGGGGGGCCCTGCCACACTCTCCCGGGCCCCGGGCCGGAGGGGTAAGGCCCCGGCTGTGGCCGTCCCAGGTATGTCTGACCAGCTGGCTTTCCCACCCTTCCCTGCTTGCTGGGGGGCCCTCCCCTACCCCAGGGTGCCGATCAGGCACCTAACCGGAGGGCCGCGTTCCTGGGGCCCCAGGCAAGGGTCCAGGGTGGGCAAGTGACTTGAGCCCGTCAGAGCTCTCCCAGCCTCACTCTGCACCCGGGGAGGCTGGGGTTGCTGAGCTGGGAATACAGGGGTCAGGGACAGCAGGGTCTCCCCCAGCCCGCAGCGTGAGGCTGTGCACAGGGACACCGGGCCCAGGAGAATGAGGTGGGCAGATGCCTTGGAAGCCAGAGCTTGAGGGGCCTCGAAGCGGTGCCCAGATTCAACTGTGTCTCAAGCCGGCCCAGCCCTGGACTTGCGGTCACATGGTTCAAAACAGTTCTGCTCCAGGCCGTCTGTGGGGAAAGTCTCCATGGGGGTCAGGGTGGGGTCTCATCAGACGGGCCCGGAGGGAGGTGTGGCCTTCTCTTGGGCCTACCTGGGCTTGAGGTCCAGTTTCTGCAGCTTGGCAGCCTGGGTGGTGGAGGCCCGGGGCGGGTGGTCCCGGCCCTGCAGCCGCAGCGTGGAGGACTGTCTCCTTAGGTCCTTCCTCTGGGTGACAGTGTCTTTGCAGGGCTGCGGGGTGGAGGCCAGCCCTGCTCAGCCCAGCAGGGGCTATGAGGGGGAGCTGTGGCCCCCGGCGGACTGACTCCTGCAGGAACCCCAGGGGCATGGGTTCGAAGGGGATGGGGACCCAAACACCAAGCGGCTCCATCAGGAAGACTGACTGCAGGTGCAACGGAGACAGGTGAGTGTCCAGAGGGAGACACAGGCTCCCAGTGCAGAGACCCCTGTGGGCCTGTGCACCAACTCGTGTTTGCCCTCAGCAACAAGGGAACTGAGGCAAAAGAGGGGTAAAGGTTTGCCCAGGGCCCGGGGTCCTCCTTCCTGGTGCCTCTTCCCCTCGCTCACTGCAGGGAGGCAAGGGCTTCTTCCCCCCGTGTGTGCTGGAGCAGCTCAAGGTGGCACGAGGCGCCGGACGAGTGTGCGTCCCCAGGGCAGCAGTGCGCGGGCGTCGCTCTAGGCCATGTGACTGCACAGCTCTGTGGGTCTGTGGGACCCCCTCTCCTGGCAGGAGCCCACGTACCGCAACCTCTCTGGGGCTGGCTGGGGCAGCGGGGCCTGGCCCTTGGTGGGGTTTAGCCCTGGGCTGATACTTTCAAGTTCACATTTTTGTGTGTGTTTATTTATTTGAGAGAGAGAGAGAGAGCCAGGGGTGGGAGGGGTGGGCAGAGGATCCAAAGCAGGATCCGAAGCAGGTGGATGCTGTCAGCACAGAGCCCGACGCGGGGCTTGAACCCACGAACCGTGAGATCACGACCCGAGCCGAAGTTGGACGCTCAGCCCACCGAGCCCCCCGGGCGCCCCTCAAGTTTACATGTGTGAGGCTGTTTTCATGGGCTTTCCTTTCCGGTTGTAAGAAGCCACACCTGCCCATCAGCGTGCCCTGCCGTGGCTCGCCCTCCCGAAACTGCCCTCTGGGGACCCAGCAGTGCTGCCGCAGGCAAGCTGGCCCGGGTCCCGGAGCCTCAAGTGGTGCTGGTGTTCGGCTGAAAGCCTTTGTGCAGGAAGCCTCAGCCCTCCAGCCTGTGCCCCACACCCTTCTCCTCCATGTCCCCACGTACCGACTTGACCTCCGCTTCTTTGGTCAGGGTCTGGAGGGCTTCCTGGAGGATCAGCTTGGTGGGGAGCACGGGCCGGAAGGCCACCTGGACCAGGCACCTCTGCAGAGAGAGGAGCCCGGAGCCCGGAGGACGGAGCTGGCTCCCTCCGGTGCCCCGCCCTCCTCAGCTCCCGCTGTGCCCCTCCCCTGGGTGCCCCCAGGTCAGGCTCGCTGACACTCCTGTGGGGTTTCAGCTTGTGAAGGCCCTTTCCAGGGAGGTGCTCCCCGAGCACTCCCCCTGGGGGCTTGGGTAGGTTCCAGTGCCTGATCATCCAGTCCACTCTTACCACGTAGGGTGGGGGGCCGGCGACGGAGACCCCGCCCACAGCTCACGAGGCCGAGTGGGAAAGGAAACCGTGTTCAGCTGTCCACCCTAACCTGTCTCTGTGGCTGGTGCAGCTGCGGGGCAGCCCCGGGCCCCACGGAAGCTCATCCTAGGTGTCCCCGTGCTCGGGACACCATGCGGCAGAGCAGGTGGCATGGGTTGGGGGGAGAGAATAAAGGAAAGAGGGAGGGAGAGGAAGGGAGGGAGCACAGAAGCCAACTGCAACACCCCTTTTGGGGACCCATACTTAGGCAGTATTGGCTAAATTTAAAGAAACACATTTTAAAGAACCACACTAATTGAAACCTGCCAGGGTCCAGGAGTCCCCAGCACCTTCACATGCCCCTCCTTACTTGGCCCTTGTGGCAGCCACCCCAAGCCCCAGGAGGCTGGGGTGGCCCTGGGACTGGCTGAGAGGAACCACTGCCTCCAGGCCCCCTAGCTCTGTCGGGCAGAGCAGAGGCAAGAGAGCCCTTCTCAATGGAGTGGACGGACACCCTGCCTTTCTGGTGACCAGGCCCTCTGTGCCCAGCTGCTGGGAGGTCCGGGGGTCTGTGTGCCCTCAGTCCCAACTGCCAGAGCCCCCAGGCAGGTGCTTGCGGGGTCAGCCGCCCGCGGGTGCCCCTGCCTCTGGGGCCGGGCCAGGCCTCCCCCGTCCCCGCCCGGCCCACCTGGGGGGCCCACACCTGCCTTTCCTGGCAGCACGGTCCCCACCAAGGGCGAGATGGTGATGGGCGAGTCGGGGGGCGGCAGGAACTCGAAGGTCGTGGGCCCCACGGGAGGGACGTCCTCGGAGCCGACTCGGGGAGCGGAGTGAGTCAGTGAGCTCATGCTCACGTGAGAGTTGATGACGTACAGCGTGGCCACGGATGTGTGGTACAGGGACGTGGCTGCAAACTTGACCTGGTAGTGGGACAGCCCCAGGGGCGGGCGGACGCCCACGGCTCGGCACGACAGCTTGAAGCACCTGGAAGAGCAGGTGTGGGTGGCTCAGAGGCGGTGCTGGCCGTGGGGCCGGGTGCTGTGGGAGGTGGCCTCCAACGGAGACGGTGGCTCAGGTTTTGCTATCTCATTGATGAATTTTACTATCTTTTGAAAATACCACAGACCCCTGCACAGAAGCCAAAAAAGTGGGCAGTTAAAAATTTCATCCCAATTTGCTGAGGAGGGAATTTCTGGCTTATTTTTGTTAGACACTCATTGACACTTGAAAATAAAACGGATAGGGGCGCCTGGGTGGTTCAGGCTGTGATTGCACGGTTCGTGAGTCCGAGCCCCACGTCGGGCTCTGTGCTGACAGCTCGGAGCCTGGAGCCGCTTAGGATTCTGTGTCTGCCTCTCTCTCTGCCCCTCCGCTGCTCATGTTCTGTCTCTCTCTCTGTTTCTGTCTCTGTCTCTCTCAAAAATAAACATTAAAACAATAAAACTGATAAACTGCTCTTTAAATACGAGCACAGGAATCTATAAACCCTAGTGAGTTCATTTCCGTCATTACCTGCCTCAAACAAAGACAGGGAGTCCACACACCTCCGTGGTGTGGGTGTGTTTGTGCGTGGGTGAGTGTTCTTGGACCACGTGTGATCACACTGGAATATGAATAAAATAAGATAACGTATTAAAAAAAAAAAAGAACAGATATTTGTTACTTTAGCTGGTGGAATGTTTACACTCCAGATCTTCGAACCCTGATTGCTACTACGCTCTCCTCGTTGGATTTCATCCTAATTACGCATATTTTAATGCCTTAAAGGCCGATGTCGACACTGCTCTGTGATGGTAATGTTGCTCATATGTTGAAATATTGAAATGTATTTTTTTGTGTCGTGTGACCACAGGCTCTAAATGTTAACACAAATCCTGTGGGTGGAGAGACACTGGGGTTATTGTTGGGGATGAAGTGCAGGACTCAGTACATACACAAACTCTGCACTTCACCCCCTCAACTCTTCCCACCCGTGGACTCATCCCTGCTGTCAGATCCCAGGTGGCCACCACTCCTGCCCATGGTCACATGCCCGGGACCAGAAGAGGGTTTGGCCCGTGGGCCCTGGCCAGCCCGACCCCACCCGGGGCCGCCCAGGCCCCCAGGCGGGACCAGACAGGCTGGCACGCAGGTGGGGACAGGAGAAGAGTCAGGGTTAGAGGCGGGTGGGCGGCGCGGCTCTGTGGGGAGGTGGTCCAGCGCCCGGCTGGACACCCGCACAGGACAGTGAGGACGTTCCTCACTGGGGACTGATAGTCTCGGGCAGCAACAGGAACCGGCCCCTCATCCCGGACCACCCGGTCTGCATCCTGTTCGATTTCTCTCCCTACCACTTCCTCCGTCCCGTCTGTCAGGGTGGGAACGGGAGGCTCAGGGAGGTCCAGGGTCTGTTCCCATCACACAGCATGTCAGCACAAGTGGGGCTCATGTCCAGGTCCTCCTGAGTGCAGAGAGGCAATCTACACACCACACACACTCGCACACACATGGCCACACGTGCACCCACACACAATGCACACACGTCCACACGCGTGTGCTCCCATGCTCTCCTGCACATGTACTCACACACACACACAGGCACGCGCGCACGCACGCACACAGATGGGCGAGCTGGCCCGGCGTGCAAGGCTCCGGATCCCAGGAGCCTGTGCCTGGGTCTCAAGTCCCTGCAGCCAGCGGTGTCTCAGCCCAGCCCCGCGGTCAACCCGGCCGCCAGCGCTCGAGGACGGAGCCAGCTGAACCTGCCAAACGGGGCCCTCTGCGCGCCCCTCGCCTGCCAGGCTCACCGGTTGATCTCCGACTTGCAGACGAGCTCGAAGTTGTACTCCTTGGCCTTGGTGGGCTGGAAGATCACGTCAAGTTGCAGCGTTTCCAGCGGCAGGATTGTCCCAAACCCGTCACTGGGCTGGACGTCCACAAACTGGCGGATGGAAAACCGTCGACGCCGAAGTGAGAACACGGTGATCTGGGGCTTATCGCGGGGGCTGCGTGGACACGTGTGGCAGGGGTGTGAGCGCATGTGTGTGCGCATGGGTGTGTAAGTGCGTCTGCGAGGATGTGAGTGTCTGTCTGTCCGGGCATGTGTAAGCATGTCTGTGTGTGGAGGAGCGACCGTAGACCGGCACGTGGTGTTTGTGAGTGCGTTCGTGTGTACGTGAGTGTCGGCGTGTCTGGAGCATGTCTGTCACCACACGTGTGGTCACGGGTATATGCGAGCACGTCTATGTGCATGTGTGAGCGTGTGCGTGTACGTGAGCACACCCCTGTGAGTGTGATGTTCGTGCACGCATACGTGTGTCTGCATGCATGTAAGTGGAGGGTGGGTGGGGTGGGGGGGGCAGCCTGGTCTGAGCCCCATCCCGGCTGCCCTGCAGGGCCAGGCAGGCAGGAGTTCTGGAAGGAAGGGAGGGAGGGGAGTCCGGAGTCCTGGCAGGGCAGCGGGCCAGAGAGGGAGGGAGAGGCTGGGACAGAGAGAGGTGAGGTGAGGCGGTGGTGCGGGCAGTGGGGATGAGGAGAGGGACGGGCAGTGGGAGACGCCAGGCCGAGGCTCTTGGCGTGGGCGTGGGGCCTGGGGAGGGGTGAGGCCACCTGGTGCTGGGTGCCCGGACCCTGGGGTGGCAGCTGCCCCGGTACGTCCCCAGAGCTTCCCGACTCTGTCCCCGCACCCTGTGCCCCTCCCCGACCGAGTGAGGCACCTTGGGGAGCCCGACGAACCCAAAACCCTGGGGCAGGAGGGAGAGGTTGCAGAGGCTGACTTGGGTTCTGACGGCCTCGTACACGGTGCAGTGGCCAAAGTCCACTGCCGAGGGGCTGAGCTCCAGGTCCGAGGTGGTGACCACTGCGTGTACCGTAAACCCCACCGGCTTGATCTGAAGCGCAAAGGGCGAGTGGGCGCCGGTCACTGCCCATCCGTCTCCGCAAATGTTTCCACCGACAAGGAGGGCACAAGCATTGTGTCCACCTGGCAGCCGACGGTGTGCCCTTTCCCAGACACGAGACTCTCTGTCTCGGCCACTTCCCTGTGGTGCCTGACTTGGGAGGGCACGGAAGCAGGTGCCAAAGAAGAGGGGAGGAGCCCCAGGTGGGCGGGGCGCGGGAGGGAATGAGTGCGCGCGAGTGTGCACTGTGAGTGTGCACGTGCGGCCGTGAGCACACTCGGCGTGTGCATCCGGGCACGTGTGGGCCCAGGTGCCAGGGGGACGCCCCGCTGGCCCTGCACAGCCCTCAGGTCTCTCCCTCCGATCCACAACCCCCTCCTCGTCTCCACTGTGCAGCAGCAGCCAGGGTGGGAGACAGAGCTGCGGGTCAGGTCATCGGAACCCGCCAGGGCCCTGCCTTTTAGGGGAGGCGCTCGGGTCCCCAAGAGTGTCCAGCATTCCTGGGAAGTGTCCCATGCAGACCTGGTCAGCCACCCGGATTGTCATTGGGGCCTCCAGGACTCTGCTTTCCTTGTCGAAATACTTCCCTGCATCTTCTGGGAGGGAGTGTCTGAAAGAGATAGGATGCGCTCAAGAGTACTTTTCTCCTTTATATTTGGAGAACGACCGTAGAGCTGACCTGTGAGTGTGTTTTAGGTCACACAGGAGCTACAAATGATAGGAAATACAAGAAATCTAAGAGCCAGGAGATGTGCTCCCCCAGCCTCCCAGCCCCGCGGCCTCCGGGCGCTCACCGCGGCAGGAACTTGAGCTGCACGGTGTAGGAGGACTGGGCCTGGATGTAGCCCGTCTCCGGCAGGAGCTCCATGTGGCCCCTCAGCTCCTTGCACACTTCAAACTTCAGACGCAGGGCCGTTTTCGACCTGCAGGACACGGAAGGACATCAAACAGACGCTGTGCGTCTGGTCCCGCGGGACAGGCACACTTCTCACGGGCCAGACATCCCACAGATGCACGGTGCCTGCCCTCACAAGGCAGAGGGCGAGTGGGTTTTCACAGCTCGCTTGCTAAGGGGCAGATCTCCTGATGAGGAACTTTTTTTTATTTTGCATCTCCAAACTTTTTTTAAATTTATTTATTTATTTTTTTATTTTTTTTAATTTTTTTTTTTCAACGTTTATGTATTTTTGGGACAGAGAGAGACAGAGCGTGAACGGGCGAGGGGCAGAGAGAGAGGGAGACACAGAATCGGAAACAGGCTCCAGGCTCCGAGCCATCAGCCCAGAGCCCGACGCGGGGCTCGAACTCACAGACCGCGAGATCGTGACCTGGCTGAAGTAGGACGCTTAACCGACTGCGCCACCCAGGCGCCCCTTAATTTATTTTTTTAATTTACATCCAAGTTAGTTAGCATATGGTGCAACAATGATTTCAGGAGTAGATTCCTTGATGCCCCTCCCCCATTTAGCCCACCCCCCCTCCCACAACCCCTTCAATCACCCTCAGTTTGTTCTCCGTATTTATGAGTCTCTTCTGTTTTGTCCCCCTCCCTGTTTTTATATTACTTTTGTTTCCCTTTCCTTATGTTCATCTGTTTTGTCTCTTAAGGTCCTCATATGAGTGAAGTCATATGATTTTTGTCTTTCTCTGAGTAATTTCACTTAGCAGAACACCCTCCAGTTCCATCCACGTAGTTGCAAATGGCAAGATTTCATTCTTTTTGATTGCTGAGTAATACTCCATTGTATGTATATCCCACATCTTCTTTGTCCATTCATCCAGAGATGGACATTTGGGCTTTTTCCATACTTTGGCTATTGTCGATGGTGCTGCTATAAACACTGGGGTGCATGTGTCCCTTCGAAACAGCACACCTGTATCCCTTGGATAAATGCCTAGTAGTGCAATTGCTGGGTCGTAAGGTGGTTCTATTTTTAATTATTTGAGGAACCTCCGTGCTGTTTTCCAGAGTGGCTGCACCAGTTCGCATTCCCACCAACAGTGCAAGAGGGTTCCCGTTTCTCCACATCGTCGCCAACATCTGCTGTTGCCTGAGTTGTTAATGTTAGCCTTTCTGACAGGTGTGAGGTGGTATCTCACGAATTGTGGTTTTGATTTGTATTTCCCTGGTGATGAGTGATGTTGAGCATTTTTTCATGTGTCGGTTGGCCATCTGGATGTCTTCTTTGGAGAAGCGTCTATTCATGTTTTTTGCCCATTTCTTCACTGGATTATTTGTTTTTTGGGTGTTGAGTTTGATAATTTCTTTAGATTTTGGATACCAACCCTTTATCTGTCGTTGGCAAATATCTTCTCCCATTCTGTTGGCTGTCTTTTAGTTTTGCTGATTGTTACCTTCGCTGGCAGAAGCTTTTATCCTGATGGGGTCCCAATAGTTCCCTTCTTTTTGTTCCCCTGGCCTCCAGAGACATGCCGAGGAAGAAGTTGCTGCGGAATTCTTACAAACAGAAACACTGCCACCGAAGTATGTCTCCAGGTGGTTCTCAGAAACCTGAGACTTTATCGGGAAGACCTTTGCCGGGCAGGCACCTGGTGCAAGGACCTGGAGGGGTGTGGGGGCAGAGGTGGACCCCCACCCACCTGGAGCTCTGCCTGCCTCCTGCCCAGGCCAAGGTTCTGGGGGAGGCTGGGCCCCACAGGCCCCAGGATGACCAGGCCTTGTGGCTTCTCTAGGTTTTGTCCGCCTCGGACTCCAGAGCAGCCGGAGGAAGCCGCGTGCACCCCCAAACACACAGTCACCTGCTTCTGGTTAGTGCCTCCGGGAGCCCCACCCCCATCTGGGCTCACCTGGAACCTTCCTGTTTTCTGCCATGAGGCTCCCCATGCCCCTGCCTCCCTTCGAGTCTCTACCAAACCAAGTCACCTGGCCGACTCTGTCACACACACGCGCCCTGCGTATGCAGCTGGGGTCTTCCTTTACCCCACAGGCCGAGTGCTGCCCCCCTCCTCTTTCCCTGCCCTCCCCCAGAAAGTGGCTGCACCTTGCACCCTGAGATAAACTGACTGGCAGAGGCTGGCCAGCCCTTGTTCCCTAAACAAATCCACTGGAGCCCCTCTCGAGGCCCCTGACATTTGTGGTCCTGAAGCTGAGACAGGCAAGTCCCCTATGCAGAAGGATGGTCACAGAGGAAGTCTGCAGGACTTCCACCCCTATGAGGCTGTTCTGCGGCTGGAAGCAGGGCCGGGCTACACCCGGTGGGCCTGGTGTCAGCAGGTGCCGGCACCAGGCGGTCTGGGGAATGAGCGCCCACTGAGCGCTAACCATGGCATTTGCCTTCTTTTCTCCATCTAAGCTGTACTTTGGTAAAAAGTATTTAGAATTGACTGCTCTGGTCTGGACGCCTTTGAAAACACATTTCCTTCCTCAGGCCTCTGTCCACATTTCCTTTCCTGGCTGGGCTCCCCACTCTCCTGTCTGTGTCCACGAGGGGCCAAGGGCCTGGGCGTGGAGGGGTCCCGGGGTCCCGGGCTCCCCTGCCTGCCGGGCTCACCGTGTGCGGACGAGGATGGAGTCCTGATACAGCCGGTCATACATGCAGATCTTCAAGTCTACGCTGGGCTTTGGCACCCACACGGGCACGTCGACAGCAACGCCTGTGACTCTGAAATATAACTAAGTTTGAAGGTGTGATGTTAGGACATGCTTTTGTCCACAAAGCAGGCAATGACAGAATGCCAACACAGCCCAGCCTAGGCTTTTTACAAGTCTTACGAGTGCTGGGAACTTCATACTTAAACCAACTATGTTTTGGAGTTCTGTGGCCGTTTTCATATCAGATCATTTAAACAATCCTTTTTATTATCCAAATCTTCAAACATAAAAAGATAGAATGGTGGGGCGCCTGGGTGGCTCAGTTGCTTAAGGGTCTGACTCTTGATTTCGGCTCAGGTCACGATCTCACTGTTCGTGGGTCTGAGCCCTGCATCGGGCTCTGTGCTGACAGCAAGGAGCCTGCTGGGGTTTCTCTCTCTCCCTCTCTCTCTCTGCCCCGCGCCTCCCCCCCCCCCCAGCTCACACACACATACTCTCTCTCCCTCAAAAAAATAAGTAAAGAAACGTTAAAAAAAGAACGGTATAATGGATTGTCATGTGCCCATCACACAGCTTCGTAATTATCAACATTTTTAGCTGTTTAAAAAAAAACCCTTTTATCACAGAATATTGCATCACACGATGGGATGGACACTTCATAAAACGGTCACAGTCAACACAGAAAGGAGGCTCAGAGGTTTCGAGGGACGAGGAGGAGTGGGAACCACTTCTCTCCCCTTCCCGGCTGCCGGCTCCTCCGGCCAAACTGAGTCCTGGGTCTGGGGAGGTTGGGGGGTCTGTGGGTGTCCTGCAGGGAGAGCATGTGTCCCTTGGGCTGGGCAGGGCCCTGGCAGGGCAGGTCCTGTCCTGCTGCTATGGTGGTGAGCTGAGGACTCCACATGCCTTCCTCCAGGACCCCCAGCCTGAGACGGGGCCACCTGCCCACAGGATGGGGTGGGGGCTACGGAGCCCAGGACTTGTGACACTTAGAACACATCAGCGAGCAGGCCAGAGGCCACACGGTCTCCGGTGCCAGAGACAAGAAGAACGTGGGGAACAAAGACGGCACCCGCTGGGAAGATGGGCTGCCGGGGGACAGGAGGGGACTCGGGCGGAAGCAGGTAGCATCGCTCCGAGGCAGGGGGAGCTGTTGAGTGCCTAGCAAGTGGCCGGGCTGATTCATGGCATGGAGCCACCCCTGCAGAGGGTCATGAGGCCCGGGAGCCTGACTGCGCCGTCAGATAACCGTTAGGAGGAGGGCAATGCCCGTGAGCACCCGAGTCAGCAGCCAGGTGAGGTGGAGGGTGACACGGGACATGCCAGGTGGAGGAAAGACAGAGACTTGGAGGACAGACGAGGGACGTTCGGAGGGCCCACGATGGGGGCTGCCCGCAATGGGAGTCCCCGCGCAGCAGTCCAGCCGGGCTCAGTGACAGAGCCTTGCACAGGCCTGCGAAAAGAGAGCCACCCTCACTGGGGCCGTCCTCGCCGGAGACAGTGGGCAGCGTCTGTGGACCGCCAGGGGGGAGGCCCACCTTGGAGATGGGCAGCGGGGCTCGGGATGCAGGCCCTTTCTCAGCTGGGGAGGATGATGGCGTGGGGACCGCGCACGCCCCACTCCTGCCGGCGGGAGGCCAGAGGGAGGGCGAGCAGCCAGGGTGTCTGCTGCCCAGATTACCCAGCAGGGCCACCGCGACCCAAGGTCACAGCCCCTGTCAGGCCGGCTGCTTTAAGAGCTTTTGGTCACCAAGTTCTAGACTTTGTTCCTTCCTGTCACCTCTGTAGGGGCGGTGTGGGGTCCTGTGGGGTCACTGTGGGGTCCTGCAGGGTCACTGTGAGATACTGTGGGTCCTGTGGGGTCACTGTGGGTCCAGTGGGGATGTTATGGGGTCACTGTGGGGTCCTGTGGGGTCCCTCTGGGGTGTTGTGGGTCCTGTGCGGTCCTGTAGGGTCACTGCAGGGCCACTGTGGGTCCTGTGGAGGGTTGTGGGGTCCTGTGGGGTCGCTGTGGGGCCTGTGGGGTCACTGTGGGTCCTGTGGAGTGTTGTGGGGTCCTGTGGGGTCGCTGTGGGGCCTGTGGAGTGTTGTGGGGTCCTGTGGGGTAGCTGTGGGTCCTGTGGAGTGTTGTGGGGTCCTGTGGGGTAGCTGTGGGTCCTGTGGAATGTTGTGGGGTCCTGTGGGGTCACTGTGGGTCCTGTGGGGTTGCTGTGGGTCCTGTGGAGTGTTGTGGGGTCCTGTGGGGTCACTGTGGGTCCTGTGGAGTGTTGTGGGGTCCTGTGGGGTCACTGTGGGTCCTGTGGAGTGTCGTGGGGTCCTGTGGGGTAGCTGTGGGTCCTGTGGAATGTTGTGGGGTCCTGTGGGGTCACTGTGGGTCCTGTGGGGTCACTGTGGGGCCTGTGGAATGTTGTGGGGTCCTGTGGGGTCTGTGGAGTGTCGTGGGGTCCTGTGGGGTAGCTGTGGGGCCTGTGGGGTCACTGTGGGGCCTGTGGAATGTTGTGGGGTCCTGTGGGGTCGCTGTGGGGCCTGTGGAGTGTCGCGGGGTCCTGTGGGGTCGCTGTGGGGCCTGTGGAGTGTCGCAGGGTCCTGTGGGGTCGCTGTGGGGCCTGTGGAGTGTCGCGGGGTCCTGTGGGGTCGCTGTGGGGCCTGTGGAGTGTCGCGGGGTCCTGTGGGGTCGCTGTGGGTCCTGTGGAGTGTCGTGGGGTCCTGTGGGGTCGCTGTGGGTCCTGTGGAGTGTCGTGGGGTCCTGTGGGGTCGCTGTGGGTCCTGTGGAGTGTCGTGGGGTCCTGTGGGGTCGCTGTGGGTCCTGTGGAGTGTCGTGGGGTCCTGTGGGGTCGCTGTGGGTCCTGTGGAGTGTTGCGGGGTCCTGTGGGGTCGTTGTGGGGCCTGTGGAGTGTTGTGGGGTCCTGTGGGGTCGCTGTGGGTCCTGTGGAGTGTTGCGGGGTCCTGTGGGGCCTGTGGAGTGTCGTGGGGTCCTGTGGGGCCGCTGTGGGTCCTGTGGAGTGTTGTGGGGTCCTGTGGGGCCACTGTGCGGCCTGTGGAATGTTGTGGGGTCCTGTGGGGTCGCTGTGGGGCCTGTGGAGTGTTGTGGGGTCCTGTGGGGTCGCTGTGGGGCCTGTGGAGTGTTGTGGGGTCCTGTGGGGTCGCTGTGGGACCTGTGGAGTGTCGTGGGGTCCTGTGGGGTCGCTGTGGGGCCTGTGGAGTGTTGTGGGGTCCTGTGGGGTCGCTGTGGGTCCTGTGGAGTGTCGTGGGGTCCTGTGGGGTCGCTGTGGGTCCTGTGGAGTGTTGCGGGGTCCTGTGGGGTCGCTGTGGGGCCTGTGGAGTGTCGTGGGGTCCTGTGGGGTCGCTGTGGGGCCTGTGGAGTGTCGTGGGGTCCTGTGGGGTCGCTGTGGGGCCTGTGGAGTGTTGCGGGGTCCTGTGGGGTCGCTGTGGGGCCTGTGGAGTGTCGTGGGGTCCTGTGGGGTCGCTGTGGGGCCTGTGGAGTGTCGTGGGGTCCTGTGGGGTCGCTGTGGGGCCTGTGGAGTGTTGCGGGACACCATGGGTACTGTGGATGTCTTGGAGCAGTGTTGAGTTTGGAGGTGCCTGTGCAGTATGGTGACGGGGTTTTCCCTAAGCCTGGGGCTTCCTGTTATAAATAGGCATTGCTGTCTCAAATCCCTGAGCCCTGACGACTCATTCTCCAGAGCAGAGACACCTAACGAGGAGAAGGGGGATGAGGAGAATGCGGTGATGGCGGACACGTCATCAAATGGTCACCCCTGAGCGGAGGTGGCCGTCATCCTGGCGGCGGGTGGTGGGTGTCAGGGAGGAGCCCCCGAGGCCATGGGCGCCGTGGGAAGAAATCTTAGCTGACCTGAGTAGCTGAGAAAAACCTAGAAGCTGAGGGCCAGGAAAGGGGTAAATAAAAGGGACCAAGCTGCACCGTGGTCTGGTCTTCAGCACGTGAGGGCGAGCGTCTGGCTCTGAGGGCCCCTCCACCCGAGAAGAGAAAGTCTCATGGGATTTGGGGGGCCCTTCGTGGAATGGAAAGTGGAATTTCCAGATAAAGGGGGAAATGGAATAAATAGCAACGTGCTCATGCCAGGGTGGACGAGAGAACCGCGAGAGAGCCAACGGCCCCCTAAGTGACACAATCGGCCTGAAGTAAGAGGGACCGAGCGAAACAACTTCCTGCCAGGCTGTGCCAGGGCGCTGGGCTCTCCCAGCGGGGACCGAAGACGGCAGAGGGGCCGGCAAGAAGGACGGTGTCAGGGGACGCGGGCACTGTGGGCAGACACAAGCCCCAGCGGAGCTGGCGGGGCCTGGGCACGGTCACTGGACCCGGGAGGTCGCGCAGGGGGCCGGCTGCCGGGCGGGAACACAGCTGGACGGGGACGAGGACGCAGCGGCAGTGGCCGTCTGTTGGGAGCGAGCGCCCGGAAGGCACTGAGGGTGGAACCGAGGGGAACGAGCTAACTCCTGAATCCGCTGGCGGCCCTTAGACAGGTGCTGGCGTCACATCTACAATCTCAGTCTTGTCTTTGGTTACAACGAACGACTAATTCGGGCGCCTTGGGGTTAGATCTGCCTTGGGCTCAGGTCATGATCTCACGTTCGTGGGTTCGAGCCCCACGTCGGGCTGTGTGCTGACAGCTCAGAGCCTGGAGCCTGCTTCGGATTCTGTGTCTCCCTCCCTCTGCCCCCTCTCTGACTCTGTCTCAAAAATGAATAAAAATTTAAAAAATAAAAAAAAACAAAATAAAAAAGTATGCAGATCACGTTCTCTGAAAAAATTTAATAAATGTGTAAGTAAATAAATAATAAAAACTAACGAGTAAAAATTTTAACCACTCGGAAACCAGGCAAGGCGCTTCTAGCAGTGGAGAGCAAGGGCTCCGTGTGCGCGCACGGGTGTGGGAGCACGTGCACATTCGCGCGCGCCGCGGTGCCGGCCATCTGTGCCACCAGCTGGCTGTCCAGGCGGGGGGAGTGCGAGCGGCAGGGACCCTGGCGCCCAGGCTGGGTACTCACCGTGGGACACTGCTGATTCTTAAACACGACCTTGAACTTGGTGTAGACCGCTCCTGGGATGATAGGCGTGAAGATGACCGGCACTTTGATGGAGCCGAAGGGGCCAATCTCCCCCTCTGCCACCTGCAGGCGAAGACAGTTGCCGCAGACACAGCCAGGCTTCCCGTTTCTATCAAGGCGCCTCCCCATGTCCTCACCGCAGGCAGCATCACCGTGAGGGGGAGTGTCCCTGGGTGGCCTGGCCCTGCCCTTCGAGGACTTACTGCCCAGCAACACAGTTGAACCCCTCCCGGCATGTTTCCTGCCCGTGTGTGTACTTGCTCTCTCGATGCCCCGGGGCCCACACACACACACACGCGCGCGCACATGCACACCATGCTCTAGCCTGGGAGGCCCTGCTCGTGTCTTCTCAGAGTGGGACCCAGTGCCCTGCACCCAGGACATGATGTCTGCTGCTCCAGTCCTGCCTGGCCCCAGGGGGACGGGGGTGGCCGCAGGCTGACTGACAGTGCAAACTGTGCAGAGGCTATGAGTCCAGACCAGTCGAGTGGAAGGGCCACCCTGGGCCACCCTGCGGGCGGGGGGGGCAGGGGAGGCTCAGGAAGGGGGGCTGGGAGCCAGCGGGCCCGGCTGACCTCTCCCAGAGAGATCTCTGTCTGCTCCTCGTTGGGAGGTATGGTCATCACAGTGCTCATGGTCACTCCCTCTGATTCTGGAAGAGAAGGGAGTCCAGATGAGAGGGCTGGCTGGGCAGCCCGTGGGGGCCAGGGGAGAGCTGGGGTGCCGGGGAATCTGGTCCCTCCCTCTCCTGGACCACCGGCTGTCGTTTTTTTTAACTTTTTTTTTGTTTTTTTTGTTAATTTTTTGAGACGGAGAGACGGAGCACGAACAGGGGAAGGTCAGAGAGAGGGAGACACAGAATCCGAAACAGGCTCCAGGCTCCGAGCTGTCAGCACAGAGCCCGACGTGGGGCTCGAACTCACGGACGGCAAGATCATGCATGACCTGAGCCCAAGTCAGCCGCTTAACCGACTGAGCCACCCAGGCGCCCCCCGGCTGTCGTTCTGATAAGACCTAGGCGGGGCTGCAGCCCTCCATGTGGCCCTGCCCTGCAAGGAGGAGCCACCCGGTGGTGCAGGAGGGGCAGAGTGGGGCAGGGCTTCCCCGGTGGACACGCACAGTGGCCACCACGGCCTCAGCAGCCGGAGGCTGGGGGCGGGAGGGGGCCGGAGTCGCTCAGGACCCCGGCTAGGGGAGGGCAGGCCGGCAAGAGGAGCTGGGTGGGGGTGGTCCATGGGGTACAGCGGCCTGAGCGTCGGAGCAGAAGACTGAGCGAGCCAGCCCTTCAGGGTCTGGGGACAGGAGAGTGGGCTCAGAGGGGGGGAACAGAAAGGCCCTGCAGAGGGGAGGGCTGATGCAGAGGGAGGGGAGAGGCGCTGGGGTGCGGCCTAGGGGTGGGAGGAGCTTCTGGTGGCCGGTGGAGCAGAGGGACCGGGGCCTGAAGGTCTACGATATCGCCTCTCAAATGTCACAGCCTAATCGCCAGTGAGTTCGTTTCGTCTGTGTGCGAGCTGCTGCCACGTTCCCCACCGGTGGGGCGAGCGTTATGATCCAGCCTGGCCGTTTCTCGGGAAGGCCCCTGAAAGCAGGTGCTGATTCCTCTTGTGTGAGAAGGTCTTTCTGCGATTCTGCCGTGAAGACGCCATTCGATAGGACAGCTGGGGCGTCCACCCCGGGGGGGCTCAGTCGGTCGAGTGTCCGGCTCTTGATTTTGGGTCAGTTGGTGATCTCTCGGTTCTTGGGATGGAGTCCTGCACTGGGCTCTGTGCTGACAGTGTGGAGCCTGCTTGGGATTCTCTCTCTGAATACACTGGGTTATTTGTTTTCTAATTGAGTTTTCAAAGTTCTCTACGTAGTTTGGGTATGTTCTTTACCAGACATGTAATTTGCTAATATTTTCTGCCAAACTGTGGCTTACTTCTTCACTCTCTGAACAGTATCCTTAGAAGAGCAGGTATGTTTAGTTTTGATGAAGTCCAAGTTACAACTTTTGTTATATATATATAATGTTTATTTTTTGGTGTTTATTTTTTTTGAGAGAGTGCATGAGCAAGCAGGGGAGGGAGGAAGGGAAGGGGGGGGAGAGAGAGAGAGAGAGAGAGAGAGAGAGAGAGAGAGAGAGAGAGATCTGAAGCAGGTTCTGAGCTGACAGCAGAGAGGCCGATGTGGGGCTTGGACTCATGAACCATGAGATCATGACCTAAGCTGAGGTTGGATGCTTAACCAGCTGAGCCACCCAGGCGCCCCTATCGCTTTCATTTTTATTTTTGAATTATTTTCTTTTACTTCTTCATCCGAAGTGCACCCCTCAATCCCCATTCCCTATTTCACCCCCGCCCCTGCACCTCCCACACACCATCAGTGTGTTGTCTGCAGTTGAGGCTGTTTCCTGGTTTACCTCTCTGTTTCTTTTTTAAATTTTGTTACTTGCTCATTTGTTTCTTAAATTCCACATATGAGTGAAATCATATGGTATTTGCTTTCTCTGGCTGACTTAGTTCACTTGGCATAATACACTCGGTTCTGTCCACGTTGTTGCAAATGGCAAGATTTCATTCTTTTTAACGGCTGAGTAAAGTTCCATTGTACGTATAGACCACCTCTTCTTTACCCACTCATCAGTCAAGGGACACTTGGGCTGCTTCCATAATTTGGTTATTGTAGATAATGCTGCTGTAAACATCAGGGTGCATGTACCCCTTTGAATTCGTGTTTTTGTGTTCTTTAGGCAAATACCTAGTAGTGAATTGCTGGGTCGTAGGGTAGTTCTATTTGTAAGTTTCTGAGGAACCTCCATACTGTTGTCCGCAGTGGCTGCACCGGTCTGCATTCCCACCAAGAGTGCAAAAGGGTCCCCTTTCTCCACCTCCTGGCCAACACCTGTTGTTGACTTTAGCCACCCTGACAGTGTGAGGTGACATCTCATGGTGGTTTTGATGTCTGTTTCCCCGAGAATGAGTGATGTTGAACATCTTTTCGTGTTGTCAGTTGCCCATCTGGATGTCTTCTCTGGAGAAATGTGTGTTCATGTCTTCCATACATTTTTTAGTTGGATTATTTGTCTTTTGGGTGTTGAGCCGTATCAGTGCTTTATAGATTTTAGATACGAACCCTTTATTGGGTATGTCATTTGCAAATATCTTCTCCCATCTGGTAGGTTTAGGTTTTTTAGTTTTGTTGATTTCCTTTGCTGTACGGAAGCTGTTTATTTTGATCAAGTCCCAGTAGTTTATTTTTGCTTTTGTTTCCCTTGCCTCGGGAGACATGGCTAGAAAGATGTTGCTATGATCCGTGTCAGAGAAATGACTGCCTGTGCTCCGTTCTAGGATTTTTGTGGTTTTGGGTCTCACATTTAGGCCTTTCATCCATTTTGAATTTACTTTCGGGTCTGGTGTGAGAAAGTGGTCCAGTGTCATTCTTCTGCATGTCGCTGTCCAGTTTTCCCAGCACCGTTTGCTGAAGAGACTGTCTTTATTCCATTGGACATTCTTTCCTGCTTTGTCAAAGGTTAGCTGACCATATAGTTGTGGGTTTATTTTGTGGCATCCCATCCCATCCCAACCCATCCCATCCCATCCTATCCATCTAAGCATCTATTTTCATGCCAGTGCCATACTGTTGTAATTACTACCACTTTGTAATGTAACTTGAAGTCCAGAATTGTGAGGCATCCAGTTTGGTTTTCTTTTTCAAGATTGCTTCAGTTACGCAGGGTCTTTTCCGGCTCGGCACAAATTTTAGAATCGCTTGTTCCAATTCTGTGCAAAATGCTATTGGCATTTTGCTGGAGGTTGCATTAAATCTGTGGTTTGCTTTGGGTAGTATAGACATTTTTTTAATAAATATTTTAAAAAATGTTTACTTATTATTTTTTTACAAAGTTATTATTTTGAGAGGGGGAGAGTGAGGGAGAGCGTGAGCAAGGGAGGGGCAGAGGGAAAGAGAGAGAGAATCCCGAGCAGGCTCCATGCTGTCAGTGTAGAGCCCAACTCGGGGCCAGATCCCGTGACCCTGGGATCATAACCTGAGCTGAAATCAAGAGTCAGATGCTTAACCGACTGAGCCACCCAGGCGCCCCCTGGGTAATTGAGACATTTTAACAGTATTTCTTCTTCCAACCCATGAGTGTGGAATGTCCTTCCTTTCCCTGTGACATCTTGAGAAGTTCTTTCATCAGTATTTTATTTGTTTTGGTGCAATTATAAATGGGATGGTTTTCTTAATTTCACGTTCTGCAACTTCATTATTGATGTATGGAAATGCAACAGATTTCTGTACCTTGAATTTGTATCCTGAATTTGTGCATCAGTTCTGGCAGTGTTTTGGTGGAGTCTTCAGAGTTTTCTATATAAAAGTATCATGTCATCGGCAAATAGTCAAATATTTACTTCTTTATTGTTGATCTGGATGCCTTTTATTTCTTTTTATTGCTGTGTTAAATAACAGTGGTGAGAGTGGGCATCCTGTCTTGGTCTTGACCTTAGCGGGAAAGCTCTCAAGATTTTCCCCCACTGAGGATGATGTTGGTTGTGGATTTTTCATGTAAGGCCTTTATCATGTTGAAGTATGTTCCCTCTAAAGCTATTTGCAGAGGGTTTTTTTTTTTTTTTTTAGTATCACGAATGGATGTTGTACTTTGTCAAATGCTTTTTTCGTATCCATTGAAACCATCATATGGGTTTTATTCTCTTATTGCTGTGACATATCACGTTGATTGCAAACACTGAACCACCGCTGCAACCCAGGAATAAATCCCATTTGATTGTGGTGAATGATTCCTTTAATTAGTGTTGGGTTTGGTTTGCTAGAGTTCTGTTGAGCATTTTTGCAGCCGTGTTCTTCAGATACGTTGGCCAGTAGTTCTTTCCTTCAATGGCGTCTTTATCTGGTTTCGTATCAGGGTAATGCCGGCCTCATAGAATGGATTTGAGAGTTCTCCTTCCTTTTCTATTTTTTGGAACAGTTTGAGAAGAACAGGTATTAACTCTTCTTTAAATGTTTGGTAGAGTTCACCTGTGAAGCCATCTGGTCCTGGACTTTTGTTCATTGGGTGTTTTCTGATTACTGACTCAATTTCTTTGCTGGTAATTGGAGTGGTGACATTTTTTATTTTTTCCTGCTTCAGTTTTAGTAGTTTGTGTGTTTCTAATAATTTATCCATTTCTTCTAGGTTGTCCAATTTTTTGGCTGTAGGTTTTCATAATACTGTTATAATTGTATTTCTGTGCTGTTGGTGGTTATTTCTCCTCTCTCGCTTGTGATTTTATTTATTTGGGTCCCCACCGCCCCACCCCTGCTCTTTGGTGAGTCTGGCTAGAGGTTTCTTAATTTTGTTCATCTTTCTAAAGAGCCAGCTTCTGGTTTCCTTGATCTGTTCTATTGTTTTTTAAGTTTCTAGAACATTTGTTTCTGCTCTGATCTTTATTATTTGCTTCCTTCTGCTGGGTTTGAGTTTTGTCTATTCTTCTTCTGGTTCCTTTAGCTATAAGGTTAGGTTGTTTGAGACTTTTCTAGATTCTGGAGGTCGGCCTGTGTTGCTATAAACCTCCCTCTTAGAGCCACTTTTGCTGCATTCCAAAGCAGGTTCTAATTTTTAAAACATGAATCATGTTTTTGATGTCACTTCTAAAAGATCTCTAACCAACACGTGATTACACAGATTTTCTCCTATGTTTTGTTTTTGTAGGCTTATAGTTTTAGGTCTTACATTTAGGTCTATGATTTATTTTGAGCAATTTTTGTTTATAGCATGAGGACTGGATGGAGGTTAACTTTTTCCACATGTGTTTATCTAGCTGTTAAGGTCTCACTTGTTGAAAAGACTGTTTTTTCCTCCGAGCAATTACCTGTGCATCCCTAGTGAAGTCTGATTGGCCATGTTTGTGTGGGTCTGTGTTTGGACTCTGTTCTGTTCCACTGAGTCTCCGTGTCCCTCCCTTGGCCAGCACTACACTGTCTTCTCACTGTGGCTTCAGATGAATCTTGACATGATGTCGTCTGAGTCTTCTCACTTTGTTCTTTCTTGGAATTGTTTTGGAAATTTAAGGTCCTTGGGGTTTCCATAAGAACTTGAGAACCAACTGTTGGTTTCCACAGACAGAGGCTGGTGGCAGCTGTGCTGGGTTGCTCGGTCCCAACACTGCTGGTGGGAGTCTGAACCAGCACAAACACGTTGAAAAAGAACTTAACGTTGGCAAAGGAGAGAGGCAGCAGGAGAGCAGCGGGTGCGCCTCGCAGAGGCGCAGGGAGCCGTGGTCCCGGGGATGCCGCCACGCACCCTGAAGTCCCCACACGTGACGAGGGCCAGCGGGTCTGTGACTCGAGGTGTGTTTACGGAAGCAGGTGGCACGCAGCCGCAGAAACAGAAACAACAGCTTACACAGCAATGTCCACAACAGGCTGCCCGAGGCTCTGTTTCTATGAGGCTGGAACAGGAGGAATCCTGCCATTTCTGGATGTGTGCTGAATGAAACTGTTCAGGGAGGCAGGGAGGTGATGGAAACCATCCCGATGGTAGTCGCTGGAGCAGAAGGGGGCGAGTCGGGGCGAGGCCAGGCCTGTGGGGAGTGCTCTTCCTCCTCCAGTTCACCGGCCCGGGGCTGGGGGCAGTGGTGCCTATTTCCCGGCTCTTCTGTGAACTGTCCTCATCTGTCATAGGGACTCCTGTACCAGCAGGGCTCGGGGTGGCCCTAGACAGCCCTGTGCCCCCATGACCCAGTCAGCAGAGCCTCCGGGTATTTCCCCCCCCACCCCCGCCCTCCACCCAGCTGCTACACCCCTGGAGCAGGACTCCTCAACTGTCCCAACAAGGACCCCCAAGAGCCACAAGGAAGGCAAGCCTGCTGTGGCCGACCTGGTGGTCCAAGGCTGGGATTTCCTTTAAACGTTACGTTACCTTAACTATGATTACAAATGTCAATCCACTCCATAAGCAGTGTTTATTTGAACACGAACACACACACACACACACACACACACACACACACACACACACTCTAATACACTGTTGTTTAACATCGAAGCCCTAGAAACACCCCACACAGTCCAGCCCTCTGGCGCGTGGGCTCCTCAGAGCCTCCCAGGAGGCCGGCAGGTGCTCGATGTGCTTCCGTAACGCGGTTCACCCCCACCCCTGCTCACCTGCAGGGCGCCCCTCCTCCTGCTTCTTGCCGTCCAGCTTCCCAGACTCCTTCTGGCTTGTCATGTCTATGGGAGGGGACTCATTGCCCTCAATCTTATGCTCAGAAAAGCTGGTGGTGATTTTATCGTAAATACCTCTATCTTCATATGTGAACAGACTGCTCTAAAAAGAGAACATGAGACTTTCACTGGCAGTTTCCTGCTTGCCTTTCCCACTCAACTGCCCAGACCCCCGTTGTCGGGGGGCCACGTGGAAAGCCCGACCGTGATCCCCTCGCCAGCTCCCACTCTGTCCCGAGCCAGGCACCCAGATGACAGCAGGGCCTCCTTGCCCAGGGACCCAGGGCCGGCCCCCGCCTCTCTTGTCTCTAGCCCAGGCTGGCTGGCTCCTCCTTGTTCCCCGTGGACACCGACACCCAGTCGTGAATTCTGCCGTGCTCACCGCACTGCGTGCCCTCCTCCCTTGGGAGGCCTGGCTCCTCCACCTGCGTGTGGCTGGGGCCCCAGGCTCCAGCTCCACACTCTCCTGGCTTCAGCTCCGACGCCTTCGGGCCTGAGAGCTGGCCTGGCCTGCGCCCCCCACCTCACCCACCACCCCTTCGCCCTGCTCTGGGTTCACACCCCCAGCCCCTCGCACCTCTGCCCCCACCCCATCGGTCCTGTCCCTCCTCAGGGGAGACACTTCCAGGGTCTTTCCTGAGACCCCTTAACGAGTGGACCCAACTGCAAAGCAGCTCAGGGCTTCCTGTGGGAAGTTTCTCTCACCCTTCCTCACCCCTACACCCCTGAAAGACCTCCCAGCGTCCCCTGGCTGTGACAGAAGTTGCCTCCACAGATGGGGTCCCACCTATGTCCCTCAGGCTATTTCCGTTCACTTAGGAGCATGTCTGCACAGCCTTCCCAGGAGAAGACCGCGGCTCACCTCGCCCCTTTGGAAAGGTCCTCCCGGCCTGCCCGCCCCGTGCTGGGACCTGACAGGTGCTTCAGGAGGAAGGTGGACCCTTGTGGCTCTCAGGCTTGGAGCTCCTGGCCACCGCCCTGTCAGTCACCGCACCCTCAAGAGGGGTCAGTGTCCCGTTGCCACCACACCTGCCGGGTGGCCCCAGGTGTCCTCCTTACGGAGACCAGTCTCTCCCACTTTGCCTGACGACGGCACCCCTGTTCCCCCTTCTCCTCCAACCCTGCGCTGACAGACTCCTCCCCCTCACCACCAGCTCTACGCTGCCGGGACTGTGTCGTGGGCGGGGGCGGCATCACACCGTGCCCCTGGCTGAGTAGCCACGGCTATTGATCGGAAGCGGGCCACACACTCACTGTTTTCGCGACTGACTGGGAGATGTCCATCTCACAGGACTCCGATGCCCGAAGAAACTTGAACTCGGTGCCCAGACCTCCGATGTTGGTCAGCGTGACGATCCGGGAGGCGGTCTCACCCACCACGTAGCTGCCAAAGTCGATGAGCTCCTTGTCAAGAGACAGCTGCCAAGAGAGCCAGGGATGAGCCAGGGCGGCCGCCGAGTCTGCGGCCAGCTCTCCCCTCCCGCCTGTGGCCCTGCAGCCTTGGGGACTCGGGCTCAGGGTCGGGGTCAGCATCTGGCTCCAGGTGGGGCCTCTACACACCCCAGGAACAGGGTCCGCGTCCTAGAAATCATAGGTTTGAAGCGTGACAATTTGGGAGCTCCTGAGTCCAAATTTTGAACAGTCAAGTCAGCTAAGAAGCAACGAGCTATGAAGCCCTGGAAAGACGGAGGAACCTCAAATGCACATTACTAAGAACCTGAAAAGGGCATACGGCATGATTCCAACTGTGTGGCATTCTGGAAAAGGCAAAATTCAGGACACAGTAGGGAGAGCAGTGGATGCCAGCGGTTTGTGGGGAGGGAGGGATGAACAGGCGGAGCACAGAGGATCTGGGGGGGCGGTCAAAGTACTCCGTGTGACCCAGTGGTGACCGCGTGTCATTACAGCTTTGCCCAAACCACAGAGCACAGCAGCGAGCGACCCTTTGTAGACCGGGCACCCTGGGAGACCATGCCATGTCCCTGTCCTTTGTCTGCGGCCACAGACGGCCCCTCGGAGGGGAGGGCGACGGTGGGGACAACTGTGTGTGGGCGCAGGGGCACGATCTGGCTCGGTCAGTTTGATGAAGCGCCTGATGACAGAGAGTCGGGAAAGGTGTGAGCTGAGCAGCTCCGGGGGAGAGTGGGGTCTGTGGGCTGAAGGCGACCAGGGTGCGGGCAGCAGGTGCAGGAGCCCCGCCCCCGCTATTGGACGGGAGCTCACAGGTAGGCAAGGGCAGAGGCTGGTCCGGTCGGTGCAGGTGGAAGGGCCGACGTGCCAGCAGCGGGCACACCTGTGCACGCACAACTTTCTCACGCCCTGTCTGGAACGAGGAACTGGGCTGCTGGAGGTCTCGCTCCAGGGCCGGCACAGGAGATGGGCACGTGAGCCCTGGGCGTTGTCTGGCAAGAACGGAAGTCCTCAACGGGAAATGCTCCGAGCACAGTGTAACCGTGCGCCTGAGGGACAGGGAGCTGAAACTGCTCCCACGGTGCGGACGGGAAAAGTGTGAGCAGCGACAGAAAGTTGTATTTGGTTCTGGTCCAGAGAGCGAAATAAATCAACGATTTTATGGATTAATGAACGACGAAGAGATCAGTGTCCCTCACAGAAGAGTTCCAAGCGGTTCACCAGGACGTCCAGTCCTCCCGGCCCCGGGCCTCCCACGGAGCGCGGTTTGGCGGGAGGACGGCAGAGAAGCGTCACAGTGAGAAGTCAGGCGGTGAAGGCCACGTCACAGCGCGAGGCTGGGTGGCAGTGCGCGCCTGTGATGGGATTCGGCCAGAACCACCGTGGCAGCCTTCCAGAAACCCGCCACCCCAGTCTACTCACGAGATAAACTCTGGACAAATCCCAGCGGGGGACATTCTACACGGCAACTGCCTGGCACCCTCCCAAACCGTCAGGTCATCAACAAAGAGAAAGTCCCAGAAACTGTCACAGCCGGAAAGACCCTACGGCAAAACAGCAGCATAAGGAACGTGCCACGTTCCTGGGGTGTGACGCCAGCACAGAAATTGGACGTGAGGTAAAATCTAAGGGAATTTGAATATGCTGTCTTCTCCAGCTAATAATCATCATAATGCGTCAACACTGGTTAATAATTTAATAAACACGCTACACTAACATAAGATGTTTCTGGGGCAACCTGGGTGGGGAGTCAGCCAGAATCACAAGTTTTGTGTTAATGCCAAAACCATTCTAGAAAATAAAGTCACTTCAAAACGAGCCGAGCTACCACACCCCTCGCTGTGGGGCTGAGTGGACACAGTAAGGCTCAGAGGGTCTGGGGACGAGCCTGCCGTCCCTGTGAGATCAATGTGGTGCAGGCACATCCCCCAGGGCACACCTCCCCCCACCCTCGTGGGCATGGGCATCTTGGCCATCTGGGCGCTGGCTAAGAAGGTCGTGTGCAGCCTGCCACCCCGGGTAGCTTTTCTGGCTGCCAGTTTTGGAGACCCAGGGGCCCCACTCTCCTCTCTGCCCTCGCGGGACCAGAGGCGGCAGACAGACGAGAGCTTCCCACAGACCAGACACGGAGCAGCCTGTGCGCATACGTGGGTGTGCACGTGTGTGCATGGGTGTGCGTCTGCATGTGGATGTGTGAGCGCGCGTGCGTGTGTATGGAGTAGGTGGCAGGTGACCCGTCTCCTGGTTACAGGTCACCAGACTTCCAGGAGCCACATCTACGCAGGATGGGAGGGTGGCCGCTCCCACAGCTGCAGGCAGGGCCTGGGCAGAGGCCGGTGTGTTCTGAGCATGGGGGTGACAGGTGATGACACGCGACTGCGTGGCTAGGGGGCGATACTGCGGGGCATTCTCCCTTTTTCCTGTGCACGATGGAGCCCTGAACGTCAGCGGGACACAGAGCCGCCCTGGGAAGACTCTACTGCCCAGCCTACCTTGCAGCCAGGGCTCACCATGCGACGGTCACTTCCGGTTGGTGCAGGGGACCTGACAGGAGGGATGGTGCCTTGGAAGCCATTTGTGGAGGGTGGCAGGGCGGCGCAGCCCAGACCCTCGCATCGGAGGCAGAGATGAGTCCTTGCTTAGGGCGCCTTTGTCGCGGCAGCTCCACCTGATGGTTCGGTGGAGGCCAGAGGCACTCCGACCCGAGCTGGGTGTGTGACTGGAGGGCGCTGGCCTCGTGTGCACTTGGCGAAGGGCCGGGCCAGCAGGTGAGTACCCTAAGGGCCTGCCCAGAAAGGAGCCCGAGGCCACACCACGCAGGGAGCACCACGCTGGGTCCTATGTGTGAATCCTGACTCCGGCACGCACGTGCTCCTTCTGGGGGCCTGTCCCCAGCGAGCCCTGCTGCCTGGGCCACTGCGAGAAGGGGGTGTACACGCGGCAAGGGGTGCGGGAGGCCACAGCGGACGTCGGCTCTCCACGGCCTCAGCGAGGCTCGGCAGCCCCCGGCAGGGCTGCCACCATCCAGGCCACGGTACTCGGGCGTGTGTGAACCCAGGCAGGGCCCAGGGCTGCCATGGCCACGGCGGAGCGACCTGAGTGCTGAGAACGGAGACCATACGATCGGAACATGCAGAGCACGCAACACCCACAAATCCACAAGAAAACAGGAAAAAGAGAAGCTAACCAGCCGTGGGGAATGATAATTGTTCCAACCCCTCCTTACACGGAGCACTAGTGAAGGAGGGAGAACATGAGAAGCAACAGCTTCATGCAGAAAACAACATCAGCGGCCTTCCCTCCGGAGCCCTGGGCGGAGGAAGCACAGCTGTCACTGAAGACCTGTCCCCCCCACGGAGGAAGGGGCTGCAGGGGGCAGCCTTGCTCTGTAGGGAGGTGGCAATCCCTGTCGTGCCCGGGTACAAGGCACAGTGATCTGCCGCCGTGTCGCTGGGAGAGCCGTCACCAGGAGACCCGTCACCCAGAACTCTGTCACCTGGAGGTCCATCACCGGGAGATCTGTCACCAGGAGAATAGTCTTGGCGGCAGCACCAGCGCAGGTGGGAAGAAAGACTCAGGGACTTGAAGACAGGACAACGGGGGTGTCGAGTCTGAAGGAAAGCGAGCAGGGCCTACGGGACCGCGGGTGGACCAGTGTCCCATCACAGGGGGCCCAGGAGCAGAAAAGGAGGAATCTGGCCCAAAATTCCCAAGGGGATATGAATATCAAAGAAGCTCTATAAACTCCAAGTAAGATGGACCCGAAGAGACCCACACCGAGACGCGTCATAATCAAACTGCTGCGAGACAGAGAGACTCCCGAGGGCTGCAGGGGAGATGTGACCCAGCACACGAGGCCTCGGAGAGATTTCAGGGGCTTCGGAGGCCAGAGGGCAGTGGGTCGGTGTATACAGAGGGCCAAAAGGAAACAGCATCAACCAAAAACCCTTCTCCAGCAAAACTGTCCTTCAAAAGTGAGGGAGAAACCACGACATTCCCAGATGAACAGCCCCGTGGGCACTCAGCCCTGCAGGAGACGCTCCTGCACACGAGCCAGTCGCTCGAAGCATTAAGGGGAAATACAGCCCCATCAAAGCGAGCACACAGGCAGTATAGAAGCTAGAGCTCTTGGGGCGCCTGGGTGGTGCAGTCGGTTGAGCGTCCGACTTCAGCCAGGTCACGATCTCGTGGTCCGTGAGTTTGAGCCCCGCGTCGGGCTCTGGGCTGATGGCTCAGAGCCTGGAGCCTGTTTCCGATTCTGTGTCTCCCTCTCTCTCTGCCCCTCCCCCGTTCATGCTCTGTCTCTCTCTGTCTCAAAAATAAATAGACGTTAAAAAAAAAAAATTAAAAAAAAAAAGAAGCTAGAGCTCTTGTAACGATGGTCTGTAACCACGCTGTGTGTTTTCTACATGATTTCACAGTCTAATACTTTCTTTTTTAAAGCAGGTATTAGTCTAAAAGCTAATGTTATCATCGCTTTGGTTTGTAACTCCACGTTTTGTTTTAAGAGACTAATGCATTTGAGACGTTATTAGTTTGTGGTCTTGGACACACGGTCACAAAGATGCAATTCTGTGACATTAACAGCTGAAGGGAGTGGGGACCGAGCTGTAAAGGAGCGGACGTCTCACAGGCTTCCGAATTTAAGCTGCTATAAATCCAAATCAGAATGCTTTAACTTCAGGATGTTGAACGTAATCCCTTGGTAACCACAAAGAAAATAGCTACAGCACAAACACAAAAGGAAATGAGAAAGGAACTTAAACATTTCGCTATAAAAAAATCAACTGAACACAAAAGAAGACAGCCACACAGGAAATGAGGGACGCGTGAAAACACGGGGCAACATGACGGAAGCAAGCTGGCCGATGCTGCCGCGCGGATGGCTCCTGAGGACACGTGCTAAGCCACAGAAGCCCGTCACAAAGGACAAGTACCACGTGATTCCACTTATGTAAGGCACTTGGAGCTTTCAAATCCCTGGAGACCAGGGTGGGGAGGAGGCGCCCGGGGGCGGAGAGGGCGGCACAGGACAGAGCTTGGGTTCCGGAAGGAGGGAGAGTTCCGGAAAGATGGGGGCGGCGCCTGCCTGTTGTGAATGTACTTCATCTACTGAAGCGCGGACCCTCGCACGGCCAAGACGGTGCACTCCGTGCCGCGTGTGTTTTGCCACAACGAAAGATGGAAGAGAGAAAAGGGAATGGCTTCCAACAACACAGCAGTCACACGCCGGAGCCCGGCTGACAGAGCAGAAGACACAGGAGGCGGCTCGGGGCGGCTGGTGCGCGTGAACGTGGACCGGGAACGGGCGCTGGTTAGGAGTGCTCACGTTCCGGGCGAGAATTCCAGACCGCGGTCGCCCCTCATCCATTCCCTCCTTCGGCCCGCCCTCCCGTGCTGCCGGGACGGGGGGGGGGGGGGGGGGCTTCTCTGCTCCACTGACGCAGGGCGCTGCCACGCGACTTGCTTTAGTCAGCATCGTTACGACAGGGGACAAGAGTGGTGTCAAATGTGCTCCTGTGGCTGGCCTTCATTGCCTGGGCGACGACCGTCGTCCGCAAGAGGCTCCCGCCAGGAGGCCCCGTCACCTACAGCCTGGAGCCAGCCGCCCAGCCGAGCCCGGCCTGGGTCGGCCAAACCACAGTCGCCGGCGTGTCTGTGACCGTGAGCCGGAACGCTTGTGGCTGCGATAAGCTGCTAGACGTAGGAGGTTTTGTTCCGCAGCATCACCGCACTCGGCGCAGACTTGCTCGCTCGGGAGAGGTGATGACGTGGCGGTTTCTGTGACAGAACCTCCTTCTTCGAGATGCATGTGGAAGTTTTGCGAGGGTGCGGTGTTGAGTGTTACGCTATTGCTGGTCTACTTGGAAGTGGGTCAGCAAGACAGACAGACAGACGAGGCAAATGTGGTGAATGCCAACAGATGGGATCCAGGCGGCACACGGGCGTTCACTGTGCTGTGCTTCCTGCTTTTCCTTATGTTTGAAATTTTCTTAATCAAAAGAAGAATGGGTGGTGACTACACTTACCATAGTGAGCACCAGGTGACGGAGGTGCGGAATCCCTTGTCGCATGCCTGACACGAATGTGACACTGCGTGTCAACTCCACTCCAATAGTAAAGATTAAAAATTAATTATAAAGTTTTAAAAAGAACCAGTTCTGCACGGCAAAGGCAAATAGGGCGAAAAGGCAACTTCTGGCACAGGAGAAAATATTTGCAATTCAAAATGTATAAAGAACTCACACAACTCAATAGCAAAACACCAAGCAATTTGATTAAAACTGGGCAGAGAGGGCACCTGGCTCAGTTGGTTGATGAGTGTCCGACCTCAGCTCAGGTCATGATTTCACAGCTTGTGAGTTTGAGCCCCACGTCGGGCTGTGCGCTGACAGCTCAGAACTTGGGACCTGCTTCAGATTCTGTGTCCTTCTCTTGCTCTGCCTCTCCCCGGCTCATGCTCTGTCTCTCTCTCTCTCTCAAGAGAAAAAAAATTAAAGGGGTGCCTGGGTGGCTCAGTCGGCTAAGCATCCGACTCTGGCTCAGGTCACGATCTCGTGGTTCATGAGTTCAAGCCCCACATCGGGTTCTGTGCTGACAGCTCAGAGCCTGGAGCCTGCTTCAGATTCTGTGTCTCCCTCTCTCTCTGCCCCTCCCCTGCTCATGCTCTGTCTCTCTCAAATATAAACATTTAAAAAAATTAAAAAAAAAAACTGGGCAGAGGATCTGAATAGACATTTCTCCAAAGAAGACATCCAGATGGCTAACAGGTACATGGAAAGATGCTCAACATCATGGATCATCAGGGAAATACCACTCGCAGCCACAAGGCGCGACCACCTCACACCTGTCAGGCTGGCTTCAATCAACAACACGGGAAACAACAGGTGTCGGCGAGGATGCGGAGACGGGGGGACCGTGCACCGTTGTGGGGAGTGCACGCTGGTGCGGCCCCTCGGGAGCAGTGTGGAGGCTCCTCCAAAGTTAAAACAGAGCTACCCTAGACCCAGCCATCACACCTCTGACAATACATCCAAAGGACATGAAACCACTAAGGGGACCCCCACTGTCTGCACCTTCATATTCACAGCAACATTATTTACAATAACCAGCCAGTGAGGACAGCCTAAGTGTCTGTCAATGGACGAATGGAAGAAGGTGGGGCATATACACAGTGGAATTAAAAAAAAAGGAAATCTTGCCATTTGTAATAGCACCGATGGACCTTGAGGGCACTGGGCTAGGTGAGATAAACCAGACAGAGAAAGACAAATTCTGTGTAGCTTCACACAGGTGTGGAGTCAAGCCCATAGACACAGAGAGCAGAGTGGTGGTTGAGGAAGCAGGGGGGCGGTTGAAATGGGGAAAGGGGGTCAAAGGGTACAAACTTGAGTTATCGGTTCTGGGGGCGTAACGCACAGCCTGGTGACCACGCTTTGAAAGGGAAATCGAGGGGACACCCCAGAGCTGCTGAGGGGACCAGCATCTCCTGAGATGGGCCCGAGGGTCTCCTGTGACCTGGGCTCTGCACAGCACGGGATTTACCCCACCCCCCGCCCCGGCACCCCACTTTCCAGCGTCAATGTGAGCGTTTACCTCCCCAGAACGGCCTGCGTGCTCCGATCCACCCCCGGGTCGGCCCCAGCCTGACCTGAGCTGTTCGGACCTGGGCCCAGACCCAGGATGTACGGTGCAGCCCCACCCAGCTCAGGCGTCCCTGAACCTACCATACACTTCTTCGTGGAACACTTCAGTGGAACAGAAAATCCACCCGTCTGAGCCAGAAATGAGACGCTTCCTTCCAGATCCTTGTTTATCTAAAAAATAAAACACCCAAGCACCATAACATTTGTAACTTTGCCCAGGGACACGGGCTGTGTCTCTACAACCACGGGCTGGGCCTGGGCCCGTCCGAACACTCTAACACACCCCACTTAGACCCAACAGCACCTACAGACCCGCCTGCTGGCTACGAACCCTCAGCGCAGGCCCCTAATTGCGACCAATGTCAGGTACGTGCCGCATGTGCCCGGAGATAAAGCGGCACAGGGGCGTGTGTGACCCCTGCTGAGGCCCTCGCGTCCTTCCCCCCTCATCTGTGTCTGCAGAGACCCCGTTCTACCCACCACCCACTCACGACGGGTGAGAAAAATCCCTGCGCATCATCTGCTTTTGGAACACTCACCATGGGCTTGAAGGTGACAAGGACTTCGCAGGACATCCCGGCTGACATGGGACCAGGGGGGTCAAAGCTGTAGGCACAACAATCCATGGGGCTCGTCATCAGATCGACGGGGGAGGCGCTGTTGGAACTTCCCAACAGCCACGGCCCCGAGCAGGCACCGAGTGGGCCTTCTGGAGCGCTCCCTGCCCATCCTGGGTGCTGTGCCCCAGTGCCCAGGCCCCAGGAGACACTCGAATAACATCTGAATGTGTGCAGAGTGAGTAAAGGGGCGAGTGAGGCGCGTCCCCAGAGGGAACGGATGCCAGGGGCCAAGCGGTGGCCGCGGTTCCCTGGGGACATGCGGTGTCAGGTCTGGAACCAAGGGCCTCGTGTTTTAACGCTAGCGTGAGGGCTGGGAGCCAGCTGGGAGCTAGCACGGACCCTGCACACAGCTGGCACCCTCTGAACCCCACTTTCAGTGAAGGAGCCAGGAAAAGAGCCCCCGCTTCACAGGGAGACTCAAAGGCAGTCGGTCTGTCTTGGTCTGGATCCTGGGTGAGGAAAAGCAGCTTCCAGAGAATTGCTAATGTGAGGTGTGTTTTCACAAGGTTGAATTTTACCTAAGGTGCTTGGATTAGAAATACACAAGCTAAAAATTTAATGTAATTGCTTTCCCTTGCCTGGTAATGACCCCACATACCAGGCAGAAGAAATCCAAAACTTCTCCAGGGGGGAGGGAAGCTTTTGGATACTATATCACAGAGACTCCAGGGGACGGAGCCCCCCCTGGTGAGAAGATGGGGATCCCAGGCTGGAAAGGACACGTGTAAGCCAGCCACGCACATGCAGACGGCAGGGCCAAACTCCAAGAGCCTCCGATAAGAGAATGGTTGCATGGAGACTTTCAAAGATGTCATGTTAAAATTATCAGAGATGGTGGGGCGCCTGGGGGCTCCGTCGGTGAACCGTCCGACTTCGGCTCAGTTCATGATCTCACGGTCCGTGGGTTCGAGCCCCTGTGTCAGGCTCTGTGCTGACAGCTCAGAGCCTGGAGCCTGCTTCGGATTCTGTCTCCCTGTCTCTCTGCCCCTCCCCTGCTCACACTCTGTCTCTCAAAAATAAACGTAAAAAAAGTTAAAGACAAACAAAATTATCCAAGATGGAAATAGAGAATCACAGAGGTGACAAAGGAAGAAGACAGTGTCCGGTGGCTGCTGACCTGAGGCAGAGTGCAGGCTTCCGGAAACAAGAAGTATGGCCACTGAAATACGAGGCTCTTGGAGACACAAAGAGAGAAGGGCCAGTGGGGTGCTGGATTCGAGAAAATACTACAGCACACACTTCAGGGGTGGAGGACAGGGTGGGGCTGAGAAGCGTGTAGGCTTTTTCGGAGGTCTGAATCCTCAGTGAGCCCTAAGCCCGTCTAAGCAGATCAACCCGCACTTGACACACCACGGAGGCGCTGCCGGACCTCAGGGCAAGGGAGTCTGAAGGCAACCACACGGGAAGCCAGACAACGACCCAGGGCTGGGCCTTCCCAGCAGCAGCCACAGAAGCCAGCAGACGGAGGGTGATAATCTCCATGGTGGGGGGTGGGGGGGGAGACAGCCGCCAATCAGACCCCAGCCCGGTCCTGGGGAGGAGTGCTTCAGGACGCCGGGGGGCTGATACCGCGAGTCTGGGCCCCAAGTCCCACAGAGACCCGCAGATAAACATGAAAAACTAGCAGACCACAAGTAGATCCTGTGCCTCCGGCACGAATGCAGGACAGAATCAGTTAGTGATACACGGGAATTTCTGGCCACGCTCTGCCCACACGCGCCTTTGCAGATAAGCTGGCGGAAAGAGAGAAGGGGGAACAGAGATCCCACGTCTGAGCCACAAGCAGCCCCCGGAAGAGAACAGTGTGTCCCACGGTCAGCGAGTGCGGATCACAGGGAGAGGCCGTGGGGACGGGCGGTGGGGAGCCATCCTGGGCCATCTCGGGCCTGCAGACCCGTCTATAAAAAGCTGGCAGAACCAGAAGAAACCTTCTTAAAACCAAAGGCAAAATGCTACGGAGCAGGAGAAAAGAGAGACACTACAGCAGACACAGCCAGACACAGAAGAACGTGAGAAAAATGAGGAAAACTTAAAGCGGGACATGAGCAAGCATTAAAGGGGCCAGGAAGAAAACGGTCGACGGAGCCGCCTCTCAAGCACCAGCGGGGCTTCAAAGGAGGAAAACAGAAACGTGGCTACACAGGGGACACGCACACAGTGGGAGGGGACAGTCCTGAAGCAGGACGGCTCGAACCTTCACCCAGAGAAGCCCCAACAACCGCCAGGGACGTCTCACCCAGAGGGGTGGGCACCGAAACACTGACCCGGAAGGAGAGTCATCACGCACACCTGGGCTGGCCTCGGGCCGCGTCAGCACAAGAAGACGGAGCGGCCGCCAGAGCGAGCGCCAGGCGGGCGTGAAGGCCGAGGACAGCGCACCCGCACCCGCGCCCCGCCGGCTCTCACTCGACGTGGACGAAGTCCCTGAGGTGCTCCTCCACGCCCACCAGCTTGCAGTGGTTGATGGTGTAGGTGGCGTTTATCAGCGTGATCTTCTTCTTGTACACTTTGCCGACGTCGAAGTCCTGGAAAAGTCAGAGGAGTCATTTGAAGCCGTCGGGGGGAAGGCGCCGTGTGAGCGCCTGGCGGCCTCTCCTCGTGTGCCCCCCGACGGCCGGCGTGTGACCACACGAGGAAGGTCTCGGTGACGAGCGGAGGAGCGTCCTGATAGGAGACCAGGAACAAGTCCCAAAGTTTCCTGACTCAGGAAGCGCTCCCCTGGGGACGCATGGAGAGTAGGGACGGCGGGGGCAGGAAATGGCTTCCTGGGGACCTCGGACGGTGTGGGCTCTGGGGCCGGCACCCCACTCCGTCTGAAGGACTAGGGCCCGTGTGGCATCCCAGGAGCCCGCCAGCCTCCTCCCCTGCAGAGTCTGGCGGCTGTGACTACGTGCGAGGACTGACCTCCCACTGTCCCTTTCAGGGAGGCCGTCCCCCGGGGCCAGGTCCCCTTCTGGGGCTGGCGTCTGACCCCTCTCAACACTCTCAGCACCAGGCCAGGCGAGTAGCCCCTCCTCACCTTGAAGTGGACGAGCTTGGGTTTGCTATTGAAGGGGCGACCTTTGAACTCGTGCCCGGATGCCACCTGCCTGTGGGTCACCCTGCTGCGCAGCTGCTCCATGGTGCGCGCCAGGATGTCCTTGTCCATCTTTGTCCCGCCCACGGGCTTCCTGTCCACCTCCTCTTTGGGCACCTGGGTTTCCACAGAAACAGCGTCGCGCTCAAGGGCAAGCCCAGGCCCAGCGAGGCGATCCGCTCCAGGTGGCCTAGGGCAGCCGGGGGCCGCAGAAGTTTAGTGGCACAGCGTCAGGGCCCAGAGCGGCCGGGGCAGGGGGAGCGCGACCGCCCGGCAGGCCACTTAGAGAGCCCTGGCCTGAGCGAGGCTGGCGGTCCTCACTTCAGAGGAAAAGGAAAGAGGGACGAGCAGGCACGTCCAGGATCCCGTTGGATTTGTGGGAAGTGACGGCAGAGGCGGGGGGTTTCTAGATTTTTCAATTAGGCCGAGAGAAAGGTTTGAAATGTTTAGCCGGAGCCATGTTTTCTCAGGCAGCACAAATAAAGGTGCCTCCCTGAGGGACAGGAGTGGGGAAGGGGCTCTGTCTGCGGCCTTGACTCCAGGTCAGCCGGCGTCGGGGCTGCTATCCAACTTCTCGGAATTGAGGGTGGGAAGCGCTTACCCGGTTTGGCTTATAGTCTTCCTTCCAGAGCCCGGGGATCTCCGGCTCGGCCAGCGTGTCATGTTCCCGGGTGATGCTCCCCGAGTCCCCCTGGACGGACTCATAGGAGTTGGCTTCCAGTAACTGAGAGGCTCTGGGGGGTGAGACCGCTTCGCTGTCCTGCTGTTGGGGAGAGAAATTCAGAGCTAATCACAGAAGACAAGGGACCCTACAGATCAGCGAGAGAAGAACATAGCCGCCATCACAAGACCCTCGGGCACATGGCCACGGACAACCTGGCTCTTCTACGGGTTCTTTTCCTCTTTACCCGGAGACTAGAACACGGTCTGTTTCGTAACCCTTTCCCATTTCAAATATAAGTAACTCCAGACACATCATTACGTATTTTTCTCCAATACCCACAAAAGAGTCCACAGAACATGGATTTATGGGCCTACTACAATCTTCTTCACCATCCTCAGTTTCGTGTTATTTCTAATTTTTGCTTATATAAACCACGCCCTGGAAAAGCCCTCCCTCCGGAGGACACCGGTTCTGGGACTGGGCTTCAGAGGGGACGGCGTGGGGCCTCCCTCTAGGGAGCATCAGCCGTAGACGGAGGGGGATGTGGCTGCAATGTGTGGAAAGCTCCCGGGGAAGCAGACTGGGTGCTGACACGGAGAAACACAGGACACCTAGTGTGGACGGCAGGGCAGGCGGCTGGGGCGGGCCAGGGAGGAGGTGGCAGGGGTGACGGCCCGGAGGGGCAGACTCCACAGTGGCGGGCAGGGACCGGGCAGAGACCGAAAACGCCTGGGAACAGAGTGAAGAGTCCGCAGAGGCCCAGGGGAGCCGGCGATCCGCAACCTCGGGTTTCGAGGTGCAGGGGGCAGAAGTGGGAGTGCTGAACTGGGCTCAGGAGGGGTCCTGATGTCCCTGCCCCTGACTCCTGGGGACAGGTATGGGTCACCAGCCCCGGGGGTGGGGTGGGGGTGCTGGCCTGGAGCCGGCCCTCAGGAGGATGACGCATGAGCGGCGAGGGAGTACAGGGCGTGGAAGCGGCTGGTCTCTGGGGGGTGTTGAGAGCGTTTGGTGCCAGGGTGGTGACAGGCATGTGCACAGATAGCCCCGTGGCCCGGGACTGGCCTGTGGTCACTGCCTGTCTTTTTGTCTAGGGACAGGTAAGGCGGCCTGAGCCACCCTTGTTGCAGAGGACGCTACGGGCTTCCGCACCTGCAGTGGGGTCCGCAGAGGTGGATCCTGTGGCGGATGAGCCACCAGAGACCTGGGTCTCGGCCCCTTGTACCTGCGCCGTCACCTGGGAAAGGGACAGCTCCCAGGTGGACGCCGTGTGGCCCGCCATCTTGCGTGCCGCAGAGAGGAGCCGTGGGGAAGCTCGAACGCGTCCCCCCCGCGGGGCCCCCGGGGAGCAGGGAGGCCGGAAGACAGCCTGGTGCAGGCCACACGGTTTCGGCTGAGGGATCTTAGCCGGAGATGGTCACACAATGTCTCGAGGCCCAACCACGTCCCCGGGGACTTGTGACCAGACAGGGGCCTCTGGCTCACCGGCAGGTTGCGGGGAAGGGCCACCGTGCCCCTGTCCTCGCAGACGTCCGAGATGTAGCCCCACGTCTCATCTCTCAGGGTCAGCCGGCCCGTGGCTTTGGTGGGAGAAGACTGCCTCTTCCTCCTGGTTTCTCCCGCAGCCTCTTCTTTCAGAATCCGACCTACGATCTCCTGCTTTCTGAGCCTCTGCTGCTCCTCGAAGGCGCTGTGGGAAAACGCCATGTGGAACCAGGGAAGGTGAGTCGCGAGCTGCCTTTGGGGCCCCTCCCCCAGGAGGTGCCGCCCCGCTGGGCTCAGGGCTGCCGGGAGCTGATTCTGGCCGGGCCCCCTGGCTCCCAAGGGAGCAGACAGATGAGGCCCAGGAAGGCTGCCAGGCCGGAGACCCGGGCCTTGAAATTCCTGCCCCGCCCGGGGCCCCACAGCAAACCTGACCCCACAGGACGTGCCTTTTACTCCAGGTTTCCAGGCTGGCAGCCGGGCACTCCAGCGAGGCACAAACCATGGCCTCACTAGGGCTCGAGGCCATTCACTCACGTGCTCATTCATTCCTTCACTCATTCCAACTCTGTCCCTGGCTCTTCCTACGTGCCCGGCCTGCGCCAGACGAAGGCACGGGTGGAGCCACCCCCGGGAGCCCCTAACGGGACGACTGATGGCACAGCTCCTGTGGTGACAGCCAGAGCACTGTGACTCCCTGGCAGGAGATGCTGTCCCCAGGGAGAGGACCAGGAGGCCACACCTGGGTACGCACCGATCGTGCCTGTGAAGGGGGTGGGGGGGGGGGGGAGAAGGGATGTGCCCTTCAGGAGGTGGGCAGGACCAGAACGCGGACCTCTGGACCTCAGGAAGCCCACGCCTGCGGGGGGTGTGGGGGCAGGAGGCAGGGCAGAGTGTGGCCTGGAGAGCTGTGTACTGGGACCTTGCAGGGCTGAGGGGGGTTCTCAGGGTGAATGACGAGGGTGCAGGGCATACTGAGAAGGCAGCACCGAGTGCCCTTTGGAGGAAATCGGAAAGCGAAGCCCATGAGGGCGTGAAGGGTGAGCCCAGACCCCCCACAGCCCCCTACGGAGGGGCCCGGAGAGCCCGGAGACACAGAGTGAGCTGCGTCGGGGGCTTGGGGCAGCTCCTGAGAAACCAGGAAGCCAGGCCAGGGGCCGCACTAGAGGTGATGGGGGTCGAAAGGTCTGTGCTCTGAGGCCCATGGGAGGCCTCACCTGTTGGGGTCTGGGGAGCAGGGTGTGGAGGGAGGGCTGGAGCCCCATCTGGGGAGAAGCCCAGGGAGGAAAGCAGCCTGGCTAATTGTGAGGGACAGGCCTCCCTCGGCCCAGGCGGGCACCTCCCCCAGGAAGCCACCTCGCACTCACCGGTTCTGGGCTTCCAGCTCCTGGCGCTGGCGTTGATGGAAAAGGTGTCTGAAAGCGTCCCCACCTTGGGCCAGAATCATCTCCTTCTGGGCCCGGGCCTTCTGCTCAGCCAGCTCTGCCCTGGCCTGGCCCCATGCTTGAAATTTCCGCAGTGTTTCCTTGGGAATAGAGAAAAGTGAGGGTATACCATTGGCACATGCTCACGCGTGTGCACACAAGTGCGCACACACACATGGCAGCTCCTCGGTTGAGCCGGTGACGTTAACTCAGCCCTGAGATGCCGGAGCACAGGTTTGCAGAGCCCCACCCTTGCCTGGTCCCGCCCACCCACTGACCACCTGTCCTTAAAATCCTCAGGGGCTTCCTGCCCCCCGAGCTGACTGTCGTCCACAGCGCTGCAGGACTGGCGCCTCGCCTCTGCCCCCTTGCCATGCTGGGCTCCCCTCCAGGAGGCCTGCTCACTCTTGCCTCTGAGCCTTTGCAAATGCTGTTCCCCTCTCCACTCTCCAGGCCTAACTGCCACACCCTTGGGCCCCGGGGGGATATCACTTCCTCCAACAGGACCCCGGACCCCTGTACATGGCCTCGCTGAGCCCTGGTCCCCCTGGAGCCCTGCCATGGCTCCTCCCGCGGACCAGGCCCCAGGAGGACAGGCCCGCGCTGATTTCTTCCTGCCCGGCGGGGCAGCTGGCTATTGCCAGCACGGGCCCAGGGGCAACAGACCTGTGGGGGGAGGCTCTGTAACCCCCAGGAAGCGACTGAGTGGCGAGTCTGAGGACACGGGACTCCCGTCCCAAGGGGCAGGGAAGCCAGATGACAGGGCAGGGCAGGCTGAGGGGTCGAGGTGTGGACCCCCACCTGGAAGGAAACACGCCTGCCTGGAGGGCTCCTGTAGGACTGTGTGGGGCCCCAAGGGTGTCAAGCTGTCCCTCCTGGAGTGCGATGTGCCCCGAGGGCAAGGGTGGACACAGGTCGCCTACCCTGTTGGCACTGATACTGTTCTTCAAAGCCAGCACGGCGTCCATGCGCCTCTTCATGTGCTCCTGGGACCCCATCTCCTTCTCCCTCTCCTGCTCGCGGATTCTGGAAGAAGAAGGCACGTTTTTTAACCACGAGTTGACTTGCGGTTACAGAACTGCACGGTGGTCACGTCCGTCAAGGAAATAATTAAACGTGACCACATTAAAGACACATGGAAAGCGTTATGTTGAATGTCAATTTCTAGGGAACACTGAAACAGGCTTCTCTGGACAGGCCCCTGGCAACTCACCGCAGGTCCTTTTCTGAACACAAGCAGGAAGTCAGCTCGAAACTAAAAATACAGCTTTATTACGTTCTGACAGTAGGGTAATGATTTAATAATAAAATCGGGGACAGTAAAACAAAAAAAAGATTCTTGTATTTCTTATATTTCTCCTCCAGGGTATCGGTGGGGGGAGTCTGAGGACGCTACCTTCCCAGGGAAGCCTTCAGGAACTTCACCGCGATCTTGTGATTCTTCTTGGCGTCTTCCACCAGCTTCTGGTGCCTGAGCCCGTGCTCCTTCTGCAGATGCATGGCCTTCCTGCGGTGGCGGGGGACAGTGGGAACGGAAACTCATGGAGCACCGGCTCTTGAGGGAACAGGTGTCCCTGAGAGCCAGGCCGGCGGCACCTGTGCCCAGGGCGAGAGCGCTGCCGGTGTCCAGGGGCTTGGCTCCCATAGAAGCGGCAGGGAAAGCTGGCGACGGGCCGGATGGAGCGAGCAGGGGGAGGGGTGGGGAGGACCCTGGACGAGGACTGGGAGGGAAGGAAATGGGGACCGCACCTGGGGAGCAGGAGTGGGCCTGTGACACACCTGCAGGTGCTGTTCTGCCCTACTCAGCGGCCTGGCCAAACAGGAGGCCCTGGGCGGGCCCTGGCCAGGGGCTCAGGTGGGGCCACAGAGGAGCTGGCTGTGGAGAAGGCTGAGGCCCCGCAGGTCCTGGCCACCCACCTGACCCTCAGCAGCCGGGTCCTCTCGGCCTTCTTCAGGGCCTCCTCCTCGCGGGGCAGCTGCTCGGCCGCGTGCGCCCGGAGGCCCTTCCTGGCAGCTGCTTCCTCCTCTTGGGCAGACGCTTGGACATCCTCAAGCTGTCCCTTCTGGATCGCGATGTGCCACATGGCGCTCCTTCAAACAAGAGGCACTTTTGTTTGTGTCGGCAAAGGCCACACCCTCTGAGGAGCGTCCGTTCCAGGGGGTCCGGGAGGGCCTGGCCATGCAGTTCTGACGACCACCAGTCAAGGGCGGCTCCTCCTCCTGGAAGCCCTCTGGGCCTGCAGCTGCAGGGGAGAGGAAGGCTCCCCCCTTCACCCACAGCACTATGGGCCCCGGCCTGGCTCGAACATGGATCTGCACTTCCTGAGTGTCCCCGGCTGGCCCGAGGACCGGTGTGGCACTCTGAAATAGGCCGGGGACACAGGTGGGAGATGCCACCTTTGAAAGAGGCTCCCTGTGGCACGGGGGCACGGCAGCGAGAGACAGGGCCGGGGGGGGGCAGCACAGGACACGGAGGGGAAGTGGGCTGCTGCCATATGAGCACCCTTTGTGACCTACGGGGGGGTGTCTGGGCGCGGACAGGCGGCGGGAACGTCTGACCGTGGCTGATGGATTGCTGGCCCCCAGGCCTGAAAAAGAGGGCGATTTGACTGACGTCCCACTTTCTCTGAATAAAGAGAAGGTGACGGTGGAAGGAAGATCAGAGGCACAGAGGTGCTGCTGGCCTAGAGGAGGGGGCAGGGGCGTGGGCCCAGGAAGGAGGGCACGTCTGGGGGCTGGACAAGGCTGGAAAGAGGCTCTCTCTAGAAAAGAAGGCAGTCCTGCCAGCCCCTTGGTTTTAGCCCAGTGAGATCTGTGTGGGCATCACCTTCGGGGACGCGAGGTCCGCGTGTGCCGCCGGCCACAGCGCCGGAAGGAAGGCCAGCAAAGGCTCTCAGCCGGGCCCCTGCGGCAGACACCCTGCCCCGGGCGTGGCCAGGCCCCTGCACGGAGCCTGCGGTGCGAGGCTGCCCGTGGCCTTTGGCCTTGCCGCTGGACCCAGGTGAGACAGAAGCTCGAGTCCAGGGACGCAGGGACCGCGTGACACGGGCCACCCGTCCCGAACTTCACGTTTGGCTGATCGTCTGCCTCCCATTACCACGAAGACAGAGGCTCCCCGGACACGGCTTTTCACTTGTTCTATTCACCGGCGAGCCCTAAATGCTTCGCACGGAGTGTGGCCTACAGCAGGTTCTCAACTACCGTTTGTTGAATGAGTGAGCGGCACTACCTGAGCCACGGAGCCACAGATTCAGGCGTCCCGCCTGCACCCCAGTGCACACGAGCCCCCTGGAGGGGCCCGCCTCGCCTGCCCACCCCTCCACCTCCTCTGACGGGGGCTTCTGCCCAGCGTGTGGTCGGCAGCGACACAGGAGGGCCTGAAGGCGCATCATCCCTGAGAGCAGAGTCCCAAGAATGTGCGTCCGGGGGCACCGCTTGTGGAGGCACAGATCCACGGAGACCCCGCGGCGGCGCTCGTGGTGTGGCTGGTGGCCCAGGGGCTGGTGGCGGGACTTCCCAGGATGGGCCCAGTGCATGAGGACGTCAGGACCCCACTTGAGAGAAGGCTCCTGTCGATGAGGCCGATGGGCCAGCCACGCGGACCCGCCCGCTCCAGGGCTGCGCTGGCCTCAATCCGCTGAGCGCCCTGTCCGCCCGCAGCAGACAGCAGGCCGTGCCCCACTCTGGTACACGCGCCCCTCAGGACCCAGGTGGGCGTGGCAATCTGTGCTCCTGGGAATGGTCACTTCCTCTGCACACAGGGCTTCCTTCTCCACCCGTGTTCTTGTCACCTGCTGCGATCCTCTGCGGGGCTAGAGTCGCTCAGCTCATCTTGCGTTGCCGGGACGTCCACACGATGACATTTTACAGTGGAAGCGCAGAGGCGCGAGGAACACTCAGTGTACCGCCCCCCCCCCCCGCCCCCAGGCGCCGTGCGCAGCAGCCGGTTTTGCTGGGGGAAGGGCTTATGTGAGACTCAGTATGAGGTGGCCAGTCCCCAGGATGACAGCCCATGACCCCGCCTCCTGCACGCACACCATTGAGCAGGCCGTGCCCACCCGGTCTCAGGGTTGATCCAAATGCGGCAGAGGTGATGCGATGTCACTTCCGAGAGGACACTGGGGCTTTTGCTCACCCCTGGGGGCTCAGTGTCCCTCGTCAGCAGCCCCAGGAGAGGCCTGCGGGGGGTTGAACTGAGCGAGCTTGGAAGCTGATCCTCCGTCCAACCCAGCGAACCTCCACACGATGCCGTCTTGACTGACATCTCAACCGTAACTTCCCGGGAGATCTCGAGCCAGAACCCCAGCTACGCTGCTCCTAGGTTCCCGGCCATCCAGGGATGGGGAGGTAATAATGCTTGTCGTGTTAAACCCTGGATGCACCTGGGACTCCCGCTACATAAAAACGCAGACGCGGAGCATGTGGGTGGCTCAGTTGGTGAAGCGTCCGACTTCAGCTCAGGTCACGATCTCATAGTCCGTGAGCTCGAGCCCCACGTCGGGCTCTGTGCTGACAGCTCGAAGCCTGGAGCCCGCTTCGGATTCTGTGTCTCCCTCTGTCTCTGCGCCTCACCCACTCACACTCTGTCTCTCTCTCCCAAAAATAAATAAAAACATTAAAAAAAAAAAACCCGCAGACGCGCCTGGACTCCTGCTATGTAAAAATGTGGATGTGGGGGCGCCTGGGTGGCTCAGGTCATCTCAGGGCTGCGGGGTCGAGGTCCATGTCGGGCTCTGTGCTGAGTACGGAGCCCGCCAAAGATACTCTCTCTCCCTCTGCCCCCCTCTCCTGCTTGCTCTCTGTCTAAAATAATTACAAAAAACTCGGATGCGCCCGGACTTCCGCTCCACACAAGACCACAGATGCAACTGGGAGCCGTTGTGTGGACTGGAGAAACCAGGCGCCGGGTAAACAGGTATGGTTCTGCACATTTAAAACATGTTTTTAAAATGTTTATTTATTTTTGAGAGAGGGACAGAGCGCAAGCAGGACAGGGGCAGAGAGAGAATCCCCAGCAGGCTCCACGCTGTCAATGCAGAGCCCGATGCGGGGCTCAGACTCACGAACCATGAGATCATGACCTGAGCAGAAATTAAGTCAGTCACTCCACCAACTGAGCCACCAGGTGCCCCGGCACACTGAACACATTTAATAGGAAGGGACAGAGTGTGTCAGCGGTCCCCAGTGGTCCCCTGGGGCAGGACTGCTGACTGAGGAGAGGCACAAGGGAACGTCTGGGATACATTTTCTCGTGTGTAACTTAGACTCAGGGAAAGCTGATTAACAAGGCAGCAAATGACAGTCCGGCAGCAGCCAGGCCCACGTGAGCAGCGGCCGGCGGGCAGGCTGCTGGGGTCAGGCCGCAGGAGGAGAGTCCCAGGGCGATCGCTGGAAGGGTCCGCGGACTGGCTCCACGTGGGGACCGGGGAAACCAGTGAAAACGTTGAGGGTAGCGACCGGCAGGCTGGTCACTGCCACAGGAAGGAGGTGCAGACACGGCGGGGGAGGGTGGGGACGAGCCTGCAGTTCTGTTGGAACTGGTTTCAAGACAGGGACACACACAGACGTGCACGGGTTTGCTGTCCCCGCCTGCCGCAAGGGCCTGGGAGCAGCAAGGTCCTTGCGGCCACGGGCGTCAGCGGCACCCAGCTCTAGACCTCCAAACCCCACTCCTCAGTTACAAACCAGGCTGAGTCCAGAGCTGGGGCGGGAGGATGAATCGGGGGGCGTGGAACGTGTCCTGGTGCCAGAGAGCACTCCAAGAGTGACAGGGACAGGGACGTGTCAAAGGGCCTAGGAGCCAACTTGGGAGGACCGGAGGGTCAAGGCAAATAATGACGGACGTGACCGTATGCCGCTGACTAAAACAGAAATCAGAGTCTACGCCGATAAGCAAATGGATGTGGAGAAGACACGCTGTTCTTCACACCAGAAGGCCGGCCCGCGGCTGCGGAAGGAGTGCGGACTTAGAGCGTCTTTGGGGGCCATCATCGCCATCGCCATCGCCATCATGATTGGTGCAGGCAAGAAACACCACTCAATTCAGACACCAGCGCCCGCAAGGGGGCGAGGACAGGATCCCAGAGTCTCTGAGTGTCCACCACACGTTACGGATTCGTTTCCAAAGGTGTCGCGTTGCGTGGAGAACCCCGACGGGCACCACCTCGACCCAGCCACCAAAGTCCCCCCCACCGGAAACGGGACCGGTCGCCATCATGCGTCTCGTTGAGAGGCCCCCCCCAGAAGGACATGGCATCACTCGGGGGTATTCCAGCCAACAGTCACAAGGAAGCATCACGCAAAGACAACTTAAGGGGCCTTCACTGGCCCATAATCTTCAAAGTGTGGAGGCCATGAGTGTCATGGAAGGGTGAGGGGTCTTCCTGGCTGGAGACGGGATAACCCCCTGCAACCCCCAAGTGGGACCCTCTTGCCGTAAAGGATGTCACTAGGACGGCTGGGGCCAAGGGGGCTCGGGGTGTTTTGCGCCGTCAAACAAGGGCCACATAAACGTCCATCGTCCTCCCGTGCTCACTCACAGATGGCCCTACCATCCCGGCCACCTCTCTGTCCTCCCGCCTCCCCACTAGATTATGCTAAAGCACCACAGGACCCAGGGCTGGACTGTGCCTAACTTAAAAGGAGGGCTGGGTTAGAGACGGATTCCTGTCCCCACCCCCCCGCTCCCCGAGAGTCCCTGTGGTCGGGAGGGGCGGGGACAGCTGTGGCTTTTCCAGCAGCGGGTGGCCTGCCGCCAATGCCCTGTCCTGGCCCTCCGTGCCTTCCTGCGTGTTTCCCAGAGGATGCCCGGCCAGCGTCTGGGGGAGGGGGCCGCTGTGGGGGGGGGAAGCAGGGCACGAGGGACACCAGGAATCTGATCCCCTCCTAAACCCCCTTTCTTGCGGCAGCTAGCTAGAGGCAATGCTGCTGTTTACGACCCAAACCCAAGCACCAGTGTCTTTGCTGGGGGTTGCTTCTAGAAAGGTTGTGAAACGGCGAAACACTGTTTAAACACGGTGCTGGTGGTTCTCCGGAAGCAGGAAGCAGGAAAGAGGGGAAAGGAAAAGAAGCAGGTGTCCTAGTTCTCAGAAATGCAAACAAACATGGGGAAAGTGGGAAACATTTCAAAAAACGTGAAGTCTTATCCTTTCAATGATTTCATTTAACGGGCTCCCTTCCCGCTCTTAGGCAGCTTAAAAGTCGCGCGCAAACTACGCGGGCCACGTCCTGCCTGTGCGCAGGGAGCCCCCCCCCCCCAACTCACTCGCTCTTCAGCAACGCGGCTCTGAGCTGGGACTGCAGGGCTCTCTCGTCGTCCAGCTCTGTGCACAGGCGTCTGGACACCGCCTGGAGGCGGCCCACGGAGGCGCTGCTGAGGCACGGGGGGCAGAGGGACAGGGGGGCAGGGGAGTGGGGGGGCAGGGAGGTGGCGTCAGCCTGGCCCCCAGAGAAAGCCCCCCGGTGGCCACTATCCCACTGAGGCCTTCAGCTGGCCTCTTCATTTTCAAGAGAGAAATCTGTCTACACCGGCCAGCGGGGAAGGCCTTCAAGAAAAGCTGCCCCTGTGCCTACTTCTGGCTGCTTGGCCAGGCACAGAACCCGCTAGAGCACCTGCCCTGGCCACACCAGTGCCCACTTCCCTCCCGGAGTCAGGGAGCCGGATCCCCTGGTTCCAGCCTGTCCGAGTTGCGGGCCCATTCCGATCAGGGAAGGATCCTGCACACTTGCCCGACTGGAAGCAGTCAGGTGGCCAAAACGCCCCTGGGAGACTCTAGGTAGGGAGTCCACTCTGCACCCTCTTCTGTCCTGGGCTGTGGCCGGCTCAGTGCACCTCCCAGGCACCCGACCGCTCAGGCATGTTCTGAGATAATCACAGATGATCACAGGGTGGCCAGTGGGGCTGTGTGGAAATAGCCTTGGGTGACAAAGACCTCAGGACTGGTGTGTGCATACCACCGATCAGGACCCCACACGTGTACGGCTGGGGAGTGGGTTTCCGGCAGCTGGTGTGGCCCTCATTTCTCAACATCCAGCCTGCTGTGTCCCATAGAACCAGGTGGATTTTAAAGTCCTACAAAAGAGCCTGTCTCCGCCTGCAGGGGGCTGGGCTGCAGGCCTCACAACGCTGCTGCTGGGTGAACTGTCTGGCACCTTGTCCTGTCTGTCCTGTGACCCCCAGGACTCCAGCCTCCAGCCGCCAGGAGGCCCTCTACCCTCCTGGGGCCAGTGGGGCCTGGCGCTCGTCCCTTCCTGGCAGCAAGTGGGGCAGCTACATTCAGATTCTGGCTCAGAGCGCCAGGACCAACGTCCCACCGTGTCCCCGCTCAGCAGGGTGACCCCGGGCAGCTCACTTAGTGTCCCTGAGTCCCTCAAAGGGCTGCTGTGAGACCGATAGGGCCTGAAGTGCATGGACGCCACCTGGCTCACCTGTGGACACCGGCCCCGGGCGCGGGGAGCTCCAAGCAGATGTGTCCACGTGAGGTAGCCGCGCAGGCCTCTGACCCCCTGCCTGTCCTGTTCCCTCATCTGGGTAGTGGCACTACCTGGCTGGTCGATCGAGACAAAGCCAGTCCTGATGTTTCTTCCCCTAAGCTCATTGGTGTCCCTGCCCTGTCCCCACAGAGTGGCCTCTCTTTTTGGGCACTTCTAGGGCTTTGCACATCCTCACCCCAGAATGTTCCTTCCTAGTCACTGCAGGCAAGTTGTTTTTCTCACTCAGGTTCCGGCCTGGAGGCAACTCCTCAGGAAGCCTCCCTGGCCACCTGCCTCAAAGTGACCACCTCTCCTGACCTCATGGCCACCAGCTCTCTTGTCCTTGTGACCACCTGTCTCTTTCCGTATCGGGGTGCGTCTGTTCCCCACCCTGGAGGGTGGCCAGTCTGCTTCCTCGTGCACCTGAAGGCAGCAGGTGTTAGTACAGATGACCAGTCGGGTGACCGGACGCCTTCTGCTGCGGCACTGGGGGCCCCCGCCACCCGCCCCGCTCGGCGCCCGGGGCGCACGACCTACGTGTTGTTGGCCTCTCTCCCTGCAGCCACCTCGGCCGCCACGCTCGCCTGCTGCTTGGCGATGAGCTCTATCCTCTGGCGGCAAGCACGCAGCTCTCCTCTGCAGGGAAGTCAGAATCCGGATAAGCAGTTCTCTGGGATCGAGCCTCTCCTCACGCTCTCCCTCAGGAGCCTCGGACGGAAGCCCATCTTCCTTCAGCTCCCCTCACCTAGGCCAGGGGCCGCGGCTATATGTCCTCCCTCGTCCAGGCCAGGGGCCCCGGTCATCTGTCCCCCCTCACCCAGGCCAGGGGCCCCGGTCATCCGTTCCCCCTAGTCCAGGCCAGGGGCCCCAATCATCTGTCCCCCCTCACCCAGGCCAGGGGCCCCGGTCATCAGTCCCCCCTCACCCAGGCCAGGGGCCCCGGTCATCAGTCCCCCCTCACCCAGGCCAGGGGCCCCAATCATCTGTCCCCCCTCACCCAGGCCAGGGGCCCCGGTCATCAGTCCCCCCTCACCCAGGCCAGGAGCCGCGGTTATATGTCCCCGGTGGCCCAGGCCAGGGGCCGCGGCTATATGTCCCCCCTCGTCCAGGCCAGGGGCCCCGGTCATCTGTCCCCCCTCACCCAGGCCAGGGGCCCCGGTCCTCTGTCCTCTCACCAAGGCCAGAGGCCCTGCTCATCTGTCCCCCCTCGCCCAGGCCAGGGGCCCTGGTCATCTGTCCCCCCTCGTCCAGGCCAGGGGCCCCAATCATCTGTCCCCCCTCACCCAGGCCAGGGGCCCCGGTCATCAGTCCCCCCTCACCCAGGCCAGGGGCCCCAATCATCTGTCCCCCCTCGCCCAGGCCAGGGACCCCGGACATCTGTCCCCCCTCGCCCAGGCCAGGGCCCTTGGTCATCTGTACCCTCGTCTAGGCCAGAGGCCCCCGTCAACTTTCCCCTCACCCAGGCCAGAGGCCCCACTCATCTGACCCCCCTCGCCCAGGCCAGGGGCTCCGGTCATCCGTTCCCCCTAGTCCAGGCCAGGGGCCCCAATCATCTGTCCCCCCTCACCCAGGCCAGGGGCCCCGGTCATCAGTCCCCCCTCACCTAGGCCAGGGGCCCCAGTCATCAGTCCCCCCTCACCCAGGCCAGGGGCCCCAATCATCTGTCCCCCCTCACCCAGGCCAGGGGCCCCGGTCATCAGTCCCCCCTCACCTAGGCCAGGAGCCGCGGTTATATGTCCCCGGTGGCCCAGGCCAGGGGCCGCGGCTATATGTCCCCCCTCGTCCAGGCCAGGGGCCCCGGTCATCTGTCCCCCCTCACCCAGGCCAGGGGCCCCGGTCATCTGTCCCCTCACCAAGGCCAGAGGCCCTGCTCATCTGTCCCCCCTCGCCCAGGCCAGGGGCCCTGGTCATCTGTCCCCCCTCACCCAGGCCAGGGGCCCCGGTCATCAGTCCCCCCTCACCCAGGCCAGGGGCCCCAATCATCTGTCCCCCCTCGCCCAGGCCAGGGGCCCCGGTCATCTGTCCCCCTTGCCCAGGTTAGGAGCTGAGGTGACATCATCTTTCCAGGGATTTCTCTCACACAATCAAGCTGCCTGATCAGGGTCTTGTTTCCTGAAAGCCCTTCAGAGGGGCCACCTGTGTGACCTCAGCCCAAATGAGAGTTCACGGGAACCGGCACACGTGAACGTGGCCAGGCGTGTAAGGGCCGCACACCTGGCACACAGCTGCAGCACCTCGTCAGCGTTCTAGAACTCCCAGACCCGACAGGACAAGCGACCAACGTGTGGGCCTGAATCGAATCCGATTCAAAACTCTAGCTCCTGTGATGAGAACAGCAGAACCAAACCCAGAGCGCGGGCTCTAAGCCAGCCTGGAGGACACGCAGGGAACCGCCGTGGTTGCGCGGCCGGGAGATGCCCACTTCCTCAGGGGAGGAACCGTGCGGAGGTCCGGTGGAAGGAGGTTTTTACTTGCTCCGGGGACAAGTAGGCAGGAGTGATGCCTGCAGGCGGCGGTCACACAACTCAGCAGACAGAAATCACAGGCACACGCACCCACAGGCGAAGGTGGGCAGGGGCACGTGGGTCACAGCGGGGACCGTGTGTTTTCCACTTTCCCGTATGACCTTCTCTTCGCGGACGTTTGGGGAACATGCGCTACCAGTGTTAGCGCGGGTCAAGCCGGAGCGGACCCCGGGGCAGGACGGGCCGACCCGGGGCCCAGCCCCACGCAGGCCACCAGCGAGGCCCGGGCCCCGCACGACCAACGGGGACACCGTCTGCACGCCTCACGTGACGGCCAGGAGGGCAGGGGGAGATCCGTCCATCGAGGCCGGCCCCGAGGTCGCAAGGGTCGGAGGCCCGGCAGAGCCGAAGCCTCCGGAGCACGGGTCGCCCCGCCCACGACGGCCGCCCCGCCCCCTGCTCGCCCCGCCCACCCGCCGCCGTCGCCGAGCCCACCTGGTTTTCTGAACGAGCAGCTCTTTCTCCTCCTGCGGCGTCTCCAGGCGGCCCAAGGCCCTCCGCAGGCCGCAGGCCTGGAACCTGGCTGGGGCGGCTGTTTTCTTCCCACTTGGGTCAGCATCGGCGTTCCCCGGGCTTAATGCGGAAGGACAGCGGGGGCCCTCGCGCGCTGCTCGCCCCCGCCCGGCTCCACCTTTCGGCCGGGGGTGCCCAGGCTGGGGTGCGGGGAGCAAGGGGGCCCGCCCGGGAGTAGTTACCGGCGGCCTCCCGAGTCGGCACCCTTCTCAGCTGCCGGAGGAAGAGATTCAACCTGGAACTCTGGAGCCTCTAGTTCATCTCTTTCTAGAAATCCAGGCAAGAGAAAAAACACAAAGTAGACGCAGACGTTCAAGTCTGAAGCACTGGGACGAACCTAGACAAGCTCGCATCTGCAGGCGACGATGCTGATGGCCTTAGAGCAATGGTTGTCAAAGCGCGGCGCGGGGAACCCTGGTGGGAGTGCCTAGAACTCTCTCGGAGCGTCTTCAGTCAAAACTATTTTCCTAGTAGTACTGAAACATCGTTTGTCCTTTCACTCTCATTTCACGAGTGTGGAATGGAGTCTCCCAAAGTCCACGTGACGTCTGTGTCACAACAGACTAACACGCCCGAACGGGAATCCAGCTGTCTTCTGACGAGCCAGACTCTCTTCGTTGCGTACAACAGGTTCAGTTTTGCTGTTTTCACTGAATACATATAAAAAGTTCTTCAGCTTTAATTTTTAATACACTCGATATTAAAAAATGTAACTGACATAGGGGTGTCTGGGTGGCTCAGTCCTGCTTAAAGAATTTCAAGAGAACACAGAAGTGGGAAGGGTCCTACTGGCCAAATTTAGAACAAATTGAGCATCAAAATAAACAGGGCAGAGGGGCCCCTGGGTGGCCCAGTCGGTTAAGCGTCCGACTTCGGCTCAAGTCGTGATCTCACGGTTCATGGGTTCGAGCCCCACATCAGGCTCTGTGCTGACAGTTCAGAGCCTGCAGCCTGCTTCAGATTCTGTCTCCCTCTCTCTCTGCCCCTCCCCTGCTCACGCTCTGTCTCTCTCTCAAAAATAAAGAAACATTAAAAAGTTAAACAAAAAATAGTAACCGACAGAAAAAACACTTTCTGGTTGCAACGATTTTTAAGAATGTAAAGGGGTTCTCTGACAAAAAAGTTTGAGAATTATTATCTTAGAGAATCACTGTAGACTTCGAGCCAAACATGGCCAATCGAACTTATGCAATTTCTCTCTCCCCTTCATTAAATCTCAGTGAAAATGACTACAAAGGAATTCAACAAGGCGTCAGTGAAAATCACAAGGAGTACAGGAGGAAGAGAGTAGACAAAAAGCCTATACGTTTGGGAAGACGGCAAGGTGGGGACGAATTTACTACCTCCCCCCATACCTCACCTCACAACTCCTCACCTCAGCTTGCCTTGCCACACCTTACCTCTTCTCACCTCACCAACCTCCCCTCACCACGCCTCGCCTCACCTCACCTCACTACGCTCACTGCACCTCAGCTGACTTCACCTCACCGTATCTCACCTCATCTCGCCACAACTCACCTCACTGTACCACACCTCACCACACCTCACTTCTCCTTACAACACTTCACCACAGCTCAGCTCACCACACTTCACCTCAAAGCACCGCGCCTCACTTCAGCTTATCTCGCCACACCTCACCTCTTCTCATCTCACCAACCTCACCTCACCTCACCTCACCTCACCTCAGCTCACCACACATCACCTCACCTTACAACTCCTCAGCTCACCTCACCACACCTCACCTCATCTAACCACAACACCTAACCACAACTTACCTCACTTCACCTCACCACACCTTACCTCACCACACCTCCCCTCACCAAACTCACCTCTCCCCTTTCATCTCACCTCACCACACCTAACCCTCACAACACCACAAACGACATCATAGCATACCACACGTCTCATCTCAACACACCTCACCTCACTCACCTCACCATATCCCACTTCACCTCACCACACCTCACCTCACCTCTCACCCCAGCTCACCACACATCACCTCACGTCACTACACCATAACTCATCTCACAACTCCTCACCTCACCTCACCTCACCTCACCTCACCTCACCACACCTCACCTCACCTCATTGTGCCTCCCCTCACCACACCTCACCTTACCGTACCTCACCTCACTTCACCTCACCAAACGTCACAAATACCATACCTCACCTCACCTCACCTCAGCTCACCACACATCACCTCACCTTACAACTCCTCAGCTCACCTCACCACACCTCACCTCGTCTAACCACAACACCTAACCACAACTTACCTCACTTCACTTCACCACACCTTACCTCACCACACCTCACCTCACCTCACAGTTCCTCACCCCACCTACCTAACCACACGTCACCTCACGCTTCACCTCACCTCACCACAGCTCAGAAACTGAGAAACGAGCCGCGCTGCAGTTAGATGGAGAACTGAGGAAACTAGTCCAGGTTTGATTGTCTCGCCTGGTGTCCAGCACTAGCCCAAATCAAGGCCTATCTTGGATTATCGGATTATTTTTAAATCTATAAACTTCTAGGGAAAGAAAACCAAAATAGGTCACAATCAAAGGGATAAAAATGGCATCCTATTTCTCAATAGAGACGCTGGAAACGAGAAAACTATAATCTGTCGCTTTCAAGAATCTCGGCCATAATTTATCTTTTTTTTTCCAACTAAAGACAGAATGATATAAACTTTGAGGAAAAAAAATAAGGCTAAAAGATACAGTCTTTCTAAAGAAAAGGAATTCAGGGAAACTATAAAGCACATCATTTATCTTCATTGTTGCCAAAACACCCGTTATCTGTGAAAAGACTTTTATTACCATCTTCCACAATTGGGACATTGTCCAAAAGCTCCTTCGTAGGGAACTGGTTAGCGTCTTCTTCCATCTTGGAAAGCAGAAATTAGCTACAAAAAAAATTGTAACAGGTATAGATGAATAGGATCATAGTTAAAAAACATAAATATCGGATTTCATACGAATTAACAATTTCTCTTGTAAAAAGACATTAAGAAAATGGATGAGGGGCACCTGGGTGGCTCAGTCAGTTTAGCACCCACCTCTTGGCTTTGGCTCAGGTTATGATCTCATGGTTTGTGGGCTCAAGCCCCACAATGGGCTCTGTGGTGACAGCGCAGAGCCTGCTAAGGATTCTCCCTCCTTCCCTCTCTCTCTGTCCCTCCCAGGCGCACGCTCCCTCCCTCCCTCTCTCTCTCAAAATAAATAAATAAACTTTTGTAAAAAAGAAGAAAAGAAAATGGACAAGCCCAGACTAGGAGAAAACATCCGCAACAGAGAAATCTGACAACAGTCGTATATCCAGAATATATAAAGAGCCCCTAAACATCAACAACATAAAGTCCAAACTCCGACTGAAAAGGGGCAGGAATTTTAGAACAGACGTGGCAAGAGGAGATACACAAATGGCCAACGAGCTTGTGACACTTTGCGCCGCAGCATCAGTCCCCGGGGAAACGTGAAGTAAGACCATCACGAGACACTGCTGCACACCTGTGAGAACGCCCCAAATCGAAAATATGAACACTGGCCCAGCACGTGACCCGGAAATCCTCCTCCAGGACGTGCCCGGGAGAAACCAGAACACATCCCTCAAACAACCTGGCACACGAGTGTTTACCCAGAGGGCCCCCAGCCGGGAAACAACCCAAGCGCCCGTCATCGTGAGCACGTGCTGCTGCTCGGGAACAAGAAGGAACCGAACGGATGCGCACGAGCGTGTCTCAGGAGCCTCGCCGGAGGTGAAGGAAGCCACACACGGAAGAGAACCGGGAAACCCCCATTCAGGCAAAACTACCTGCCGGCGGCCGTGGATCTGGGGTCAAAGGCAAGGAGTGGGAGGGGCGCGAGGGGCACAGTGGGGTGGGGGGTGTTCTGCATCATTTCTAGCGGTGGTTGCACACGTGATGATCAAACCTCATCCAAATGAACCTTCGGGATGTGCGTGCTATATAGCACGTCGCGTGTTACGGGGCAGGTCAGAAGCAACCCTTAAGGAATTTCAGAACATCCCTCACGCTTTAGTTCTTTGAGGGACCTTAGGAGCCTGCCTGCCCAGAACTCCGTGCGGAATGTTGATATTATGTAGGAGATGCTACAATTGTAGATGAATTTGTCTTTCATGTTTCACTTTACAATTGCTTCGGAATAATTGACTGAAAAATATTTTCAAAGCCTAATAATGTTTCCTGGATGAATCAATAATAAGTCAAGGCCAGCGATTCCTTTTTAAAAATGCTGCAAAGAAACAATCACGCATTACAGTTCTGAGAGGCAAAATTTCAAGGCATCTTGTCAAATGCCAACAATATTCCTCCCACTTGAGAAAACCTATTAACCCCCCCCATCTGTGAATGGCAGAGCTTTTAGAACATATTTACAAAGTGGCCGAGTCTGTTCTGCTCGTGCTCATGAACTCCATGTGCTCATCACAGCGCAGCTCAATTGTCCCCCGGACGGATGGCAGCCTGGTACGAGGTGGATCATCACACATACAGTTCCACTGAAGATGACATTAAACCACATACACTTCTTTTTTAAATTTTTTTTTACATTTTATTTATTTTTGATAGAGAGAGACAGAGCACGAGTGGGGGAGGGGCAGAGAGAGGGAGACACAGAGTCCGAAGCAGCTCCAGGCCCCGAGCCGTCAGCACAGAGCCCGATGCGGGGCTCGAACTCACAGACCGCGAGATCATGACCTGGGCCGAAGTCGGACGCTTAACTGACTGAGCCACCCAGGTGCCCCGACACTTCTTGTTTTTTTAATGTTTATTTATTTACTTTGAGAGAGAGAGAGAGAGAGAGAGAGAGAGAGAGAGGGAGAGAGAGGGAGAGGGAGAGGGAGAGAATGAATCCCAAGCAGGCTCCATGCTGTCAGCGCAGATCCCGACATGGGGCTCGATCTCACGAACCACGAGATCATGACCTGAGATGAAATCAAGAGTCACACGCTCAACAGACTGAGCCACCAGGTGCCGCTGAACCACATGCACTTTGAATGTCCAGTGAAACAGGGCAGTTCCAGACAGGGAGCCTCTGATGCCTCTTAAATTCTCACTAAAACCACAGCAGAAGGATTCAGTTTTTTCAACACACGCATCTACAAGGACACGGCAAATGGCAGAATAAACAGTTTGAACAAAACAGAAGCCGGGAGTGTGAGGCGGTAGCAGCCCTGCAGGCAGAGGTACGGACCGACCTCCAGGGGAAAACTTGAGCCATAAAAACCCACGTGCGCCCCACTGCCCGTGGAAGGCCCCAGAACTCCGTGTCTATGGGGATGAAGTAGAATCGGAAACGGATTTGCTAAAACGTGCGTAAGAAGCAGTTGGAACTTCCATTTCCATTTTAGGCATGTGGCTGTCCAGCGTGCCAGCCATCACACTAAAAATAACCACAAATGCCGCATAAAATTGTATGTTAATTGCCTTAAGAACCTTGAAGAATTGACTAGAAAGTAAGAAATCATCAGGTCAAAATCTAAGTGAAGGCAAGATTATAAACAGGTGAAAGGGCCAAGGTGTAACAAAAAAAACAAAAAAACAAAAAAAACAAAAAAAAAAGGTCTCCTTTTAAATTGGATTAAAAGACCCATAGCAATAACCAAAAAATCTAACTGTCCACTATTGGAGAGACATCTAAAACACAAGCTTACAGAAGCACTGAAATTTTTTTAATGTTTATTTATTTTTGAGAGAGAGAGAGAGACAGAGGGCAAGTGGCAGAGGGGCAGAGAGAGAGAGAGAGGGAGACACAGAATCCAAAGCAGGTTCCAGGCTCCGAGTTGTCAGCACAGAGCTCGATGCAGGGCTCAAACCCATGAACTGTGGGGCCTTGACCTGAGCCAAAGTCAGACGTTCAACTGACTGAGCCACCCCGGCATCCCGAAGCGACAATTTTACATCCACGTGTGTTCACTAATGGAGTCACAGAGGAAACGGCACAGATCGACAGAACAAGGAAGAAGTCAAAATGCAAACTCTCGTGGGAAAATTTCACACACCGCTCTCAGGAACTGATAACAAAAGCAGATAGCAGAAGTCATTAATGACACTCGACATCATTAACAAACTGAACGTGACAGACATACAGAGAGCATACCAGCGACAGAATTGTAAGTGCTCCCTGAAGGCACACACTGAATATTTACAAAAGCCGTCTCCTGGGCCCGAAGCAGGTCTCAATAGATTTTAAGAGACTAAAATGTACAAGGCTTTGTACAGCATAAGGAACATAGTCAGTTATACTGTGACAGCTTTGTGTGGTGGCAGACGGTGACTACACTTGTCACGGTGGTGACTCTGCAATGTACAATATCAAATCACTACGGGGTGGACCTGAAACAAACACAATATTAATATCGTATGCCAATTATTCCTCAATAAAAACAATCACAAAAAGCTTGTTCTCTGACCAAAAGTCACCAGCCCAAATCAATAACAAATAGAGAAGTATTTCTAGAAAATAAGAAACATGCTTCTAAATAACCCATGGGTCAAGGGAAAAAAATCATGCTGGAAACAGTAAAATACTTTGAGCTGAGTTACAAGGACAGTAGCTCCAATCAACCATAGCGCAGCTGACCCCACGCAGAGCAAACTCCTGAACTTCACACATATACGGCATTAGGAAAAGGCTAAAAGTTAATGCACGAAACATCCAGTTCGAGTGGCTACAGAAAGAACTGCGAGATGAACCCAAAGAAAGTGGAAGAAAGCAGATTGAAAATATTAACAATTCATGCAACAGAAACGAACGTATGTGATCGAGATGTTCCTGGAAACCAAGAGTTTGTATTTTTAAAAGACTAAAATTGATAAATATGTCAGGAAAACATTAAAAACTAAAGAAGTCATGAACAACTTTATGCCAGTAAATTTGAAAATGCAGACAACGGACAAATTATTAGAGAAATATTACTAATCAGAATTGTTTGACCAAAAAAACCTTCCAAAGTCCCATAAACATAAAAGAAACTCAATCAATAGTCAAATGCATTCCCAGGAAGAACACTCCAGGCTCAGAGGCTTCCCCATCCAGTTGTGGGAAACACGCCAGGCGCAGACCACTGGGTTCACACGCACCCCCTCCCGGAGGGACAGGCAGGTCCGGACTTCTCTCGTGGGGCTCACGCAGCCTTCGTCACCAGAGCCCGACACCGACAGCGGAGACCGGAGACGGGGAGCTCCTGTCGCTCAGAGCGCAGACACGAAAATGCAGAGAGAGGCATCGTTGGCCTGGATCCGCAGTGTCAACACGGCATAAAACTTTAGGACCACGGCGCGTTTACTTAGCATCGGAAGTCAGCTTAATTCACCCCGGTAACAGACCGAAGGAAGAGAATTATATGATCAACTCGACAAGTGTGGGGAAAAAGTATTGATAAACTTCAACATGCCACTTATGCTTTAAAAAAAAACTTGGCAATCTTACATTAGGAACAGTCTCCCTTCATGTAACAAAGGCTACACGCTGCCGACAATGGACAGGAGGCATCACGCATCATCCTAGACGTTAAAAATGCTCTTTTAAGACGGAAAACAGGGGCGCCTGGGTGGCTCAGTTGGTTAAGTGTCCGACTTTGGCTCGGGTCGTGATCTCACAGTTCGTGGGTTCGAGCCCAGCGTCAGGCTCCATGCTGAGAGCTGGAGCCTAGAGCCTGCTTCGGATTCTCTCTGCCCCTCCCCCCCCCAAAAGGTGAATAAAAAATTAAAAAAAGAAAAAGACGGAAAACAAAACAAGGGCTTCCCTGAGCTACTTCCTTCCACTGGCACTCCTGCCTCCCAGCTAGAACCTTTAGGGGTAAAAGGACCAAAAAGGCATTCAGAAATGGCAATGTTTTCAGATAACGTAGCCGTGTACATAGGAAATCCAAATGAGTATACAGACCTCCCTCATGAAAGTTATTGAGACGATGTCGTAATGTCGTTAGATATAAATGCAATAATAAAAACCAAATATATTCCCATTTATCAAAGATTTGGAAAAGCTGCCATTTACAATTCCACCAAAAAATACGAACTGCGTAAGGACAAACACAACAAAAGGGTGCAGGACCGCTAAGGAGGAAATGACGGAGCCTCACCGGGTGACGGCAAAGGAGGCCTAAATAATAAATACACGGAACAGGGGCGCCTGGGTGGCGCAGTCGGTTAAGCGTCCGACTTCAACCAGGTCACGATCTCGCAGTCCGTGAGTTCGAGCCCCGCGTCAGGCTCTGGCTGATGGCTCGGAGCCTGGAGCCTGTTTCCGATTCTGTGTCTCCCTCTCTCTCTGCCCCTTCCCCGTTCATGCTCTGTCTCTCTCTATCCCAAAAATAAATAAACGTTGAAAAAAAAATTTTTTTAAAAATAAAAAAAAATAAATACACGGAACAGATGATCCTGACACTTCAACAAGTGGGTGTCATGGGGGAAAGAGGGATCGGGAGGCCTTTTTAAGTGAAAAGGTCCGGAAGACAAAAGTCCACCTCCTGCGGTGTGGGGGTCCTGTTTGGAAGCAACTGTAAAAGACGTTTTTGAGATCATGTGGGAAAGTGAACACAAATTGGCATTAGATTTTATTAAGAAATTCGCGTTAATTTTGTTGGGGTTGATGATGATTTTGCAGTTATGCGAAAAGTGAGTCTTCAGCCGTTGGAGCTGTATTTACCGGCCCAAACCCACGAACCGTGAGATCGTGACCTGACCCAAAGTCATATGCTCAACTGAGTGAGCCACCCAGGCTCCTCCAGGGTTTCTTACACAGGACACCAAAGTCATTAGCCATGAGAGGAAAAGCTGGCAGGTGGTCACGTACATTTAAATTAAAAACTGTCATTCAGATGATGCCCTTGGGAGAGTGAGAAAAAAGTTACAAGCCAGAAGATAAATTCAACACATTATCCTAAAGGTCCTCCATCAAGACCACGCAAGGATTACCCACAAATCAGTAAAGAAGGTGGCAGTCCGGGGGCAATGGCAGGACCCACACAGGCACTTAACCATTGAGGACATTCAAATGGCCAGGAAGTGGGGCAGCCATGTGTCCAGTGTGACCGCGTGCCCCACTTCATGCCTGTTTTCCTGGCATTATTAAGAGTGTTTTGGGCGCCTGGGTGGCTCAGTTGATTGAGCGTCCGACTTTGGCTCAGGTCACGATCTCTCAGTATGTGAGTTCGAGCCCCACGTCAGGCTCTGTGCCTCACTCGGCCATGGCGGGAGCGTGGGAGCGAGAGCGGGGACAATTACTTCCAGAGAGTCCGGCGTCACCCGGTAGAGTTAACAAGCGCGCGCCTCCGTGCGGCTCTCCCGCCGCTGCTGCAACAACTTCCCGCAAATCCAGTGACTTCACAGATTTACTGCCTTACGATCCTGACGTCGGATTCTGAAATGAGTCTCACTGGGTGAAAATCAAGGTGTGGGCAGGACAGCATTCCCTTCTGGACGCTCTAGGGAGGATTTTTGTTTCCAGAGGTCACGCACACTCCTGGGCCCACTGGACCGCCTTCAAAGCCAGCAGCGTCAGTGTGGTCTTTCTCCTGGGGCCCCCTGACTCTCTCTCTCCTGCCTCCCTGTCCCACTTCTGAGGACCCTGTGTCTGCACTGGGCACATGTGGATAATCCAGGACAATCTCCCCATCTCCAGACACCTGGGTAACAACCTCAGTTCCCCTGTCGCGTCATCTAACATATTCCCAAATTCCAAGGATTAGGTCTTGGATCTCTCTGGGCACCATTCTGCGCCCCCCTACTCTCTGACTCAGCGGTTCCTCTCCTAGGTGTGTGCCCTACGGAAAGTCTCAGCCGTTATGCTCGTGTCCCGGAGCTGTCACAGCACAAGCGTGGCACAGCGGGCGTCTCAGGACAACGGAAGTGTATTCTCTCACAGTTCCGGAGGCCAGGAATCTGACATCAAGGTGCCGGCAGGGCCTTGTTCCCTCTGAAGCACGACAGCAGGGTCTGTCCCAGGCCTCCCTCCCAGGTTCCGAGACTTCCTGGCCTGTGGCAGGGCAACTCCAACCTCCGTGTGATGCTCTGAGTGCACATCTACGTTCAAATACCTCTTTTTTTTTTTTTTTTTAGTGTTTATTTATTTTGGAAGGAGAGAGAAACAGAGCATGAGCGGGGGAGGGGCGGAGATAGAGGGAGACACAGAATCTGGCAGCACAGAGCCCGACGCGGGGCTCAAACTCATGAACCTCAAGATCATGACCCGAACCCAAGTCAGATGCTCAACCTACTGAGCCACCCAGACACCCCTTAAATACCTCCTTTGTATAAAGACGCCTGACATATAGGATCAGGGGCCCACTCTCCTCCACTGTGACCTCATCTTACTGAATTCCATCCCCAGTGACCCTATTCCCAAATGAGGTCACATTCTGAGATGCCAGGGGTTAGAGCTTCAACCTATGATTTTTTTTTTTTCCCCTGAAGAAACACAATTCAATTCATCACAGACTTAAACAACAGGAGACATAACACGACCTCAGAGAGCAGCAGCAACTCTGGGAACAAAGCCCCCTGGCCACCAACAGCAGAAAACACCGACAGCGTGATCCGGCCTACAGAGTGCTGGATGGTAACGAGGAAAGAGCCGGCGCCGTGTCACAGAGCGGGTGCGCCTCTTCCACACGACTGATGGGAAGATGGTGCACAGCACTCACCCTTCTTCCCTCTGGAAGCTTCCGGACTAGGTTCCCCAGGAGGGGCAGGCAAAGTAGGACCCGGGGTGGCCCAGAGCTGGCTGTCAGGGCCTGAGTAGGAGGAAGGCAGCGCTGAGAAGGGCATCAGAGCCCAAGCAGGGTGGAGGGGGAGCCCGCGGTGAGCCGCCCAGCTCAAGCCTGGGAAGGTGACGCGGCCACTAGCCTCAAAGTATCTCCCAACAAAATACGCGTTCATTACAGAGGGAAAAAGTAACTTCCCAGCGGAGACATTGGCAGACACCACTTTGATTAAGTGATCAAGGCAAACATCATCTGTAATGTGACAAATGGGCCACCATGAGCCACCTGACAGGATGGAATGGGATGACGAAAGTTGTGCATAAGTTCTGTGACTTTTCTGCCAAGGATGCATGATGCGAATCTAATCTTGAGGAAACATCAGACAACCCAAATGGAAGAGCTTTCTACAAAGTCACTGCCTGCAGCCATCAAAGGTGCCAGGGTCATGGGGGCCAAAGAAAGGCTGGGGAATGCTGTGGACCGAAAGACACCGAACAAACACTAAGTCGCTATGATGACCGAGTGCTGTGTGACGTCCCAGACTGAGTCCTTTTGCTTTTGTGACTTTACGGGATCAACTGTCAAAATGTGCTTGACTGGGCTGAGGACCAGCAGTAGTGACACATCCATGTGACTCTCTTGACCTTGATGGTCATGTGGACCATGGTCATGCCCGAGAGGGCCCTTGCAGGTAGGAAATGCTCAAAAGTACGGTGGTGGTGATAAAGCTTCATGCAAGCTACTCATTCTCAAATGCTTCAGGAAAAGGAAGATTGTTGGTGTTCAACTTGCAACTTTTATGCCAACTTGGGGTTGTTTCAAAATTGAAAAAGAATATACACCGTATCATTCCATTTATATGAAGTTTAACAACATGTGGAATTTAATCATATTGCTTAGGAATGCACACATAGGTGGGACACCTAGAGAAAAGCAAGGGAGTTAGACTCACAAACCAGCTCATGGTCCTGGGGGGAGGTCTGCCAGGCAGGAGAGGGGTGGGTTGACTTGTGCAGTGCTAACACGCTTTTATTTCTGGACTTGGGGGGTCGCCACCGATGTTCACTTTAAAACCAATGTGTACGCTGTGCGCATGAATTTCCGCACGGCTCACCCGCAGAGTGAGTGCGGGAGTCTTCCGAGCTGCTGCAGACCAGACTGGGGCCTGCTCACGTGCTCGGCGCCCAGGCCCCACCTGCCCCCCACCTGCCCCCTCACTTGCTCGGCACCTGCTCCTCATCTGTCCCTCACCTAATAAGTGCCCAGTCCCCACCTGCTCCTCACCTGCTCAGTGCCCAGTCCTTGCACACGTTCAAGGAAGGCTCGCTCAAGCCAAAACTGCGAGCGGATAAACGAGTATCCGCTGGTGGACGACGTCGGAGCGGAGGCCCTCCCGCTTCCCAGACCCGGTTATCCTTTGCAGAACCGAGTCGGGAGGCCCTGGGGACTCCGCAGGGCGCCCTCCTACCCCGCCCGAGGTCCCCTCACCGCCGCGGCGGAGGCGCGGCGACCACACGCGGCGGGCGCGCACCGTCGGGCGCAGGGCCCCCGAGACCCGCCGCAGCAGGCGCCGGCCCGGCAGGACTTGGGCGGCGAGGGCGCTGGGCCGCGTCCGAGGAGCTACGCGGCGGACGGACCCACCTCTCTGCCGACCGGAGCGGGTCGGAACGGCGCGCACGGCGGCTCCTCCGAAGCTCCGCGTCGGCGGCGTCGGCGGCGGGAGGCTCCATGGCAACGGGCGGCCCCACGCGGCGGGGGAGCTCGCGCGCCGCACGCAACCCCCGTTCTCGCGATGGTTCTGTCCGGCGCGCCCCGCGCAAGCGCAGTGCGCCCGGGATGCAGGCCGCGTGCGGAGGGGCTCGGAGAGGACTGCGCGGCCGGGAGGACCGGACCCGACGCCGGGTCGGCGCTCCGGGTTTGGCCCAAGGCGACCTAAGTTCGGACGGGCTGTCAACCCTAAAAACTAGGTGTGTTCACGTAAAATCGGCATTTGCCCTGCTTTGCGCAAGGAGGGTGGGGGGGAGCGGGCACAACGTGCCGGCTGCGCTGGAGCGGAATCGAGCCTCGCCTCGCTCCCCCCCTTCCCCCGTCCCCCGAGGCCCGGGGTCGCCGTTATACCGTAACTCCTGCCCGCCTTTCCTGTCAGGCGACCTGCCTGGCGCGGGAGTGTGTGTGACGAAGGGCACCTCCCGCCAGGCCACGCCGGGGGCGTCCGGCCACCCGAGGGCGTGGGTGCACCTCTGCCTTTGCAGAGACTTGCATGTGACTTGCAAGGTGGCTGGCCCCGCTAGCCGCGTGCTGGCTTTGACCCCTGCCTCCTGGTGCCACAGTGAGGTCCAGGAAGTCCTTTAAGTTTGTGCAGGGAAGACGATCCATCAGGGCCACCAAGCCTCGCAAAAAGCGCAGCAAAGGTGGGAACGGTGGGAGCCAGCCGGTGGCAGCACGCTCCTGCGCCCTCATCGCCCGCTGGTGTTGGCCAGGGCTTCTCCCTGCTCAGAGTGAGGGACCTCGGGGAGACCGAGGTCACCGTATCAGCCCCCGGTGGTAGCCCCTTTACCAGAAATTCTACTTCTCTTCCCCACCCACGCACATGGCGACATGGCGGGGCTTCTTTCTCCCCAGCTTTGCCTTTCTGGGCCTTTCCACATTAACCATCAATACACTTTCTACTGTAGAAGGAAAGGGGAGCAAAGACTGGAAACACTCCAGTGTTCACCAGTAGGAGCTGCGGGAAGAAGGTGTCGGGAAGGTGTGCAGCCGCGCCCTGGAGCAGCTGTGAAAGACTGCTCCCATGTTCTGTCCCAGAGTGGCCTTCAGAACGTATTGTTAAGAAAGATAATAATAAAGTTGCAGAACAGCGTGTATGGTATTTTACTAAGAAGGGGTAGAAGCAATAAGAATGTACGTGGCTATTTTCCTATCTTGAAAAGTAACGTACAAACGGTTACCCACAAGGGTCAGGAAGGTGAGGTGTGTGCAGAAACTAGATTTCTCCACGTGTGCTTGTCCCTTTGGCTTTGGAACTGTGTAATGACAAAGCCAAAAGTAAATCAATTCCTAAAAATCGGAAGCAAAATGAAACAAATGATCCTAACGGTATGTCAGGTTGGGGGCTTAACCACACAGAAAATAATTCAAGTGACATTAAAACCCAACACTTTGTACGTAAGTAGCTGCAAAGAAATGGCAGCTGCAAAGAAGTCTCAAACTGAGCAAAAAGAGCTGCAAAGAAATCTCAAACTGTTTGCATTAATCCTGGTCTTGGTAATAATATTGCCGTTGCTATTTTGGAATTGTGTGAAGTGGGATAGAGCAATTAAGTAGTGTGGTTAATATTAGGAGCCAATAAGGGCACCTGGGTGGCTCAGTAGGTTGAGCCTCCAACTTTGGCTCAGGTCAGGATCTCGCAGTTTGTGAATTCGAGCCCCACGTCAGGCTCTGTGCTGACAGCTCAGAGCCTGGAGCCTGTTTTGGATTCTGTGTCTCCCTCTCTCTCCCCCTTCCCTGCTCATGCTCTGTCTCTACCTCTCAAAATTGAATAAACGTTAAAAAAAATTTTTTGTAAATATTAGATGCTTTTAAATATCAATGCTTTTAGCTTGAGAGAAGAGATGGAAAATAAGTTAAAAACCTGTAATCTTGGATTTCAATGGGAAATATTAGTATGACTTAATATCTTTTAAAAATGTATTTCTTAGTTCTATCCACTGGAAAGGTCTAGAACTGTCCAATATGGTAGCCACTGGACACATGTGGCTATTTAAATTGAAAATTAAATTAAAAAGGGGAGCCTGGGTGGCTCAGTCGGTTAAGCGTCCGACTTTGGCTCAGGTCATGATCTCACGGTTGGTGAGTTTGATCCCTGTGTCAGGCTCTGTGCTGACAGCTCAGAGCCTAGAGCCTGTTTCAGATTCTGTGTGTGTGTGTCTCTCTCTCTGCCCCTCCCCCACTCACAGTCTGTCTCTCAAAAATGAATAAATTAAAAAAATTTTTTAAATTAATTAAAATTAAATACTTGAACAGACATCTTTACACCAATGTTCATAGCAGTGTTATTCATAATAGCCAAAAGGTGGAAACGACCCAAATGTCCATCAGTGGAAGAATGGAAAAACAAAATGTGATATGTATATATAGATATAATAGACTATTTAGCCATAAAAAGAAAGGAAATTCTGACACATACAACATGGGTAAACTTTGAAGACATTATGCTGAGTGAAAAAAGCCAGACACAAAAGAAGAAATATTGTTTGATTTCACTTCTATGAGGTACATGGAGTAGTCAAATTCGGAGAGACAGGAAGTAAAGCAGTGGTTGCTTTACTGTGCGGCGGGGGTGGGTGTGAAATGGGGAGTTAGTGTTTAATGGGGCAGAGTTTCAGTTTGGGAAAATGGAAGGGTTTTGGCCACGGGCAGTGGTGATGCTTGCAAATAATGTGAATGTGCACAATGTTGTGACCTGTACACTTAAAAGTGGTTAAAAAGGTAACATTTATGTCATGTATATTTTACTGTAAGAGAAACATTTCAATTAAATAACATTAAGAATTCCATTTCTTGGTTTCAAGCGTTCAATAGCCCCGTGTGGCTAGTAGCTGCTATATTAGGGCAGATATAAAAAGTTCTCATTGTTCTCCCGGGCTGCACTGGTCTAAAAACAAACCAATTCAGGACAAGCGAGCACTCTTAGCACCCAGATTGTTGTCCCTGCATGCCATTTCCCACCAAAACAAACCATAGCTTCATAGGAAGATGACTGATTTCAGACCTGAGGCAGAAAGCACACATGATGGGGGTGCCTGGGGGGGCTCCGTTGGTTAAGCATCTGACTCTTGATTTCGACTCAGGTCATGATCTCCCGGTTTGTGGGTTTGAGCCCTGTGTTGGGCTCTGTGCAGACAGTGCGGAGCCTGCTTTGGGATTCCAGACTGCCCCTCCCCCCTTGCACAGGCACTGTCTTTCCCTCATAATAAATAAATAAACATCAAAAAAAAAAAAAAAAACCACACAAGATGGTCCTGGAGCCTCTTGTCAACAGAAAGCAAGGAAATTATCAGTGAGACTAGCATTGCATCAGAGGATTCGCTAGCCGGAGGCGCTCCCACTAGCCAAAGTAAGGACAATTTGAGTATCAAAAAGAAAAGTAAATGTAACAGATTGAAGCATGGCAAATGTGTTAATATCCATGAGCGCATTAAAAAAATAAAATCTTCATTGATCATCTTTGACAGATGCTAGGATACTAAGTGACTATTCTGTGGTAGCAGCCAGCCATGGAGGAGGCTCCACTCTGATCTCCCTTCCAGAGAGAATTTTTATTCAACTGCTAGGAGTGCAGCTGGCTGCCCGCCAGGTTCAGTACGCTGAGTTCACTCTCTTTCTGGGTCGTCTCTGGTCAGAGATGGAGCATGGCGGGGGCTCTAGGTGGACCATACCCATCAACCCGGGACTCCTCTAATGGACAATCTCTGCGCCAAAGTTCCTCCAACCCCTTCCTTTGGGTTGGCCCAAACTTCGCTAGATTTGCACTAGAGTTAGATTCTCTCTGCCCGATCCTACTTCTTCCCACTTTCCATTCACAGGCTTCAGATCAGTATTGCAGTCTGCCGACTTCCTCGGCCCAATTTCACTCCCCACCCCCACTCCTGATCTTTCATAGCCATGAGCCCCCAATGAATCTCTTGCATTCTGAATGGCATCTCACGGTATGCTTACTAGAGGACCCAAATTAACAGGGTTGGTAGCAGCAATGGTCTGAGAAAGTAGATGGTGAGGCGGGGATTTGTAACTAGATCACTCGCTGCCCAGCTGGTAGTGAGCAGCTCATCCCGCATAGTGTGTGGACGCCTTGAACAAGGAGGCAGCCCACTGGCAACATTTTCACCAGGAATAAATTGGGAGAAGAGTGGTTAGTACAGTGACTGAGAAGGATGTCTGTTTGGGAGGGTGACAGAGACATGCAAGCACGATGATCTCGCTGATGCTGACTGGCACTGGCACCCCGTCCAGGGATCTGAGAAGTTGGAGACAGTTAACAACCGAAAGTAAGTGTATTGGCACCAAATGCAAAGGTGACAAAAGCAAAAATGAACAAGTGGGACTATATCAAACTAAACACCGTCTGCACAGCAAAGGAAGCCATCCACAAAATAAAAAGCAGCCTATGGAATGGGAGACAATATTGGCAAATCATGTATCTGGTAAAGCATTAATGTCCAAAATATATAAAGAACTCACACAACTCAATAGCAAAAAATCCAAACAATCCAACTAAGAAATGGGCAGAGTACATTTGCAGCAACGTGGATGGAACTGGAGTATATTATGCTAAGTGAAATAAGTCGGTCAGAAAAGACAGATAGATGATTTCACTCGTGTGGATTTTGAGAAACTTAACAGATGATCGTAGGGGAATGGAAGGAAAAATAAGATACAAACAGAGAGGGAGGGAAACCATAAGAGATTCTTAAATACAGAGACACTGAGAGTTGATGTGGGTGGGAGGTTGGGAGGGTGGGAAAAATGGGTGATGGGCATTGAGGAGAGCACTTGTTGGAATGACCACTGGGTGTTTGTCTGTAAGTGATGAATTATGGGAATCTACTCCTGAAGCCAAAACTACACTGTATGTTAACCATTTGACGATTAAAAAAAAAAAAAATGAGCAGAGTATTTGAATAGACATTGTCCCAAGGAAAACAAAGACATACAGACGTCCAACAGGTACATTGAAAGATGCTCAATGTCACTAATCATTGGGGAAATGCAAATCAAAACCACACTGAGATATCCCCTCACACCTGTTAGAATGGCTACTATCAAACAGACAAGAATTAACAAGAGTTGGCGAGGACGTAGAGAAAACGGAATCCTTGTGCACTTTGGTGGACATGTAAATCGATGCAAGCACTATGGAAAACAGCATGAAGTTTCCTCAAAAAATTAAAAATAGAGCTGCCTTGAATCTCACTCAAGGTAGCTTTGCAATGCCAAGGTCAGGGTCCTGGTTGGGAAAACCTTGACACATCCGATGAGTATATCTGGGTGGATGCCCCTAAAGGTTTTGGCTCCTCAGACTTTTCTGAAACTTTAGAGCCTGCAACGGTTGCTCACCCCTAACTAGGAAGAGCTAGCGTTCCCTTACGGGAAGATTCTGTAGAGGCTTCGAAAACAAGACAACAAGGTCCCTTTCAATATCTGCACCCCCCACCCCCTCCTGGTTGCCAGCCGGACAACTGGGGAAAAGTCGTAGCATAGCCTCATTAAATCAATGCTGGGCCTGATAAGAGAGAAAGGGGTGTGAAAATTAGTAGCAGAAAAAATCGCTAAAATGTAGCTGGGAGGTTATGCAGGGGGCGCTCTCAGGCCCTACCACTCCTCATCAACTGCTCACCCAAGAAGAGAGGGACCCTGCGGGTGGATGCTACTTCAGGCTACTCCACCTGCAGGAAGAAAGGCTTTACTTATCACCCCAGCAACAGCCCAGCCAATGAGAGACGATCGCAAGTCCAGCCGATGAGAGACTAACAAGCCCAGCCAGTGGGAGACTCTCACAGCCCAGCCAATGAGAAGACACTTCACTTCAAACTCCTAGTTTGCTCCCCTGGACCTTTTGCCTATAACCGCCGGCCCAACTTACCTTCCCCCTCTTTGCTCTTTAAAAGAGTCCGCCTCCCCTTTGCTCTTTGGACTCACCAGTGGTTTTGCTGTAGTTTGCTTGCCCACGTGGCAATTCTCTTTTATTCCCCGATAAACCTATCTTTTGCTGGTAAGGTAACTGGAAGTTTTATTTTTAAGGCTAACAGGGGCCATCTGCCAAAGGAGCTGCGAGAATGAGCCATGGAATGGATTTTGAAGGTGCTTGATCAGGGGGCCAAACACGCGACTATAAAAGGGAGAGTTTGTTGACGTAAGGCATTCTCTCAGGATATGGATTTAATACCCTGGCAAGGACCCCAGGGGATAGGAAACTTGCTGCCAAAGTGGCTGAAAATCTTCCAAACTTGATGAAAACAATAAGCCCACAGATCCAAGAAGCTCAACAAACCTCAAGCAGAATAAATATAGGAAAATCGCACCAGGGCACATCATAATCAAATTGATGAAAATGAGAATTAAAGAAAAACTCTTTAGAACGCTCAGAGAAAAAAATGCATTGCATACAGAGCAACAAAGTGACGTCAATAATCTTTTTGAGTGAGAGCAACCACACCATCCAGGGACAATGGGGCAACAACTCGAAGACACTGAGAGAAAAGAAGAAAAACAAATAAAAACCACTGACCATTGAAACTTCTGTACTCAGAACAGCTTTGAAAAGTGAAAGCAAGTTTATGGCATGTGAATTATATGGCAATAAAGCTGTTATTTAAAAAAAAAATTTAAACTATGGCAAGCTTCTGCTTTTGACTGAGATGGCGTAACAGAGACAGATTTACCTTCCTGCCTGAAACAACTAAGAAACTGAACAAAATATGTATATACAAAGTGACATCAGCTGTCAGGTTTTTGGACACCAGGGAATTAAGGACAATGATCCCTGAGAGATGGGAGCAAGTTAGGTGAGCCCTTTGGGGATCCCCACTTCTTGCCTGGAGAAAGCTCCCAGGCCACTTAGAAAAGGGGGGCCCAGGTGGAGCATGAGCTATAAGGGAAAATTGACAAAATGGATTTCATCAAGATTAAAAACTTTGTGGTGCCTTGGTGGCTCAGTCGGTTAAATGTCCAGCTCTTGATTGCGGCTCAGGTCAAGGTTTGTGAGTTGGACTCTTCAGACAGTGCAGGGCCTGCTTGGGATACTGTCTCTCCCTCTCTGCCCCTACCCTGCTCGTGCTCTCTCTGTCTCAAAATACATACATACATACATACATACATACATACCCAACCTTTACCTCTTGAAAGAATAGTTGCAAAAAATGAATAGACAATGGGACACCTGGGTGGCTCAGTCACTTGGGCATCTGACTCTTGATTTTGGCTCAAGTCATGATCCCAGGGTCGTGAGATTGAGCCCCGTGTCAGGCTCTGCATTGAATGTGGAGCGTGCTTGAGATTCTCTGTCTCTGCCCCTCCCCACCCTGCTTGCTTGCATGTGTGCATGCACTCTCTCTCTGTCGAAAGAAAGAAAGAAAGAAAGAAAGAAAGAAAGAAAGAAAGAAAGAAAGAAAGAAAGAAAGAAAGAGGAAGAGGAAAAATGAATAGATAAGCTCAGACTGGGAGGAAGTATTTGCAAAACATACATCCAACAAAGCACTTGTATCTACAATATACAAAGAACTCTTACAACTCAATAAGAAGACCAACGATCTCATTTTTAAATCTTGACAAAAGATTTGAAGAAGCACATGAAGAGATGCTCAGTGTTAACAGTCATTAAGAAAATGCACATTAAACCCACAATGAGATGTCTCTACATAGTTACAAAAATGGCCAAAATTAAAGACTCCTAAGCACATGTGGATAGGGAAGCAGAGCATCTGAAAATCTTACCCCTCGCTGGTGGGAATACAAAATGGTACAGCCACACCAATATAGATTGGTAGTTTCTCATAAACATACATTCCCCTTAAGATCCCACAATCCTAGAAGTAGGTATTTATTCCAAGAAAATGAGAATGTGTGACCACTCAAAGACTTGCACTTGAGCATTCAAAGCAGCTGTATTCCAAATGGACGAAAACTGGGTACAGCCCGAATGTCCATCAGCAGGTGGGTGGAGGCAAACTGGGGTATATTCATACAAAGGAACACTCCTCAGCAATAAAACAATAAACATCAAATCCACACTACTATGTGGGTGAATCTCAAACATTGTACTAAGTGAAAGAAGTCTGCTTTGTTACTACTGTGCTAGGAATTCATGCTGTGTGACAAATGGCCACGGACAGGGTGGATAAAACAGCACAGTTATCACCCAGCTTTTGTAGGTCGGGGTCCCAGCTCTGTCTCTCACAAAGCTATGACTAAGATATTGGCCAGGGCCACAGTCATCTAGAGGTTTGTCAGCTCTGTTGGACCAGGGGCTGACAGTCCCCCGTTCCCGGCCCGCTGAGCCTCTTGCCATATCGGCTTTCAACATGGCTGCTGGCTTCGTCAAAGTGAGCAAATAGAGTGCCAGCTAGACCCAAGTCACAGTTTTTTTACAAGCTGATCCTGGGAGTGATGTTTCGTCACTGTTGACCTATCACTGAAACAAGTCCATGGATGCGGGTCCCATGCCAGGGAGGGGGTTGCCCAGTATCAGGAGGCATGGATCGCTTAGGCGACTGCCACCACCGACCTCATGCTGTGGGGTGCCATTTATATTATACTTTAGAAAAACAAAACTAGAGTGACAGAAAGCAGACGCTAGTGGTCACTTGGGACCAGGGCCGGGGGGAGATTGACCGCAAAGGGGCAGGAGGGAACATTTTAAGCTGGTGGAAAGGTGTAATGTCTTGATCGAGATGGTGGCTATGCAATCCTACGCACAGCTCAAAACCCATAAAATTGTATACTTAAAGTTGGTGCGTTTTATTATATGTAAATTGTATGTCAACAAAACTGATGGAAAATGAAATAAAATGAAACAGAACCTAGATCCAGGCCACAACCCCACAGGCCATGCCTGACCTGACCTGGAGCCCCCTCGCCTTACTTGCCTCCCCTCCCTCACATCTTCTGTCACAGCCCGCACTGGCCTGACTTTGTCTCTTTTTGAACTTGCTGGCTCATTCCAGCCTCAGGACCTTTGCATTTTCTTTCTTTCTTTCTTTCTTTCTTTCTTTCTTTCTTTCTTTCTTTCTTTCTTTCTTTCTTTCTTTCTTTCTTTCTTTCTTTCTTTCTTTCTTCTTTCTTTCTTTTAATTAAAAAAAACTTTAAAGTAATCTCTACACTCAATGTGGGGCTCAAACACACAACCCAGAGACCAAGAGTTGCACATCCACTGACTGAGCCAGCCAGGCACCCCAGGACCTTTGCATTTTCTATTCTCTACCTAGAGCACTTACCTGGGCCTTGATGTGGCTGGCTTTTGCTCCAAGAGGGATAGGATATAATTCAAGTTTCAGCTAAAATGTTACCTCACCACAAGGTCTTTCCTGACTGCCCTAACTGTCCCCCTTCACAGCAGGCATTTCATCCTTCACAATGGTTTGTTCGTTTACTAATGGTCCGTCTTCCACCCTCTAGAAGGGGAGCTCAGTGGGATCGGGACCTTTTATATCTTCTTCGCACCCAACATCTAGACGAATACTTGGCATGCAGCAGGCTGGATAATCCTACTAATATTGGCTAAATGAACATTGATCTGTGTGTGGGGTTTTCTTGAGGAAGTTTGATGAAGGTAATTGAATATTAAGTATAAAAAAGATTACTGTTTTTATTTTTCCAGCGTCCTGTCCAGAGGACCAGCACGGAGGACCAGCGAGAGGTGAGGGAAGCACAGTGTCTTCCTGTCACAGAGTTCGGGGGGCAGCCTCACCCCAGCTGCCAGCGGGACCCCCTTCTCCCCAGCGGCTCCCCGAGAGTTTCTATGTGGTTGATTCCGTGTGGCTCTATCCCAAGTGGAAAGTTTTCCCCACTGGACTGACTGCCTTTGTTGTTAGGAATGCTAATTTGTGTTTAATGTTTGCTGCCACGTGAAAGAATTCAAATCACTACTTTGTTTTTTTGAGAGACAGTGAGTGGGGGGAGGGGCTGAGAGGGAGGGAGAGAGACAGAATCCCAAGCAGGCTCCATGCTGTCAGTGCAGAGCCCGATTCGGGGCTCGATCCCACAAACTGTGAGATCATGACCTGAACTGAAATCAGGAGTCAGACATTTTACTGACTGAGCCACGTAGGCATCCCCAAATCACTGCTTTAAAAAATACAAAATAGAAGAATAGAATTCTGACTTCTCCACATTAAATATGACCAGGTTTTTTTTAAGTTTATTTATTTTGACAGAGAGAAAGCATGAGTGGGCAGAGAGGGAGGGAGAAAGAAAATCCCAAGCAGGCTCTGCACTGTCAGCACAGAGCCTGAGGCAGGGCTCGAACCCACAAACTGTGAGATCGTGACCTGAGCTGAAGTTAGATGCTTAACCTACTGAGCCACCCAGGTGCCCCTAAACGTGACCAATTGTACTTGCGTGTCTATTTAACTCGTGTAGAAAACATTCTGAGTGGCCAAGTTCGATTGTGCATTGGTTCTCAGGGCCGTGATTACTGAGAACAGCATCCCAGCTAAGCCCTGTTTCCTGTGGGCCCGTCCTCTGTCTAAGCAGACAGACGACCTCAGGCGACTGCAAGTAGTTTGCTTTTGATCTTTTCTGCCAAGTTTCCTCAGCTTCTCAAATGAATAGATTCCATCTGAAAATCATAGCGTTAATAATTACATCCTGAGCTCGAGAAAATTCTTCTGTGTCCCTGCCATTTCTCTATTTGGTGCATTTTTCCCCAGGAAAATAATAAAGCAACCTCACAAATATATCAGGCAGGGATTTTAAATTTAGCTAGTGCTGTTTCCCCTCCCGGATCCCTATGACTCACCTCTACCTCCCGGGGCCCATCCTGCTGCCAGGATGGGTTCAGGCCAGCTCTCCGCCCAAGCTGCAGACTTAGTGCCGTCCCTTCCCTTTTGCTGTGAGCACCCGGCAAAGTGATTACCCAAAAGGTAAATAATACAAAAAAGCTGCAGGCCGATGATTTCAAGAACCAAATAGACCAGCAGACCACACTTTTGTGGCTTTTCTAGATGCAGCCTAGGGCATTGGTGTGCTCTGTCCCAGGGAAGTGTTGCCCGTGACTCCCGGGGACTAAGGAGACGGTTTCCATACCTTCCAGGGCCGAATGCATGATTGTCCTGCTCAGTGCCATATGGGGAGAGCATGACACCTCCCTGCACTAAACAGGAGAAAGAGACAGACGTCACTGCCCTGAGCTTGAAAACAGAGGGCTCTGCATGGGTCCTGCCTGACGGAGAGGTCACCATGTCGAAGGGAGGTCATGGACAAGTTAAGTAGATGTGCAGGGATCAAATGCGTTAGGTTTGAAATTTGAGTTTCTCTTTTATCTTCATTCCTGTGGTCTGGCACCAGGCCTCCTGTTCTGTGCTCTTGGTGGTACCAAGAAAGGGGCTGGGGCTGTCGGGGCGTCTGGGGAAACAGCACAGACCTCATCTGAAACAGAGAGCCTTCCACTGGGGGAGACCTCTTCTTACGGATTTTGAGTTTCATCAGAGTCGTACTTGGAGGGTGGGTTCTCCCCCCCCCCACCCCATAACAGGCATGGAATTAACCCAGGGAGTAACCTACATATTTTCCAGAGAAGGGAGGTGGCCTGACCCAGACCTCTGACTCGGGGAGCATTTCCTGAATCCTCCAAGGGAGGGGAGAAGTAGGCTGTTTCCATTTCACAGGTGTGGATGATGTTATAGTCTGGGGCTCGCCTCAGCCAGGCCGGTGGCTGGCCAACACAGAACCAAGGGCCTGTTTCCTGACCTTTGGTGGGGCTGCCCTGCATTGGCTCTCTGTTCTGGGGCAGCTGGAGCTTGTCTGAATGGGGCTGAGAATGAAAAAGGGGGGGCACTACCCGGTTACATCCAGAAGTGGCCAGAAGCTAATTTTTAAAAAACTTGAAGCAGGAATAATGAAAATCCCCATTCTTCAGATCCAAACAGACCAATCAGGGGCAATGGAGAACTAGAATGAAGCTTGCAGACTCTGGGGAAGAAATTAAGCGTTTCGACTGAAGGTCACTAAATATCCTGGTTACTCCGGACAGAGCTGCTTCTAGAGAGATCTGCGGGAGGTGCACCATACGGCAGGTGGCAGGTCGGGTGTGTGCCCGCCACTTCCTTCCCTCTTTCTCTATTCACGGCTTTGAAACATGCTTGCCTCCAGGGCTCGAGGAAGATGAGGCGATTTGGTGAGAAAACAGCCAGAGCTATGGCTAAAATACCCGTCCAGTACAGCTTTGCAGTGGAAGGTTTAAGGTTAATTCTATGCCTCAGGTAATAGAGGCAAGTGAAGAAAATAGCGATAGAGTCTGGTTCACCTTGAACTAATTGAATCAAGTGATTCAAGGTTAACACTATTTCTCAGAGGCTGTCAGCCCCTGGACCTTCTCAAATGCAGAAAGGGCTGTGTGGGTGAGCCCCGCCTGGCTGCCTGACCAGCACAGAGATCAAGGCTTGGGACTGAAAGGCAGAAACCCTGAGCAGCAGAGGTGCTGCTGACCAGGCTCATTTTGCAGGCTTTTGGAGACTCTGAGCCTGTGTCCTTTCCCACATTTATTAAGCACTTGTTATGTGCCAGAGGCTTAGACATGAGGGGTTCTGTGAGGAAACAAGCAGATAAGATCCCTGTTCCGGTGGGGGAGTCATAACAGTGCCAGTGGGTGCTCACAGCCCGTGCTCTGTGCCAGGCCGTCCTCTGGACACTTTGTGAGGGATGAACTCCTTACTCTCCCAAAACGTGTGCAGAAGGACACCCAGGAATGAGGCCAGGAGGCCCCAAGACTTGTCCAGAGCACACGCACATATGTGCAGCGTGTGGTCATTCTGGGATAAGTGCTTCCATACCCAAAGAGGGCTGGCACAGCCCTACAGGGAGGCGTTCACGCTCAGACCTGACTGGCTCTCTTCGGGCCTGTTCCTGGCTTCAGGATAGAAAGCTGGGAACCAGCCCCATCCTTGGACACTTGGCACTCAAGACTGTGCTGGAAATTCCCAGCAGCAAAGCCCTTTCTCCTTGCCCCTTTCTGGCCAGCGTCTGCAGTCATGGGAGCAGACTTAATGCCCTCTGGGACAAGTTTGCCCGTCCTTAGTGTTTTCATGGGAATTCACTTTCTGTTGTCAGTTGATATGGAGTCCAGAAGTGAATAAATGAGACCCAACAGAGGTTAAAGTTTGTGATGTCTTTTGAGGGAAACTGCGCACAACTTCTGTTGGAAAGAATTCAAATAGAGAATGCTTAGGGCCTTGACTTCCTCAGCGCTTCGCGGGCCGCAGAGGGCAGATGTCACCTTCCTTACAGCCCAGCCATCTGCAGTGCCCTTCCAGAGGCGGGCACAGGTGTGACGGAGCCTGACCAGGCGGGACAGAGAAGTCGCTGCATCCTGTGACCAGGACCTCAGCCAGAGGAGCAGCCGCACTGTCCCCCACCCCCCCACTTCCCTCCCCGTCAGGCCGACCCAGTGGGGGCAGTGGTCGCTCGGGCTCTGGCTCTGCCGCGAGTGTGAGGGGCTTGGAAGGAGCTGAGGGTTGGAGGGCGGGGGGTCTCTCCCAGTAGCCGGTAAGGCGCAGGAACGCTAGCCCCCTCCCCGCACCCGCCAAGTCTCCGGGACCTGTGACCCCCACGAACAGCCCCGGGACGAGGTTCACCGCGCCCGTCTGTCTGCAGGCGCCTGGCCAGGCAGCGGGAGGCTGCGACCAAGCGGGTCGTGGGCCTGGGTCGCCTCCCTGGCAGCGGTGGTGCGACGGGGAGTGCGGGACTCCCCCTCCCCGGGCCCGGAGCGCGGCCCGCCAGGGAGGGGGGCGCGGCCAGGCCGGGCGGGAGCCCGAGGCGGGGCAGGGCTGCGTGGCCCAGGGGCGGGGAGGAATCGGCGCGGCTCCCAAGTGCGGCGGGGGCGCGGCGGCAGGTGGGGGCGGACGGGCGGGGCGGCCCGGTTCGGGGCGGGGCGGGCTCCGGGCTCCGCGCTCGGTCCGCCCTCGCGCCCGCGCCGCGCGCCCTCCCCGCTCCCCGCCCCGCCTGTGCCGCTGCCGCGGCCGCCGGGAAGAACTTCGCGAGCGCCCGCGACCGGCCGGACCCCGGCGCCGCCCCCGGTCCCCGCCGAGCGCCGAGGCCATGGACGCGCTGGCCTGGCTGCTGCCCCCGCTCCTGATGCTCTGCGCGCAGCAGCACCGCGGCGCCAGGTGAGCGAGCCGGGTCCGCGCGGCGCCCGGGGCCGCCCTCGGTCTTCCTCCCCGCCCCCACCCCGTCTACCCCCGTCTTCACCTCCCCCGTCGACTCCAGTCTTCGTCTCCCCTCTCCCCGCGAGCACCCCACCCCCACCCCATGTCCCCCGCGGGCCCCTAGCTTCGGACTCACCGCTGCCCTTGGGGCCGCCCCCGGGTGCTGTCCGCCGTCCCGGTGCTGAACCGGCGCCGCCGAGCTGCGCGCGGACGTGGGAGCCGCTCCCAATTCCCGCCCCCCCCCCCCCGCCCCGGTGCCTGGGCTCGCGTGGGGTCCTCGGCCCCAGCGGCACCTGGCCGGTCCCTGGCTGCTGGTGCCCCTCCAGGCGCGGGCTGAGCGCTCGGCGCGGCACGAGCTGCAGGGAGGAAGACAGGAACCATCCCGCGGACACGGGGGAGGAGGCTCCCCTTCCCCATGGGAGCCGAGCTGCACAGACACGCTTCCGCTGCAGCCCGCAGGGCTGGGGGGACGGCATGAGGGCTGTGTGTGGTCGCTAGAAAGTTCGGGCCCAGGACGCTGTGGAGTCTCCTTCCAGGGGCCATTTCAAATGGCAGCCACTCAACTCTGGAGCATGCAGGTGGGAAGGAGCGAGCTGCCTCTGGGGGTGGGGGGCGGTGAGGGGGTGGAGGACAGAGAAGACTCAGGATTTCTAACTGCTGGGGGAGGGGAGGAGGGCTCTGTCTCCCCAAGGAAGGAAAAGGCTAAGAAGGAGGGTCCCCATGGATTGTGGCTTCCTCCCTTTGGCTTCTAGGGACCAGTAGGGTCCCCAACGCCTTCTCTGTTCTCTGGGGACTTGAAATGGGCTCCAGGTAGTCTGGCATCCCATGGCCATATGCCCGCCACCTTCCTGGGAGTTGTGAGGGCCCTTTTTGAAAATCATCTTAGTGCATGGGCTGCAGACAACCAGAGCAAATACAGCACACCCCTCTGCCCCCCAGCATTCCGGACTTCTGGGCAATCAATTGCTGTCAAAGGCCTTAGAAACTGGAAATGGTTGAACATCAGCCTGTGTTTGGGCTGTAGGCACTCAGGCAGCATGTGACACGGAGGTGGGGGGATGTGGTCAGAATGTCCTTGTTTGTGGGGGGGGGGCAGAGCCAGGAAGGTCTGAGTCTGGCCATAGGGTGGTCATCGTGCCGAAGGTCACAGGCAATGTTGATCTGCCCCTGTCCTCGGAAGGCTTCATTCTCTTATCCAGCTCCATGGCCCTTTTCCCTTTTCCTACTTCAAGGTAAGGGGAAGGGCAAAGCATTGAGGCGTGGCCGTGGATGTATGTGCTGGAGGCCTGGGATCAGCTGTTGGTCCAGCATAGCCACGTAGCTGTGATTCTGGAGTCCAAGCTGCTCTGAACCTCAAAGCCTCAGCCCAAGTTTGACACCAAAACTCATTTGGTGGCCAAGCCTGTTCTGCTCTGACGTGAAGCTCACTCACCCTACTTTTGGGACCTGTTTGTACTTTCCTGCTGGGAAATTCTCCAGACCACCCCCGCCCCCATCCCAAGTCCATATGTACATTATATCGCCTTTCTAAAAACTGAAACATCCTGGTCTCTGTCCCACATCTGGCTTGGAAGTGGGGGTAACGGCTGTGCCCGTCTGCCCGTGCAGGAAGGCTGGAAGGCTGTGGCCCCGGCTGGAAGGAGAGCCTCTGGGCTTTTTGGGCCTTGGCGGGCGACCTTCAGACAGTGCAGTGCTGTCAATCTGGTGCCTCCTCCCCTGCCAGCTTCCTGTCCCTTCACCCTCCACTCCAGAAGCAGGTCAGCACCCTCCTTTCCCTCGGTCTCCAGGTCCTCACATCCGGAGTGGTAGGGGGACAGGAGATGCCTGTCCTGGCTGCCGCTGCTCAGGTCACATCCTGGGCTTCCCAGCAGGAAAGTCTCGGTGGGTTAGAATAAATGTGCTGTGCAGCGTTTGTGGGTTGGGTCAAAACTGTGCCTTCCCTGAGTCTGAAGACCCACTCATGTGGCAGGGGCCCGAGCTTGCCGGCTGCACACCCTCGTGGGTGGCCCTCTGGATTGCTGGCACCTCCACCTCCCTGGAGAAGCTGTGTGTGTGGCTCCTGCTTTGCTAGCTCACCGTGCGACTGTCGTGCTGTTCCTCTTATCCTTGGTAACTGAAGGGCCAGCGCAGCTAGTGCTGCTCCAAGAGTAGAGTTGCCAGGGACTGTGGGCTTGTGTGTGCATGCTGGAAGGGTCCTTGCAGGGAGGAGGGCCCCACCGCCTTGCTCAGCTGCACCCACCTTTCCTCTCTGGCCCCAGGGGCACGGACAAGTGACAAGGGTGGGCTTGTTTACTCAAGGGGCCAGTCGAGGGAGGGAGACCTGATGGCGCCCGAGCAGCCGCCGCCAGTGTTTCATGGTGCCCACTTCACCCCAGGAGTTTGAGCATGTGTCTCTGAGTTTCTCTGTCTGCACAACGGGAGCCCCCACCCTAGGCCATCTTGGGTTTCAAGGCGACCAGATGAGGCAGAACCTCTCCCCCAAGGTGCTGATCAGAGGCACCACGACCTCCCCCCACATAGAGTGTGTGCCCCGTCCACTCCTTTACCTGCTCACCTAAACCGTGCGAGGAAAGCAGGGCTCTCCAGCACCCGGGCTAGCATTAGTACATCCTCCTTGGATGGCCCTCGGCATCTCTTCACAGCTGGAAAAATGAACAGCCCCTGTGCTAGGTGAGAAGTGACACGGGGCAGGGAGTCCGTTCCCTTCACACCTCCTGGGGGTGGCGAAGTCTAGGAAGTCCACTGGCATCCTGCCACGTCAAGGTGAGCTTTGTGGCCGGGGGCTTACCTGTGGCCTTGCCTTGTGCCTGGGAGTGGGCATGGGACCCAGCTGAGGGAAGGGGCGCCTGCCTGTGCCACCACCCTGAGGCTGGGGAAGGATGGTATGTCTCCCGACAGCTCTGTTCCCGGCAGGCGAGCCGCTGCAGCAAGATGGCAGCTGGGCCAGTCCAAAAATAAAACCTAATTCGAGTCCCTTTACGTCTGATCGTCAGGGTGACCTCCATGTGCACTTTTCATTGTGCTTTACTTGGGTCCAGGACTTCATTCAGTTCCTCCTTATACTTTGTTAGCAAATCACCGGCCCTACCCTCACCCTGGACCAGACCGGGACGTTGCCTAGAGGCCCTAAGGTGGTCCTACGGGATAGGTCAGGGGTTTGTGAGTGTCCTTAGCTAGGGAGCTCCTGGTTCAAGTTTGGCCTTCTTCCAAGGACCAGCGTGTGGGACAGAGGAGGGGCTGGGTGCCCAGCTGCTGGTGCTTCCCTAACCCAGGCAGCCTTCCAGGTGTTTGAGAACCCACCTGTGAGTTCAGCGTCATTACAGATAACACAAGAGAGTCATTCTTGAATGCCCCCCTCACTTTCTGCCTGACTGTGGATGGGCCTTGCCCTGTGGGCGGGAGGGGGTGGCTGTGTGGCTTCCTGGGGCCTGCAGTAACAAGTGACCACAGGCTAGGGGGCTTAATAGACATTTATTCCTTCCCAGCTCTGGAGGCCAGAAGCCCAAGATCAAGTCCGAGGGCAGGGTTGGTTCCTTCCGGAGGGTTCTGGGGGAGGATCCATTCCATGCTTCTCTCCAGCCCTTGGTGTCCCCTGGCTTGTGGCTGCATGTCTCTGGTCGCTGCCTCTGTTGTCACATGTCCTTCTCCCTGTGCGTCTGCTTTCTCTTCTTACAAGGACACCACTCATTGGATTGAGGGCCACCCCAATCAAGCGTGGTATCATCTTAACTAATTATAGCCCAATTTCCAAATAAGGTCCCATTCTGAGGTTCTGGGTGGACGTGAGTTTTGGGTGACCCGGTTCACCCCAGGACAGGTAAGCGCAAGGAGGGGTGGGTGGGTGGACTGGGGGGGGGGGGCTTTGGGCAGTCTGGTGTGTACAGGCCACAAGATGCCACGTGTGGAACGCCGCTGCAGCCCTGCCAGAGACGACCAGCACAGGCTGTCATTTGGACTAGTCTGTGACCCACTCTGGGGTCAGGCTAAGCCTCAGGAGCACATGACAACTGGGGATCACTGCCGCCAGGGCTGGGCCTGCCTGGAAAGGCACAGAGAGCAGGAGGTCGGCTCCAGCGTCCCCATGGGCCCTCAGCCTTGGCCTGGGTCAGGTGTGGGACCTCACCCATCCCCTCCTTCTCTCTGTTCTCACCTTCCTGGTCACGCAGCTCTTCTCCCAGGTCACCTCCTGCAGGACACTTTGCCATCAGAGGCTGAAAGGGGGGCCATGTGCCTTGTCAGGGTCCTCCAAGGCTCTTCATCCAGAGTCCCCAGGGGCGGGGGCTCTGGGCTGGCCACCCTCCTCGAACCCGTTGTGGAGGGAGGCTGGGGACTCTGTGTGACCTGGAAGGCTCACTCAAGGCTAGGTGGGCCGGCGGAAGCTGAGCAGAGGCTGGTGGGTGAGGTGGAAGAGTCCTGGGGCTCCTCGTTTCTGGCAGGATTCACTGGGACTGGCCAGGTCCAGCCTGGAGGGGCTCTCGCCGTGGTCTCCCCCGCCCACCCCTGGCTTAGGTGCCGAGGAAGGGAGCTGGGCTCCGTCCCTGGCACCCTGCCTGTGACCAGTGGGCCTTGCGTTTCCAGAGCAATGAATGATATTGGGGACTATGTTGGTTCCAATCTGGAGATATCCTGGCTTCCCAACCTGGATGGCTTGATAGAGGGCTATGCTCGCAACTTCCGGCCTGGCATTGGAGGTGAGGGCGGCCAGTGGGGGCACGGGGGAGTCTCCTGCGTCCGGCTGTGGGGGTGAGCCCTGCCGGCCCTGGGCTGGCTCCCTCAAGGGGTGCGTCTGTGGTCCCCAGGGCATGTGTCACACCTCGACGGTAGCCCCCCGCCCCCAGGAGACAGCTGGGAAGGTGGGTCTTCTCAGAAGGGTCTTGTGGCAGACTCTCTCCAACATGGTCTTCCCTGCAAAACCCTGGCTGACCCCTGTCCTGCCTGCCTGGGCTTGCACTGGGTGGGGAGCCTGGCTTCAGCCTCTTCCCTGCAGGGCCTCCTGTGAACGTGGCCCTCGCCATCGAGGTGGCCAGCATCGACCACATCTCAGAGGTGAACATGGTAGGTGCTGGTCAGCCTCCACCCACCCCTGGCTGTGGGCCCCCACGAGAGGAGCGGGGCTGACGGCCAGTGTCCCTTCCCGCCTCCCACTGCAGGAATACACCATGACCGTGTTCCTGCACCAGAGCTGGCGGGACAGCAGGCTGGCCTACAACCACACCAACGAGACCCTGGGCCTGGACAGCCGCTTCGTGGACAAGCTGTGGCTCCCGGACACCTTCATTGTGAATGCCAAGTCCGCCTGGTTCCACGACGTGACCGTGGAGAACAAGCTTATCCGGCTGCAGCCTGACGGGGTGATCCTGTACAGCATCCGGTGAGCCCTGGACCGGCCCCCCCAAGATGCTCAGACGGGAGCCCGGATGGGTCGTCCGTCCTCTGGCGGCGCCCCATACCGCCTGGTAATGGCAGCTGCAGAGGCGGCCGCGGGAAGAAGCCCACGGATGCAGCTCTGTGGCCAACACGGTGGCTTTTGGTTTTTCACTTGGGGGTGAAATTCACATAACATACAATTCACCATTTGAACGTGAAGGATCCAGTGGCATTTAGCACGTTCTCAGTGTTGTGCAAACATCCCGTCTGGCTCCAGAAGGTCTCATTCCCCAGGAAGGAGACCCCACGCCCATTAGTGCTCGCTCTCCATCCGTCCGCCCGCCCCACCGACCTCACCTTCCGGATAAAGTGAATCATACAGCGCGTGACCTTCTGTGTCTGCCTTCTGTCCTTTACCCAGCACAGTGTTTTTGAGGGTCATGGTGTTTACCGGGATGTCATTTCTGTTTACGGCCGAGTAACCTTCCACCACATGGTATCCACTCATCCGTCCGTGGACACCGGACCGTTTCCACTTTTTTGGCTATTGTGTGTTGAGCTGTCCCGAACATACATGTGCATGTATGAATATGTGTTTTCTGACCTGTGCCTTTTAAAAACAGAGTTAGCGGCCAACATTTTAAAAACCAGGAGATTAAAAAAATCTGGGGGGTGGGGCAGGAGGACCTCAGGATTTCGGGAGCTGGCCTCGCTCCTGGAGGCCTCACCAGCATGTTGTCTGGGCAGAATCACCTCCACGGTGGCCTGCGACATGGACCTGGCCAAATACCCCATGGACGAGCAAGAGTGCATGCTGCATCTGGAGAGCTGTGAGTGCCCCTCCGGGGCCGGGCAGGGGGCTCTGCTCGGCAACTGTGCTGCGGGGGGAGAGGGGACTCGGGCCGCCAGGGACCTTTGCAGCCGGCCTGGCTCGGGGACAGGGAAGCATCTGGGATAGGACTTGTGGAGCGAGGAGCCTGGGCTGAAGAGAAGGCAGAGAGGGAGCTGGAAGGCCTGGGCGGCCCGACCCTCTTCCCACGGGTCACAGACGGGTGTGCAGCCCAGACAAGGCATGTATTTGTGTCATCGAGCCAGCGTAACAGCCCCTGCGAGTCGCCTAGAGATGGCGGCCTGCCCTTTCTCCAGCTCTCCTGGTCCTGTCTGCCTGCCGGAGGTTGGGCATGGCCACAGCCCTTCTCGACCCTGGCTGGGTGTCCTGTGCTGTCCCCTGCCCCCTGTGCCGGGGGACACCACCTGGGGCTCTCCTGCAGATGGCTACTCATCCGAGGACATCGTGTACTACTGGTCTGAGAACCAGGAGCAGATCCACGGGCTGAACAAGCTGCAGCTGGCCCAGTTCACCATCACCAGCTACCACTTTGCCACGGAGCTCATGAACTTCAAATCGGGTAACGCGGCTTCTCGCGGCCTCTTCTTGGGAGCCTGGCTCGCGGTCTTCTAGCACTTTTAACCAAGCCGTTAGTTGGCTCTGAGGACCCCCTGAGGATGCCCCTGGAAAAGCACTGATGGGCACAGGCTGCACCCGACCGAGGGACTCAGGGCGCCACAGTGCAGATATGGGTCAGGCTCTCTCTGCCTTTTTCCTCGGTCCTTGGTTGCTTCCTGCAGGCTCTCAGTGCTTGCGGTTTGGGGGGGACACGAAGGGTGTGGGGCTCACCTGGGGCTGCCTTTGTCCTGACCCCTCCTGCCCCTTCCCAGCTCCTACTGCCTGCTCATTGGTGCCAGCCAGCCCAGCTGGCTCTTTCCTTTCGCTTGGCTGGGCTCCAGGGAGGGCTGGAAGAGCTGGCCACACTCCGGGAGAGTGCCCTGGGCCAGTGCAGCACTGGGATCTTTCTCCTCTCCTGCCTCCGGGTGGCCCTGCCTCTCTCCCAGGACAAGGCCCAGGGCACGGGAGACTCCTGATCCATCAGGCTGTGTGGGGAAAGTGGGGAAGGCAGGGGTGTGAGGCTTGAAGTGGTGCCCCCCTCTGTGCCTGCCAAGCCCTCCTCTCCACCCGCACCCCCTGCCCCCCGGTGCCACAGTGTGTGGTGGGTCAGGTCCCAGCAGGGAGTGTTTCTCCCGCAGCTGGTCAGTTCCCTCGGCTCAGCCTGCATTTCCATCTCCGGAGGAATCGGGGCGTCTACATCATCCAGTCCTACATGCCCTCCATCCTCCTAGTTGCCATGTCCTGGGTCTCCTTCTGGATCAGCCAGGCAGCGGTGCCCGCCAGGGTGTCTCTAGGTACGGGGCCCTGACCTTTCCTCCGAGGGAGCTGGTGAAAGGGCGGGAGCCCAGAAGCAGGACGCCAACCCTGCTCCCCATGAGCCCATGTTTTGCTTTCCAGCCCCTTGTTCCAAGCCAGTGGCCAGCCAGGCCTGGTCACAAGAGTCTGAATTTCACTTGGGCTTGGGGCAGGGGTGGGGAGGGCAGGGAGGTGGCAGGGGCCCCAGCAATGACACCACCCATTCCCGGCAGGCATTACCACGGTGCTGACCATGACCACGCTGATGGTGAGTGCCCGCTCTTCCCTCCCGCGGGCCTCGGCCATCAAGGCGCTGGACGTGTACTTCTGGATCTGCTATGTCTTCGTGTTTGCTGCGTTGGTGGAGTATGCCTTTGCCCACTTCAATGCTGACTACCGGAAGAAGCAAAAGGCCAAGGTCAAGGCCACAGAGCAGAGAACAGAGGTGAGGCTGAGCCTGTGGGCGCTCTTGTGTTCAGCACCAAGGACAGCCCCCCATGCCCTCCACACACACACCCCCGCCACCGACACAGAGGGGCAGTGCTGGTGGGGCCACTCTTCCCGGGACCGACTCAGGACCCTCTGCCTACTGCTCTGGGGGGTTCGCTTGCAGCCCCCGGGCACAGGAGAGCAGGCCCTGCCTGCTGCTGCTCACGGCGACACTTGCCGAGGGACTCAGCCGTGGCCCGGGTGGGGGGTCCTGGAGCGGAGCCCGCCCTTGGCTCAGCCCTGCCCCGTCCCCCTGTGCAGATGGACGTGAAGAATGCCATTGTGCTCTTCTCCTTGTCGGCCGCTGGCGTCACCCAGGAGTTGGCAGTGTCCCGCCGGCCCTGCCGCACGCCTGGGAACCTCATGGGCACCTACAGGTGTGTGGAGATGGAGACGGGGGAGGCCAAGAAGCGGGGCGGGCGCCGCTCGGGGGGCCAGGGAGGCCTCCGTGGGCTTTTTAAGCCCATCGACGCAGACACCATCGACATCTACGCCCGCGCAGTGTTCCCTGCTGCCTTCGTGGCGGTCAATGTCGTCTACTGGGCAGCCTACACCATGTGAGGCTGCAGGTACCTATCCTGGATAGGCTGCTTCACCTATCCTGGAGCCCACGGCCACCGGGCGAAAGGCTCTCGGGTGGATCTGCCCCCTCTGCCTGTTTCGAAGGGGGCGTGACAACAGGCCGCGTGAAACAAGAGGAAAGCCTCGGCCTCCCTAAGTACCCCAGGCGCTGTCCCCACCATCACCTGGAAGACCACCCGGGGCTCTCCCACGCACCTCTCCTGCAGACCCCCGGCCCAGCTCCCCCTTAGCGGCAGGGTCCACCTGACCCA